>NW_027269338.1:574243-1007136 GCF_023055355.1 Agelaius tricolor
AAATTTGGTATTTTTGGGGCCTGTTCCTGATCAGGCCATTCCTGGACAGGAGAGAACAGAAATTTGGTATTTTTGGGGGTCTGTTCCTGATCAGGCCAGGGTGGCCCAAAGAGAACAGAAATTTGGTATATTTGGGGCCTGTTCCTGATCAGGCCATTCCTGGCCCAAAGAGAGAACAGAAATTTGGTATTTTTGGTGCCTGTTCCTGATCAGGCCGTTCCTGGCCCAAAGAGAACAGAAATTTGGTATTTTTGGCGCCTGTTCCTGATCAGGCCGTTCCTGGCCCAAAGAGAACAGAAATTTGGTGGTTTTTGGTGTCTGTTCCTGATCAGGCCATTCCTGGCCCAAAGAGAGAACAGAAATTTGCTATTTTTGGGGCCTGTTCCTGATCAGGCCGTTCCTGGCCCAAAGAGAACAGAAATTTGGTATTTTTGGGAGCATGTTCCTTATCAGGCCATTCCTGGACAAGAGAAAACAGAAATTTGGTATTTTGGGGGGCCTGTTCCTGGTTAGGCCAGGGTGGCCCAAAGAGAACAGAAATTTGGTATTTTTGGGGCCTGTTCCTGATCAGGCCGTTCCTGGCCCAAAGAGAACAGAAATTTGGTATTTTTGGGGCCTGTTCCTGATCAGGCCATTCCTGGCCCAAAGAGAACAGAAATTTGGTATTTTTGGGGCCTGTTCTCGATCAGACCATTCCTGACCCAAAGAGAGAACAGAAATTTGGTATTTTTGGGGGTCTGTTCCTGATCAGGCCATTCCTGGCCCAAAGAGAGAACAGAAATTTGGTATTTTGGGGGGCCTGTTCCTGGTTAGGCCAGGATGGCCCAAAGAGAACAGAAATTTGGTATTTTTGGGGTCTGTTCCTGATCAGGCCGTTCCTGACCCAAAGAGAGAACAGAAATTTGGTATTTTTGGGGCCTGTTCTCGATCAGGCCATTCCTGACCCAAAGGGAGAACAGAAATTTGGTATTTTTGGGGCTGCCCGCGCCACTGGTGGTGCCAGCCTGGCCTGACCCCCCCTGTGCCCCCAGGTGAACCAGGGGAACATGCCTGGCATCCAGAGCACCTTCCTGGCCATGGACACTGAGGAGGGCGTGGAGGTGGTGTGGAACGAGCTGCTCTTCACTGACAGGAAAGCCTTCAAAGCTCACGAGGTGAGGGCACGGCTGGCACGGCCTGGCACAGCCTGGTACGGCCTGGTACGGCCTGGGATGGCCTGGTATGGCCTGGTACAGCCTGGTATGGCCTGGTATGGCCTGGTATGGCCTGGTACGGCCTGGTATGGCCCAGAACAGCCTGGCACAGCCTGGTACAGCCTGGTACGGCCTGATATGGCCCAGAACAGCCTGGCACGGCCTGGTACAGCCTGGTAGGGCTCTGCCCCCTGGCACAGCCTGGTATGGCCTGGCATGGTGTGGCAGAATGGGCTCCTGTCCCTGGCACGGCCTAGTATGGCCTAGTACGGCCTGGTACGGCCTGGTATGGCCCAGAACAGCCTGGCACGGCCTGGCACGGCCTGGTATGGCCTGGTATGGCCCAGAACAGCCTGGCACAGCCTGGCAGGGCTCTGTCCCTGGCACAGGCCCCTCCTTGACTGCTCCCTCCCAGGAAGGCCAGAGCAGGCCCTGGGGCATCCCCAGAGCTTGAGGTGCCCTGCCCGTGCCAGGAGCTGCCTTCTCACCTGTCCTGTGCCATCCTGGGAGCTTCTGTGTGCCAGGAGCTCCCTCCTCACCTGTGCTGCCATCCCAGCCCCTCACCTGTGCCCTGTGCCAGCCCCTCACCTGTGCCCTGTGCCCCCAGGAGCTCACCTGCCCCATGCCAGGCCCTCATCTGTGCCCCCCCGTCACCTGTGCCTCCAGGCCCTCACCTGTGCCCTGTGCCAGCCCCTCACTTGTCCTGCCCCTGCCAGGAGCTTCACCCTCACCTGTCCTGCCCATCCCAGCACCTCCCTCCTCACATGCCCTGCCCGTGCCCCCCATCACCTGTGCCCTGTGCCCTCAGGAGAAGATCCAGACCATGCCAGCCCCTCCCCTGTGCCCCCCTCACCTGTGCCCCCCCAGGAGAAGATCCAGACCATGCCAGCCCCTCACCTGTGCCCCCCTCCCCTATGCCCCCCTCACCTGTGCCCTGTGCCCCCAGGAGCTCTCTCCTCACCTGTCCTGCCTGTGCCAGCCCCTCCCCTGTGCCCTGAGTCCTGTGCCAGCCCCTCACCTGTGCCCCTCCCCTGTTCCCCCCTCACCTGTGCCCCCCTCACCTGTGCCCCTCACCTGTGCCCCTCACCTGTGCCCTGTGCCCCCCCAGGAGAAGATCCAGACCATGTTTGAGCAGCTGGTGCTGGTGGATCACCCCAACATTGTCAAACTGCACAAGTACTGGTTGGACGTCAGGGACAGCAAGGCCCGGGTATGGCTGAGGGGTCTGGGGGGCTCTGGGGGGCTCTGGGGGGTTTTGGGGGTCTTTGGGTGGGCACAGGGGGTCTCTGGAGGCAGCTGACCCCCCTGCCCCGTTGGCCCCAGGTGATTTTCATCACGGAGTACGTGTCCTCGGGGAGCCTCAAGCAGTTCCTGAAGAAAACCAAGAAGAACCACAAGGCCATGAACGCCCGGGTGAGCCCCGGGGGCACCCCCAGCCCCTCTGGGGAGGGGGCTGCATGTCCCTGGCCCTGGGAAAGGGGTGGCAGGGCATGGGGGGGATGTTCCTGTCCCTGTGTCCCTGTCCCTGCACCTGGGAATGGACCCTGAGCCATGGCTGGGCACAGGGCATGTCCCTGTCCCTGTGTCCCTGTGTCCCTGTGTCCCTGTGTCCCTGTCCCTGTCCCTGTGTCCATGACACAGCTCTGTCCCCGCTGCTCTGTCCCCACTCTGGCCCTGTCTCTGCGAGGGGTGGCAGGGCACAGGAGATGTCCCTGTCCCCACTGACACAGCTCTGTCCCTGCTCTGTCCATGCTGTGTCCCCCTGTCCCTGTCCCCACTGTGACAGAGCTGTGTCCCCACTCTGTCCCTGGCCCTGGGAAGGGGTGGCAGGGCACAGGGGATGTCCCTGTCCTGGGGTGCCAGCGTGTCCCCACTCTGTCCCTGTCCCCCTGTCCCTGTCCCCGCTCACAGATCTGTGTCCCCACTCTGTCCCTGTCCCCATGACACAGCTCTGTCCCCGCTCCATCCCTGTCCCCGCTCTGTCCCTGTCCCTGGCAAGGGGTGCCAGGGCACAGGGGCTATGGCAGGGCACAGGGGGATGTCCCTGTCCCTGGGAATGGACCCTGAGCGTGGCAGAGCACAGGGGATGTCCCTGTCCCTGTCCCTGTCCCTGTCCCTGTCCCTGCTGTGTCCCCCTGTCCCTGTTGCTGTCCCTGGGAAGGGGTGGGAAGGACCCTGAGCAGGGCACAGGGGGCTGTCCCTGGCCCTGGCCCTGTCCCTGTCCCTGTCCCTGTCCCCACTGACGCAGCCATGTCCCCCTGTCCCCTCCCCAGGCCTGGAAGCGCTGGTGCACCCAAATCCTCTCGGCTCTCAGGTGAGGCTCCTGCAGCTCCCACAGCTCCACCCCTGCCCCGAGGGCTGCAGGGGCTGTGGGCAGAGCTGGGCACACGCTGTGCCCCATTCTGTGCCCCACTCTGTGCCCCCCTGTACCCCCTGTGCCCCCCTGTGCCCCCTGTGTGCCCCTTGTACCCCCTGTACCCCCTCTGTGCCCCCTGTGCCCCCTGTGCCCTCCTGTGCCCCCTGTGTGCCCCCCGTGCCCCCCCAGTTTCCTGCCCCCCTGTGACGCCCCCGTGACCCCCCCCGTGACCCCCCAGTTTCCTGCCCCCCTGTGACCCCCCCCGTGCCCCCCCAGTTTCCTGCACTCCTGTGACCCCCCCATCATCCATGGGAACCTGACCAGTGACACCGTGTTCATCCAGCACAATGGGCTCGTCAAGATCGGCTCCGGTGCGCCTGGGGGGGCACGGGGGGGGCACAGGGGGGGCTGGGGGGTCACAGGGGCTCAGGGGGATCTGGGGGGCTCAGGGGGCTCAGGGGGCTGGGGGGGTCTTGGCATCATAGGGGTTTGGGGGGGCTGGGGGGATCACAGGGGAGTGGGGGGGGCTGGGGGGGTTACAGGGGTCTGGGGAGTTCTGGGAGGGTCTGGAGGTCACAGGAGGATGGGGGGGGCACGGTGGTCTCGGGGGGTCACAGGGGTTTGGGGGGTCTTGGGGGGTTACAGGGGTCTGGGGGGGTCATGGGGGTTGGGGGGTCACAGGGGGCTGGGGGGACTGCGGGGGGCACAGGGGTCTGGGGGGGTTACAGGGGTCTGGGGGGTCATGGGGGCGGGGGGGTCACAGGGCGCTGGCGGGGTCTAGGAGGGTCTGGGGGTCACACGGGTCTAGGGGGGGCATGGTGGTCTCGGGGGGTCACAGGGGTTTGGGGGGTCTGGGGGGGTCACAGGGGTCACAGGGGTCCGAGGGGGTCAGAGGGGTCTGGGGGGGGGGGGGTCACAGGGTTCTGGGGGATCTGAGGGGATCCAAGGGGTCAGAGGGGGTCCCAGAGGGTCCCATGGGGTACAAGGGGTCCCAGGGGTTCCAGGTGGGTCCGAGGGGGTTGGCAGGAGGAGGGGGGCGGGGGTCACAGGGGTTTGGGGGGGTCACAGAGGGTCCAGGGGGGTCAGAGGGGTTCCCAGAGGGTCCCATGGGGTCTCAGGGGGTCCCATGGGGTCTCAGGGGTCCCATGGGGTCTCAGGAGTCCAAGGGGGTTGGCAGGAGGAGGGGGGCGGGGGTCACACGGGTTTGGGGGGGTCCCAGGGGGTCCGAGGGGTCTGAGGGGGTCCCATGGGGTCTCAGGGGTCCAAGGGGGTTGTCAGGATGAAGGGGGCGGGGGTCCCACGGGGTCTGGGGGGTTCCTGGGCAGGCAGGAGCCCCGAGAATCGCGGGGTCCCTTTTTGGGGTGCCAACCTCTCTGTCCCCTTTCCTTGCCCTCCCGATGCCCTCCCTGGCAGTTTGGCACCGGGTGTTTGCCAACGGTGAGTGACCCCCCCTCGGCCATCCCCTGTCCTGGGGGCACCCCCCAGACCCACCAGGGCACCGGGGATGGGCTCTGTGAGGAGGGGGCACAGGGGATGGGCTCTGTGGGGAGGGGGCACCAGGAATGGGCTCTGTGGGGAGGGGGCACCTCCATCCCACCAGGAACAGCTGCTGAGTGGGAGCAGAGGGGGCTCCTGGCATGGGGGTGGGCGGGGGGGGGCAGGGGCACAGATCCCCCCCCTGAGACCCCACGGGTGGGCACTCACAGAGACCACCTGGGGTGGGCACACTCAGAGCCCCTAGATGGGCACACTGACAGGTGGGCACACAGACCCCACGGGTGGGCACTGTCCTGGGTGGGCACACACTGACCCCACAGATGGGCACTGTCCCAGGTGGGCACACTCAGGGTGGGCACTGTCAGGTGGGCACTGTCCCAGGTGGGCACGGTCAGGGTGGGCACTGTCAGGGTGTGCCCTGTCCCAGGTGGGCACTGTCAGGGTGGGCACACTCGGGTGGGCACTGTCAGGGTGGGCACACTCAGGGTGGGCACTGTCAGGGTGTGCCCTGTCCCAGGTGGGCACTGTCAGGGTGGGCACACTCGGGTGGGCACTGTCAGGTGGGCACTGTCAGGTGTGCCCTGTCCCAGGTGTGCCCTGTCCCAGGTGGGCACTGTCAGAGTGGGCACTGTCAGGTGGGCACTGTCAGGTGGGCACTCTCAGGTGGGCACACTCACGGTGGGCACTCTCAGCCCCTCAGCCCGTGCCCCCCTTTCTGTCTCTCTGTCCCCAGCGCTCCCGGATGATCTGCGCAGCCCCATGAGGATCGAGCGCGAGGAGCAGCGGAACCTGCACTTCTTCCCTCCGGAATACGGCCGTGAGTGGGAAAATGGGAATGGGGAAATGGGAATGGGAATGGGGAAATGGGAATGGGGACGGGAATGGGGAAATGGGGAATGGGGAAATGGGGAATGGGAACGGGGAATGGGGAATGGGGAATGAGAGCAGCGGAACCTGCACTTCTTCCCTCCGGAATACGGCCATGAGTGGGAAAATGGGGATGGGGAAATGGGAATGGGAATGGGAATGGGGACGGGAATGGGGAAATGGGGAATGGGAACGGGGAATGGGAGCTGTGGAACCTGCACTTCTTCCCTCCGGAATACGGCCATGAGTGGGAAAATGGGAATGGGGACAGGAATGGGGAATGGGGAATGGGGAATGGGGAATGGGAATGGGGAATGGGAACAGGGAATGGGGAAATGGGAATGGGAATGGGGATGGGAATGGGAATGGGGAAAGGGGAATGGGGATGGGGAATGGGGAATGGGGAATGGGGAAATGGGGAATGGGGAATGGGAATGGGAATGGGGAATGGGGAAATGGGGAATGGGGAAAGGAGCTGTGGAACCTGCACTTCTTCCCTCCGGAATACGGCCGTGAGTGGGAAAATGGGAACGGGGAAATGGGGATGGGGAAATGGGAACGGGGAATGGGAATGGGGAATGGGGAATGGGGAATGGGAGCTACGGAACCTGCACTTCTTCTCCCTGGAATATGGCTGTGAGTGGGGACCGGAATGAATGGGACACAGGGACAGGGATGGGAATGGGGAATGGGGATGGGAATGGGAATGGGAATGGGGAACAGGAATCAGAACGGGGAATGGGAACAGGAACAGGAATGGGCACAAGGGGTGCACGGCGCAGGAGGGCAGGGGAGGGGAAGGGAGACAGGTGAGAACAGGTGAGGGCAGGGATGGGTATCCAAGGGGATGGTGTGGGGTGTCCCGGGGCTGCCCAGGTGTGGGGTCCAGGTGTGGGGTTCCAGGTGTGGCGTTCCAGGTGTGGGGTCCAGGTGTGGGGTCCAGGTGTGGGGTTCCAGGTGTGGGGTTCCAGGTGTGCCCAGGTGTGGGGTTCCAGGTGTGGGGTTCCAGGTGTGGGTCCAGGTGTGGGGTTCCAGGTGTGGGGCTCCAGGTGTGCCCAGGTGTGGGGTTCCAGGTGTGGGGCTCCAGGTGTGCCCAGGTGTGGGGTCCAGGTGTGCCCAGGTGTGGGTTCCAGGTGTGGGGTTCCAGGTGTGGGGTCCAGGTGTGCCCAGGTGTGGGGTCCAGGTGTGCCCAGCTGGGGTGCCCAGGTGCGCTCCAGCCCTGAGCTCTGCCCCGTGTCCCTCTCGTGCCCCAGAGAAGGCAGACGGGACGGCCGTGGACATCTTCTCCTTCGGGATGTGCGCGCTGGAGGTGCGGGAAGGGGCTGGGAGCCCTGGGAGCCTGTGGGGAGGGGTCACCGGCTGGGGCCGTGCCCTGTCCCTGCCCTGGCTGGGGCTGTCCCCTGTGGGGAGGGGTCACCGGCTGGGGCTGTCCCCTGTGGGGAGGTGTCACCGGCTGGGGCTGTGCCCTGTCCTGCCCTGTCCGGGGCTGTCCCCTGTCCCTGCCCTGGCTGGGGCTGTGCCCTGTGGGGAGGGGTCACCGGCTGGGGCTGTCCCCTGTCCCTGCCCTGGCTGGGGCTGTCCCCTGTCATTGCCCTGTCCCCTGGGAATCCCCCCCAGATTGTCCCTGTCCCTGTGCCCTGGCAGATGGCCGTGTTCCTATCCCTGCCTGGTCCTGGACGTGTCCCCTGTCCCCTGGAACCCCCCCGGACTGTCCCTGTCCCTGTGCCCTGGCAGATGGCCGTGTCCCCTGTCCCTGCCTGGTCCTGGCCGTGTCCCCTGTCCCTGCCCCTGTCCCTGTAACCCCAACATGTCCCTGTCCCTGTCACCTCAGCCTGTCCCTGTCCCCTGGCAGATGGCCGTGTCCCCTGTCCCTGTCCCTGTCCCCCCCAGCTTGTGCCTGTCCCTGTCCCCTGGCAGATGGCCGTGTCCCCTGTCCCTGTCCCTGTCCCTGTCACCCCAGCCTGTCCCTGTCCCCTGGCAGATGGCCGTGTCCCCTGTCCCTGTCCCCCCCAGCTTGTGCCTGTCCCTGTCCCCTGGCAGATGGCCGTGTCCCCTGTCCCTGTCCCTGTCACCCCCGCCTGTCCCTGTCCCCTGGCAGATGGCCGTGTCCCCTGTCCCTGTCCCTGTCCCCCCCAGCTTGTCCCTGTCCCTGTCCCCTGGCAGATGGCCCTGTCCCTGTCCCTGTCCCTGTTCCCCCCAGCTTGTCCCTGTCCCTGTCCCCTGGCAGATGGCCGTGTCCCCTGTCGCTGTCCCTGTCCCCCCCAGCTTGTCCCTGTCCCTGTCCCCTGGCAGATGGCTGTGCTGGAGATCCAGACCAACGGGGACACGCGGGTGTCGGAGGAGGCGATCGCGCGCGCCCGGCACTCCCTGGATGACCCCAACATGAGGGTGAGGGGACTCTGGGGACCTGAGGGGACAGGCCCTGTCCTGGGTCAGTGCTGGGGACAAATCCCTGTCCTGTGTCACTGCTGGGGATGAATCCCTGTCCTGTGTCACTGCTGGGGGTGGTTCCCTGTCCTGGGTCACTGCTGGGGATGAATCCCTGTCCTGTGTCACTGCTGAGGACAAATCTGTGTCCTGGGTCACCCCTGGGGACAGTCCCTGTCCTGTGCCACTGCTGGGGACAATCCCTGGCCTGTGCCACCCCTGGGGACAGTCCCTGTCCTGTGTCACTGCTCGGGGTGTAAATCCCTGTCCTGTGCCACCCCTGTGCCACCCCTGGGGGTGAATCCCTGTCCTGTGCCACCCCTGGGGACAGTCCCTGTCCTGTGCCACCCCTGGGGGTGAATCCCTGTCCTGTGTCACCCCTGTGTCACCCCTGGGGGTGAATTCCTGTCCTGTGTCACTGCTGGGGACAGTCCCTGTCCTGTGTCACCCCTGGGGGTGAATCCCTGTCCTGTGTTGCTACTGGGGACAATCCCTGACTCCTGGGGACAGTCCCTGTCCTGTGTCACCCCTGGGGACAGTCCCTGTCCTGTGCCACCCCTGTGTCACCCCTGGGGGTGAATCCCTGTCCTGTGTCACTGCTGGGTTCAAACCCACCCCCATCTCCCTCTCCTCAGTGTAAATCCCACCTTTATCTCTTACTCCTGGGTGCAAGTCCCCACCCTGCCAGCTCCCCGTGGGTGCAGCTGGGCTCTGGCCCTGTCCCTGCTGTCCCTCCTCCTGTCCCCGAGTGTCCTGGGGCTCCTGCTCCAGCTTTGGGTCCATTTCCTGGGAAATGGGGTCCAAGGCGGGCCTTGGGCAGTGCCCCCTGTGCTGGCACCTCTCAGGTGCCCAGGTGAGGGCACTGAGGGGCTGGAATGTGCCCAGGGGAGGGAGGAGAGCTGGGGAAGGGTCTGGGGGAGCTGGGAGGGGCTCAGCCTGGAGAAAAGGGGGGGATCAGGGGGGCCCTTGTGGCTCTGCAGAGCTCCTGCCAGGAGGGGACCGTGACCGTGTTCACAGGGGGCTTATGGTGAGGGAAGAGATGAGGACCTGACTCCGTGTTCCAGGAGTCTGATTTATTTATTATTTTATGATATATATATATTATATTAAAACTATACTGAAAGAATAGAAGAAAATGTTGAGGGAAGAGACGAGGACCTGACTCCATGTTTCAGGAGGCTGATTTATTATTTTATGATATATATTATATTAAAATATACTAAAAGAATAGAAGAAAATGGTGAAGGAAGAGAAGAGGACCTGACTCCATGTTTCAGGAGGCTGATTCATTATTTTATGATATATATATATTATATTAAAACTATACTGAAAGAATAGAAGAAAATGTTGAAGGAAGAGAGGAGGACCTGACTCCATGTTTCAGGAGGCTGATTCATTATTTTATGATATATATTATATTAAAACTATACTGAAAGAATAGAAGAAAATGTTTCATCAGCAGACTTAGCTAAGAATAGAATCAGCAAGAATGATAACAAAGGTTTGTGGCTCGGGCTCTCTGTCCGAGCCAGTTGGGCTGTGATTGGCCATTAATTAGAAACAACCACATGAGACCAATCACAGATTCACCTGTTGCATGCCACAGCAGCAGATAATTATTGTTTAAATTCTGTTCCTGAGGCCTCTCAGCTTCTCAGGAGGGAAAATCCCAAGGAAAGGCTTTTTCATGAAAATGTGTCTGCGACAGGGGACAGCCAGGGGGGATTCGGGATCTGATCCCAGGAACAGAGACAGGAGGAGAGGGAACGGCCCCAGGCTGGGCCAGGGGAGCTCAGGGTGAATTTCCCCATGGAAAGGGGGGGTCAGGAGCCGCCCAGGGAGGGGTGCAGAGCCCATCCCTGGAGTGCCCCAGGGGCAAATGGGCACTCAGAGCTGGGGATGGGGCACGGGGGCAGCTCTGTGGGTTCCAGGGATCCCAGGGTCCCTGTGGGAGCATCACCCAGCCCTGCTGACCCCGTGGCCCTGCCCTGCCCCAGGAGTTCATCCTGTCCTGCCTGACCCTGAACCCCGAGCGGCGCCCGAGCGCCAACAGCCTCCTGTTCCACCGCGTGCTCTTCGAGGTGCACTCGCTGAAGCTGCTGGCGGCACACTGCTTCATCAACCACCAGTGTGAGAGCCTGGGGAGCCCCTGGGGGCCTGGGCAGCGCTGGGAAGGGTCAGCACGGGGAGCAGAGCCAGGCTGGGGGAGCTGGGAAGGGTCAGCACGGGGAGCAGAGCCAGGCTGGGGGAGCTGGGAATGGCCAGGATGGAGCAGAGAGCCAGGGTGGGAGCTGGGAATGGTCAGGAATGAGAGCTGGGAATGGTCAGGATGGAGAACAGAGCCAGGATTGAGAGCTGGGAATGGTCAGGAATGAGAGCTGGGAATGGTCAGGATGGAGCAGAGAGCCAGGGTGGGAGCTGGGAATGGTCAGGAATGAGAGCTGGGAATGGTCAGGATGGAGAACAGAGCCAGGCTGGGGGAGCTGGGAAGGGTCAGCAGGGGGAGCAGAGCCAGGCTGGGGGAGCTGGGAATGGCCAGGATGGAGCAGAGAGCCAGGGTGGGGGAGCTGGGAATGGTCAGGATGGAGCAGAGAGCCAGGATGGGAGAGCTGGGAATGGCCAGGATGGAGAACAGAGCCAGGGATGAGAGCTGGGAATGGTCAGGATGGAGAACAGAGCTGGGAATGGTCAGGATGGAGAACAGAGCCAGGAATGAGAGCTGGGAATGGTCAGGATGGAGAACAGAGCCAGGATGGAGAGGTGGGAATGGTCAGGATGGAGAACAGAGCTGGGAATGGTCAGGATGAAGAATAGAGCCAGGGATGAGAGCTGGGAATGGTCAGGATGGAGAACAGAGCCAGGAATGAGAGCTGGAAATGGCCAGGATGGAGCAGAGAGCCAGGATGGAGAGGTGGGGGAATGGTCAGGATGGAGAACAGAGCCAGGCTGGGAGAGCTGGGAATGGTCAGGATGGAGAACAGAGCTGGGAATGGTCAGGATGGAGAACAGAGCAGGATGGAGAATTGGGAATGTTCTCCTGGAGAGCTGGGAATGGTCAGGATGGAGAACAGACCTGGGAATGGTCAGGATGGAGAACAGAGCCAGGATTGAGAGCTGGGAATGGTCAGGATGGAGAAAAGAACTGGAATGGCCTGGATGGAGAACAGAGCTGGGAATGGTCAGGATGGAGAACAGCCAGGCTGGAGAGCTGGGAATGGTCAGGATGGAGAACAGAGCCAGGATTGAGAGCTGGGAATGGCCAGGATGGAGAACAGAGACAGGATGATAGCTGGGAATGTTTCCCTGGAGAGCTGGGAATGTTCTCCTGGAGAACAGAAGGGCCCAAGGAGATCTCAGAGTCCCTCTCAGGGCCTGAAGGGGCTCAGGAGAGCTGGAGAGGGATTTGGACAAGGGATGGAGGGACAGGCAAGGGGGAATGGTGTCCACTGCTGCACAGCAGGGCTATCTGGGATTTTGGGAAGGAATTCCTGGCTGGGAATGGGGCAGGGCCTGGCACAGGTGCCCAGAGCAGCTGTGGCTGCCCCTGGATCCCTGGCAGTGCCCAAGGGCCAGGCTGGACAGGGCTGGGCAGGACTCGGGGCACCCTGGGGCAGTGGGAGGTGTCCCTGCCATGGCAGGGGTGGCTCTGGGTGGGGTTTGGGGTCCCTCCCACCCAAGCCCCCCCCGATTCCCTGTGCAGACCCTGGGCAGGGGGCTCCCAGCCCCTCCTGAGCAGGGGCTGCAGCACCCACACCCCCCGTGCCTCTGCCCCAGATCTGATGCCCGAGAACGGTGGAGGAGAAGATCAAGGAGCTGGACCTGAACATGGTGATGGCCGAGATCCGCAGGGAGGGACGGCCCGGGGTGCAGTGGAGGTGAGGAGGGGGGGACCCAGAGCCTGGAGACCCCCCCAGAACCTGGAGACCCCCACCCTGGAGACCCCCAGAGCCTGGAGACCCCCAGAGCCTGGGGACCCCTCAGATTTGAGACCCCAGAGCCTGGAGACCCCCCCAGAGCCTGGAGACCCCTACCCTGGATACCCCCCCAGCCTGGAGACCCCCCAGCTTTGAGACTCCCCTAGAGCCTGGAGACCCCCCCCAGCCTGGGGACCCCTCAGATTTGAGACCCCAGAGCCTGGAGACCCCCCCCAGAATCTGGAGACCCCCCCCAGCCTGGGGACCCCCCCAGATTTGAGACCCCAGAGCCTGGAGAACCCCCAGAGCCTGGAGACCCCCCAGCCTGGGGACCCTCCCAGAGCCTGGAGATCCCCCCCACAGCCTGGAGACCCCTCCCCAGCCTGGAGACCCCCAGAGCCTGGAGACCCCCCCAGAACCTGGAGACCCCCCCAGCCTGGAGACCCCCCAAGATCTGAGACCCCCCCAGAGCCTGGGGACCCCCACCCTGGATACCCCCAGAGCCTGGAGACCCCCCCCAGCTTTGAGACCCCCTCAGTCTGGGGACCCCCACCCTGGAGACCCCCCCACAGAGGGGGGGTCTCCCCCCCACCCCTGGAGACCCCAGAGCCTGGAGACCCCCCAGCTTTGAGACCCCCCCAGAACTTGGAGACCCCAGCCTGGGGACCCCCCTGCCATGGGCAGCAGCCCCCTTGACCCCCCTAATCCCCCCTGGACCCTCTTGGACTCCCCTGACCCTCCCTGGACCTCCCCTGACACCCTGGATCCCCCCTGGAACCCCCTGGACCCCCCTTGGAACCCCCTGGAACCCCCTGGAACCCCCTGACCCCCCCTGTCCTTTCCCAGGTACTCCGAGGTTTCCTTCCTGGAGCTCGACAAGTTCTTGGAGGACGTGAGGTGGGTGTGAGAGCCCCCCAGGGGTGAGCACCCCCTGCCTGGGGTCCCCCCTGTGAGCACCCCCTGCCTGGGGTCCCCCCTGTGAGCACCCCCTGCCTGGGGTCCCCAGGGGGATGTGGGGCCGGGATGGGGACATGGGGATGTCCCTGCTGTCCTGGGATGGGGACATGGGGGTGTCCCTGCTGTCCCCATGGGAATGTGGGGTCAGGATGGGGACACTGGGGTCTCCCTGCTGTCCTGGGATGGGGACATGGGGGTGTCCCTGCTGTCCCTGCTGTCCCCAGGGGGATGTGGGGTCAGGATGGGGACATGGGGGTGTCCCTGGTGTCCCCAGCTGTGCACATAGGGGTGTCCCTGGTGTCCCCATCGGAATGTGGGGTAGGCACATAGGGGTGTCACTGGTGTCCCCTGGTGTCCCCAGGGGGATGTGGGGCTGGGATGGGCACACAGGAGTGTCCCTGCTGTCCCCAGGGGACTGTGGGGTCAGGATGGGCACATGGGAGTGTCCCTGCTGTCCCCTGCTGTCCCCAGCCCTGCCAGGGGATGGCATCAGCCCTGTGTCCCCTCCATCTGTCCTCAGCTGTCCCCACGGGAGTGTCCTTGCTGTCCCCATGGGAGTGTCCCTGCTGTCCCCAGGGGGATGTGGGGTTGGGATGGGCACATGGAAGTGTCCCTGCTGTCCCCTGCTGTCCCCAGCTGTCCCTGCTGTCCCCAGCCCTGGCAGGGCTGCAGGGGATGGCATCAGCCCCGTGTCCCCTCTGTGTCTGTCCCCAGCTGTCCCCACGGGAGTGTCCCTGCTGTCCCCAGGGGACTGTGGGATCAGGACGGGCACACGGGAGTGTCCCTGCTGTCACTGCTGTCCCTGCTGTCCCCAGGGGGATGTGGGGTTGGGATGGGCACATGGGAGTGTCCCCGCTGTCCCCAGCCCTGGCAGGGACGCCATCAGCCCCGTGTCCCCTCGGTGTCCCCCCAGGAACGGGATTTACCCCCTGATGAACTTCGCCGCCTCCCGGCCCCACGCGCTGCCCCGAGCCCTGTCCCAGCCCCAGGAGGATCCCCAGAAAGCCAAAACCCCCACGCCAGAGCCCTTCGACGTGGAGACCAGGAAGGTGAGGGGTGGTGGGGCTCACCGGGGGCCCAGGGTGAGGGAAAGACGAGGATCTGACTCCATGATTCTGAAAGCTTGATTTATTATTTTATGATATGTATTATATCAAAACTATACTGAAAGAATAGAGGAAAGGACTTCATCAGAAGGAAAAGGATGAAAGGACAGGAAAGGGGAAAGGAAAGCAAAGGGGAAAGGAAAGCAAAGGGGAAAGTTCCAGGAAAGTTCCAGGAAAGGAAAGTTCCAGGAAAGGAAAGGAAAGGGGAAAGGGGAAAGGAGAAAGGAAAGTTCCAGGAAAGTTCCAGGAAAGGGGAAAGGAAAGGAAAGGAAAAGGGAAAGGAAAGGAAAAGGGAAGGGAAAGGAAAAGGGGAAAGGAAAGGAAAGGAAAAGGGGAAAGGAAAGGAAAAGGGGAAAGGAAAGGAAAAGGGGAAAGGAAAGGAAAGGAAAAGGGGAAAGGAAAGGAAAGGAAAAGGGGAAAGGAAAGGAAAGGAAAGGAAAGGAAAGGAAAGGAAAGGAAAGGAAAGGAAAGGAAAGGAAAGGAAAGGAAAGGAAAGGAAAGGAAAGGAAAGGAAAGGAAAGGAAAGGAAAAAAAAGGAAATGAAAAGGAAAAAGAAAAGGAAAGGAAAGGGAAAAGGAAAAGGAAAATAAAATCTTGTGACTGACCAGAGAGTCCGAGCCAGCTGGGCTGTGATTGGCCCTTAATTAGAAACAACCACATGAGCCCAATCCCAGATGCACCTGTTGCATTCCCCAGCAGCAGATAACCATTGTTGCATTTTGTTCCCGTTGCATCCCACAGCAGCAGATAACCGTTGCTGCATTTTGTTCCTGTTGCATCCCACAGCAGCAGATAACCATTGGGTACATTTTGTTCCTGTTGCATCCCACAGCAGCACATAACCATTGGTTACATTTTGTTCCTGTTGCATCCCACAGCAGCACATAACCATTGGTTACATTTTATTCCTGAGGCCTCTCAGCCTCTCAGGAGGAACAATCCTCAGGAAAGGATTTTCCATAAAACAGACCCGTGGCAGTGAGGGAGCTCCAGGGCAGCTGCAGGTGGGGACAGCCCTGCCCTGCTGCCACCCCTGCCACAGGGACACCTGTCCTGTCAGCCCAGAGAGAGCCAGGAGGGGAATTTGGGGTTCCTGTAGGAATTGGGGTTCCTGTAGGAATTCCAGAGGGCTGCAGAGGCAGAGCTGGGATGGGAATTTGGGGTTCCTGTTAGAATTTGGGGTTCCTATAGGGAATCCAAAGGGGTTCACGGGCAGAGGCAGAGAGAGCCAGGAGGGGAATTTGGGGTTCCTGTAGGAACTTGGGGTTCCTGTAGGGAATCCAAAGGAGTGCCCGGGCAGAGGCAGAGCCGGGAGGGAATTTGGGGGTCCTGTAGGGATTTGGGGTCTCTGTAGGAATTCCAGAGAGCTGCACAGGCAGAGGCAGAGCTGGGAGGGGGATTTGGGGTTCCTGTAGGAATTTGGGGTTCCTGTCAGAATTTGGGGTCCCTGTAGGAATTCCAAAGGGCTGCCCAGGGGCAGAGAGGGCTGGGAGGGGAATTTGGGGTTGCTGTAGGGATTTGGGGTTCCTGTAGGAATTCCAGAGGGCTGCACAGGCAGAGGCAGAGCTGGGAGGGGGATGTGGGGTTGCTGTAGGAATTTGGGGTTGCTGTAGGAATTTGGGGTTCCTGTAGGGATTTGGGGTTCCTGTAGGAATTCCAAAGGGCTGCACGGGTAGAGGCAGAGAGAGCCAGGACAGGAATTTGGGGTTCCTGAAGGAATTTGGGGTTCCTGTAGGGATTTGGGGTTCCTGTAGGAATTTGGGGTTCCTGTAGGAATTCCAAAGGGGTTCACGGGCAGAGGCAGAGCTGGGAGGGGTATTTGGGGTTGCTGTAGGGATTTGGGGTTCCTGAAGGAATTTGGGGTTCCTGTAGGGATTTGGGGTTGCTGTAGGGATTTGGGGTTCCTGTAGGGGTTCCAAAGGGCTGCCCAGGGGCACAGGGGCCGTGCCCAGGCTGATCCCAGCTGGGCTCTTGCAGGTGGTGCAGATGCAGTGCAACATGGAGCTGAACGAGGACAAGAGCCAGTGGCACGTGAGTGATGGGATCCTGCCCTGATTCCTGCTGATCCTGCTGGGAATGGGGCTGGGAAATGGGAAATGGGGCTGGGGATGGGAATGGGAAATGGGAATGGGACTGGGAAATGGGAAATGGGGCTGGGAATGGGATTGGGAAATGGGAAATGGGGCTGGGGATGGATTGGGAAATGGGAATGGGACTGGGAAATGGGAAATGGGGCCGGGAATGGGATTGGGAAATGGGAAATGGCACTGGGAAATCTGCCAGTGGCACGTGAGTGATTGGATCCTGCCCATCCCACTGGGAATGGGAAATGGGAAATGGGATTGGGAATGGGAAATGGGGCTGGGAATGGGAAATGGGGCTGGGAATGGGATTGGGAAATGGGACTGGGAAATGGCACTGGGAAATCTGACAGTGGCACGTGAGTGATGGGATCCTGCCCTGATCCCGCTGAGAATGGGGCTGGGAAATGGGAAATGGGGCTGGGGATGGGATTGGGAAATGGGAAATGGCACTGGGAAATGGGAAATGGGAAATGGGGAATGGGACTGGGAAATGGGAAATGGGGCTGGGGATGGGATTGGGAAATGGGAATGGGACTGGGAAATGGGAAATGGGGCTGGGAGTGGGATTGGGAAATGGGAAATGGCACTGGGAAATCTGCCAGTGGCACGTGAGTGATTGGATCCTGCCCATCCCACTGGGAATGGAAAATGGGAAATGGGATTGGGAATGGGAAATGGGATTGGGAATGGGAAATGGGGCTGGGAATGGGGCTGGGAATGGGAATGGGATTGGGAAATGGCACTGGGAAATCTGACAGTGACACGTGAGTGCCTGGATCCTGCCCTGATCCCTGCTGATCCCGCTGGGAATGGGGATGGGAAATGGGAAATGGGGCTGGGAAATGGGAATGGGACTGGGAAATCTGCCAGTGGCACGTGACTGATTGGATCCTGCCCATCCCACTGGGAATGGGAAATGGGAAATTAGAGGGATTGGGAATGGGAAATGGGGCTGGGGATGGGAAATGGGGCTGGGGATGGGAAATGGGGCTGGGAATGGGATTGGGAAATGGGACTGGGAAATGGCACTGAGAAATCTGACAGTGGCACGTGAGTGATGGGATCCTGCCCTGATCCCTGCTGATCCTGCTGGGAATAGGGCTGGGAAATGGGAAATGGGGCTGGGAATGGGATTGGGAAATGGGAATGGGACTGGGAAATGGGGCTGGGAATGGGATTGGGAAATGGGAATGGGACTGGGAAATCTCCCAGTGGCATGTGAGTGATTGGATACTGCCCATCCCGCTGGGAATGGGAAATGGGATTGGGAATGGGAAATGGGGCTGGGATTGGGAAATGGGGAATGGGACTGGGAATGGGACTGGGAATGGGAAATGGCACTGGGAAATCTGACAGGGACATGTGAGTGCCTGGATCTTGCCCATCCCACTGGGAATGGGGCTGGGAATGGGGAATGGGAAATGGGATTGGGATTGGGAATGGGATTGAGAAATGGAACTGGGAAATGGCACTGGGAATGGAGCTGGGAAAGGAATTGGGAAATGGGACTGGGAAATGGGAAATGGGATTGGGATTGGGAAGTGGGAAATGGGAATGGGAAATGGCACTGGAAAATCTACCAGTAGCACATGAGTCTTTGGATCCTGCCCATCCCGCTGGGAATGGGGCTGGGAATGGGAATGGGAATGGAACTGGGAAATGGGACTGGGAATGGAACTGGGACTGGGAAATCTGACAGTGTCACGTGAGTACCTGGGCTGGGAATGGGATTGGGAAATGGGACTGGGAATGGGAGATGGGACTGGGAAAGGGAATGGGGAATCTGCCAGTGGCACGTGAGTGCCTGGATCCTGCCCATCCCTCTGGGAATGGGAATGGAACTGGGAAGGGAATTGGGAAATGGCACTGGGAATGGGAAATGGAACTGGGAAATGGGACTGGGAATGGAACTGGGACTGGGAAATCTGACAGTGTCACGTGAGTACCTGGGCTGGGAATGGGACTGGGAAATGGGATTGGGAAATGGGAATGGGAAATGAGATTGGGAAATGGGAATGGGAATGGGACTGAGAAATGGGAATGGGAAATGGGACTGGGAATGGGAATGGGAAATCTGCCAGTGGCACGTGCCTGGATCCTGCCCCTCTCCCTGCTCATCCTGCTGGTAATGGGGCTGGGAATGGGACTGGGAAATGGGATTGGGAATGGGAAATGGGACTGGGAAATGGGACTGGGAATGGGAAATGAGAAATGGGACTGGGAAATGGGACTGGGAATGGGAAATGAGAAATGGGGCTGGGAAATGGGACTGGGAAATGGGACTGGGAAATGGGAAATGGGATTGGGAATGGGAAATGGGACTGGGAAATGAGAAATGGGACTGGGAGATGGGATTGGGAAATGGGACTGGGATGGGAAATGGGACTGGGAAATCAGACCAGGAAATCTGACTGGGAAATGGGAAAGGGAAATCTGCCAGGGATATCAGACTGGGAGGTCTGGCTGGGAAAGCCCTCAGGCAGTTTCTGTGGCACCCAAAGAACTCCCTGCTGTCCTGTGCAATGAAGGAATTCCCAAAGAAGCCACAAATTGCCCCGAGTTCCCAATTCCCCCAGTGCTCCCAGTGCTCCCAGTTCCCCCTGAGTTCCCAGTTCCCCCCGAGTTCCCAGTTCCCCCAGTGCCCCCAGTTCCCCCAATGCTCCCAATTCCCCCAGTGCTCCCAGTGCTCCCAATTCCCCCAGTGTTCCCAGTTCCCCAGTGCCCCCAGTCCCCCCAGTGCCCCCAGTCCCCCCAGTTTCCCCAGTGCCCCCAGTTTCCCCAGTCCCCCCAGTTTCCCGAGTGCCCCCAGTCCCCCCAGTTTCCCCAGTCCCCCCAGTCCCCCCAGTCCCTGCCCAGGCCTCCCAGTCCCCCCAGTTTCCCCAGTCCCCCCAGTTTCCCCAGTTTCCCCAGTCCCCCCAGTTTCCCCAGTCCCCCCAGTCCCCCCAGTTTCTGCCCAGCCCTCCCAGTTTCCCCAGTCCCCCCAGTCCCCCCAGTTTCCCCATTCCCCCAGTTTCCCCAGTCCTCCCAGTCCCCCCAGTTCCCCCAGTTCCTGCCCAGCCCTCCCAGTCCCCCCCAGTTTCCCCAGTCCCTCCAGTCCCCCCAGTTTCCCCAGTTTCCCCAGTCCCCCCAGTTCCCCCAGTCCCCCCAGTTTCCTCAGTCCCCCCAGTTTCCCCAGTCCCCCCAGTCCCCCCATTTTCTCCAGTCCCCCCAGTCCCCCCAGTTTCCCCATTCCCCCAGTTCCCCCCGTCCCCGGTGCCCTGCAGGGCTCCCATGGACAGGCTCTGTGGTGTCTCTGCAGCTGACGCTCCTGCTGATCCTGGAGGACAAGCTGCACCGCCAGCTCAGCTACGACCTGCTGCCCAGTACGTGTGCAGGGAGGGCAGGGCAGGGTGGGCTCCTCCCCTGGGGGGCTGGGGGAGCCCCTGCTGGGCTTGGAACGGGCCGGCTTCCCAGACAGATTCCCTGCGTTTCTCTTCCTCCCTCTCCTCCTCCTCTTCTTCCTCTTCCCGTGCCTTTCCTCTCATCCTCCTCTTCTTCCTCTTCCTGTGCCTTTCCTCTCATCCTCCTCTTCCCGTGCCTTTCCTCTCATCCTCCTCTTCTTCCTCTTCCCGTGCCTTTCCTCTCATCCTCCTCTTCTTCCTCTTCCCGTGCCTTTCCTCTCATCCTCCTCTTCTCCCTCTTCCCATGCCTTTCCTCTCTTCTCTTTCTCCCTCCTCCCCTTCCTTTTCCATTTCCTCTCCTCTCCTCTCCTCTCCTCTCCTCTCCTCTCCTCTCCTCTCCTCTCCTCTCCTCTCCTCTCCTCTCCTCTCCTCTCCTCTCCTCTCCTCTCCTGGAACTTTCCTTTCATGGAACTTTCCTGGAACTTTCCTTTCCTGGAACTTTCCTTTCATGGAACTTTCCTTTCCTTTCCTGGAACTTTCCTTTCCTGGAACTTTCCTTGCTGAGGAATGGTGTGTGGGAGCTGCTCCTGCCCCAGGCTGTGCCCTGCTCAGCCACACCAAACCTTTCCTGGTGGCACATTGTCCAGAGCTGTGTTTTGGGAGCTCTCAGGAGCCTCACTCCCCATTTCCTGGTGGCACATTGTCCAGAGCTGTGTTTTGGGACCTCACTCCCCATTTCCTGGTGGCACATTGTCCAGAGCTGTGTTTTGGGACCTTGCTCCCCATTTCCTGGTGGCACATTGTCCAAATCTGTGTTTTGGGACCTCACTCCCCATTTCCTGGTGGCACATTGTCCAGAGCTGTGTTTGGGACCTTGCTCCCCATTTCCTGGTGGCACATTGTCCAGAGCTGTGTTTTGGGAGCTCGGGAACCTCGTTCCCCATCCCTGCCCCATTTCCCAGCTCTGCCAGGTTCAGGAGCTCCCCGAGCTGCGTCCATGCTCGTGTTCTCCTGTTCTCCTTGTCTCTGCAGCTGACAACTCCAAGGATTTGGCCACAGAGCTGGTGCATTATGGGTTCATCCACGAGGTGAGTCTCTGCTGTCTCCACATCCGCAGCTCCTCCAGCCCCTCAGGATTTCTGGGATTTCTGGGATCTCTGCTGCCTCCAGGCTCTGCTCCAGGGGGATCTGCCCACTGGGGCACGTGTTAATTAGCTGGAGCTTAAATAATTCTGAGCGGGAGGACCAGGGCAGCTCCCAGGGGAGGAGGCTGATTCCTCACGTGAGGCATCACAGAACCATTCCTTTGGGAAAAGACCTCCAAGATTAACGAGTCCAAACGTGTGAGGCCACCCTGATGATGTCCCCAGGAGCCACATCCAGGTGTTAATGGAACTCTGCCAGGGCTGCAAAGCCCAATCCAGGAGGAATTTCCCCAATATCCCACCCAAACCTCCCCATGCCCAGCCTGAGGCCGTTCCCTCTGCTCCTGTCCCTGTTCCTGGGATCAGATCCCAAATCCCCCCGGCTGTGCCCTCCTGGCAGGAGCTGTGCAGAGCCACAAGGGTCCCCTGAGCCTCCTTTGCTCCAGGCTGAGCCCCTGCCCAGCTCCTCAGGAATTCTCCATTCCCTTCCCAGCTCCCTCAGGAATTCTCCATTCCCTTCCCAGCTCCTCAGGAATTCTCCATTCCCTTCCCAGCTCCCTCAGGGATTCTCCATTCCCTTCCCAGCTCCCTCAGGCATTCTCCATTCCCTTCCCAGCTTCCTCAGCCTCTCCTGATTTATATTATATTATATTATATTATATTATATTATATTATATTGTATTGTATTGTATTATATTATATTATATTATATTATATTATATTATATTATATTATATTATATTATATTATATTATATTATATTATATTATATTATATTATAGTCATACCATATAATATTATAATAATACACTAAAACTATACTAAAGAAAGAGAAAGGAGACATCAGAAGGCTAGAGAAGAAAGGAATGGATAATGAAATCTTGTGGCTGCTCACAGCCTGGACACAGCTGGCTGGGATTGGCCGTTTGTGGTTATGATATTTTCTGAAAAATCCCTTTGCCAGGATTTTTCCTCCTGAGAAGCCGAGAGGCCTCAGAAATGAAATGTAACCAATGGTTATCTGCTGCTGTGGAATGCAACAGGTGCATCTGGGATTGGTGTGGTTGTTTTTAATTAATGGCCAATCACAGCACAGCTGGCTCAGACTCTCTGGTCAGTCACAAGATTTTATTATCATTATTTTTCCTTTCCTTTCCTTTCCTTTCCTTTCCTTTCCTTTCCTTTCCTTTCCTTTCCTTTCCTTTCCTTTCCTTTTCCTTTCCCTTTCCCTTTCCCTTCCCTTTCCCTTCCTTTTCCCTTTCCTTTTCCCTTCCCTTTCCCCTTTCTTTTCCCCTTTCTTCCTTTTCCTTTCCTTTCCTTTTCCTTCTGATAAAACCCTTTCTTCTATTATTTCAGTATAGTTTTAATATACTATATATCATAAAATAATAAATCAGCCTTCTGAAAACATGGAGTCGAGATTCTCACCTCTTCCCTCATCCTGGGACCCCTGTGAACACCACCACAGCCATTAATTAAAAACAATTCACGTGCTGGGTAAACAGTTCTCCAAATCACATCCCAAAGCAGCAAAACACGGAGGAGCTGAAGCTTCCCAGCCCCTCAGGAGAAAAACCCTGGCCAAAGGGTGTGGTGGTGTTTGCAGGGGTACCAGGACGAGGATCTGACTCCATGTTTCAGAAGGTTGAGTTATTATTTTATGATAAATTTTACGATATATTCTTTTTAATGCATATTTGAATCATATTGTATGATATATTATTTTACGGTATGTATCATGTTAAAAGAAAATGATATATTAAAACTGTACTAAAGAATAGAAGAAAAGGATTTCATCAGAAGGCTTGCAAGGAATGGAAAGGAAAATGGAATGACAATTATTATTTTATTTATTTATTATTATTATAATTTATTATATCTATAATATATTAATTATAATATAATATAATATAATATAATATAATATAAATATTATTTATTATAATTAATAAATTATAATAATATTTATTTATAATAAATAATAAATATTATTTATTATAAAATATATTATATTATAATTATTAATTATAATATAAATATAATATATTTATTATTATATCAACAATATATTAATATTATATTTATTATTGTAATTTATATTACACATTATTATTTATAATAATATATAATATATATTATAATTTATTATATATTATTATAATTTTATATTAATATATATTTATTATTAAAATTTATTATAATATTAATTATTATATATTTTTTATTTATTTATTTTTATTTATTATTATATAACTATAATAATAAATACTACTACTACTACTACTACTACTACTAATAATAATAATAATAAATGACCAGAGACTCTGAGACAGCTGGACTATGATTGGCCATTAATTAAAACCAACCACATGACACCAATCCCAGATGCACCTGTTGCATTCCACAGCAGCAGATAACCATTGTTCACTAATTATTATAATGTTAATTGTTGTTCACATTTTGCTCCTGAGGCCTCTTGGCTTCTCAGGAGGAAAAATCCTCAGGAAAGGCTTTTTCATGAAACACGTCTGTGACCAAGGGGTTTTTCAGCATTTTTCTCTGTGCTTGCAGGACGACTGTGAGAAGCTGGCCGCGTTCCTGGAGAGCGCCTTCCACAAGCACCGCTCCCAAGCCCTGTGAGCCCAGCCCAGGGGACTGAGGCGCCCCGGGAGGACCCCAAAGGGCTCCCCTGCCCCACCCAGCCCAGCAGAACCCACCTGGGCCCAGGGGGACTCGCCCAGGCCGTGCTCAGGGCTCGGCCAAGCCCAGGAATTCCGTCCTGGGACGTGCTCTGGTCCCTGCTCCGAGGGGAGCTGTGGGGAGGGGGCAGCACCCCCCGGCAGCCCCGTCCCAGGGGGGTTTGGGAGCTGCTGCAGGAGCCCCCAGCCGGGTCCATTTCCCTCTGGGAAGGATCAGCCCCTCTCCTGCAGCTCCCACAGCTGATTTCTCCCCCCTTTGCCGTCTGGAGTGCTCCTTGCCGAGGGGAGGGAGAGGAGGAGCAGGCTTGGAGAGCCCCGTGGAGCTTCCCATCTGCCACATTCCGCTCTGGACCCCAAAATTCTCCAGGTTTGGGGGTCTCCAGTGTGCTGCCTGTGCTCAGAGCCCTCCCCGTGAGCTGGGACCGTGTGAGCTGTACATGGCACGAGAAGGAATCCCTGCCCCACCACCGGGAATCTCATGGATGCTCCACAGAACCCTTGTCATGCCCCAGCTCCCCCTACAGCCTTCCACAATCTCTTGGAGAGAGTCCTGGAGCCTGTTCCTGCCCGGCCTGGAGATGGGGCACTGCCCCTGGCACCACCCCAGGGCTGCCCTTTGCCAGGGACACACGGGGAGAGAACTGCAGACAGGAACTGTCCCTGTGCAGGAGCCGTGCGGGGCTGGGCCAGCTGTGCCAGGGAAAACTGCTCTGAAATCCTGCTCTGTGCTGGGCCAGGGAAAACTGCTCTGAAATCCTGCTTTGTGCTGGGCCAGTGCTGCTCCTGCTGCTCCTGCTGTGCCAGGCAGAGCTGCTCTGAAATCCTGCTCTTGCTCCTGCTGTGCCATAGGAAACTGGCTCTGAAATCCTGCTCCTGTTCCTGCTGTGCCATAGGAAACTGCTCTGAAATCCTGCTCAGTGCTGGGCCAGTGCTGCTCCTGCTGCTCCCGCTGTGCCAGGGAAAGCTGCTCTGAAATCCTGCTCCTGCTGCTCCTGCTGTGCCAGGGAAAACTGCTCTGAAATCCTGCTCCTGCTCCTGCTGTGCCAGGGAGAGCTGCTCTGAAATCCTGCTCTTGCTCCTGTTGTGCCATAGGAAACTGGCTCTGAAATCCTGCTCCTGTTCCTGCTGTGCCATAGGAAACTGCTCTGAAATCCTGCTCTGTGCTGGGCCAGTGCTGTTCCTGCTGTGCCATAGGAAACTGGCTCTGAAATCCTGCTCTGTGCTGTGCCAGGGAAAACTGCTCTGAAATCCTGCTCTTGCTCCTCCTGCTGAGCCATAGGAAGCTGGCTCTGGAATGTGCTCTGTGCTGGTGCTGCTCCTGCTGTGCCATAGGAAAGAGGCTCTGGCACCCTGGTCCACGCCGCTCTGTGCCAGGGTTTGTCCCAGCGCTGCTCCTGCTGCTCCTACCAGGGAAAGCTGCTCTGAAATCCTGCTCGGTGCTGTGCCAGTGTTGCTGCTGCTGTGCCATGGAAAATCCACCTCTGGCATCCTGCTCTGTGCTGGTGCTGCTCCTGCTGCTCTCTCTGTGCCAGGGAAATCCAGCTCTGGTGCTGTCCTGGTGATCTGCGCCACGCTGGTGTTGCATCCACTGCTCTGTGCCAGTGCTGCTGCTGTGCCAGGGAAATCTGTGCTCTGTGCTCTGCCGGTGCTGCTGTGCCAGGGAAAACAGGCTCTGGCACCCTGCTCTGTGCTCTGCCAGTGCTGCTATGCCAGGAAAATCTGTGCTCTGTGCTCTGCTGGTGCTGCTGCTGCTGCTGTGCCAGGGAAATCTGTGCTCTGCCAGTGCTGCTGCTGCTGTGCCAGGGAAATCTGGCTCTGGCACCCTGCTCTGTGCTCTGCCAGTGCTGCTGTGCCAGGAAAATCTGTGCTCTGTGCTCTGCTGGTGCTGCTGCTGCTGTGCCAGGGAAATCTGCCCCTGGCACCCTGCTCTGCTCTATGTTGAGCCAGTGCTGCTCCTGCTGTGCAGGGGAAGCAGGCTCTGGCACCCTGCTGGTGTTCTGTGCTGGTGCTGCCCCGCTGTGCTGTGGGAATGCAGCTCTGACACCCTGCTCTGTGCTGAGCTGGTGCTGCTGCTGCTGTGCCAGGGAAATCTGCCCCTGGCACTCTGCTCTGCTCTATGCTGGTGCTGCTCCTGTTGCTCCCTCTGTGCTGGGGGAATGCGGTGCTGTCCTGGTGATCTGCACCACGCTGGTGTTCCATGCCAGTGCCCTGTGCCAGTGCTGCTGCTGCTGTGCCAGGGGAATCTGCCCCTGGCCTCCTGCTCTGCTGCTGCTGAGCCAGTGCTGCTGCTGCTCCCCCTGTGCCGTGGGAAGCTGCCTCTGAAATCCTGCTCCCTGCAGGAGCTGCGTGTGCCACCGCCTGCCCTGCGCTGCTCCTGCTCCAGCTGCGTCCCACTGGGATTTCATCCACGCTCAGCCAGCTCGGGCTGCACTCCTGGCTTGGGCTGCAGCCCCAGCAGTGCTCCAGCAGTGCTGCATCCCCAGCAGTGCTGCATCCCCAGCAGTGCTCCATCCCCAGCAGTGCTGCATTCCCAGCAGTGCTGCATCCTCAGCAGTGCTGCATCTCCAGCAGCGCTGCATTCCCAGCCCTGCTCCATCTCCAGCCCTGCTCCATCCCCAGCAGTGCTGCATTCCCAGCAGTGCTGCATCCCCAGCCCTGCTCCATCCCCAGCCCTGTTCCATTCCCAGCAGTGCTGCATCCCCAGCCCTGCTCCATCCCCAGCAGTGCTCCATCCCCAGCCCTGTTCCATCCCCAGCAGTGCTGCATCCCCAGCAGTGCTGCATCCCCAGCAGTGCTCCATCCCCAGCAGTGCTGCATCCCCAGCAGTGCTCCATCCCCAGCAGTGCTGCATTCCCAGCAGTGCTGCATCCCCAGCCCTGCTCCATCCCCAGCAGTGCTGCATCCCCAGCAGTGCTGCATCCCCAGCAGTGCTGCATCCCCAGCCCTGCTCCATCCCCAGCCCTGCTCCATCCCCAGCAGTGCTGCATCCCCAGCCCTGCTCCATCCCCAGCAGTGCTGCATTCCCAGCCCTGTTCCATTCCCAGCAGTGCTGCATCCCCAGCCCTGTTCCATCCCCAGCAGTGCTCCATCCCCAGCAGTGCTGCATTCCCAGCCCTGTTCCATCCCCAGCAGTGCTCCATCCCCAGCAGTGCTGCATTCCCAGCAGTGCTGCATCCCCAGCAGTGCTGCATCCCCAGCCCTGTTCCATCCCCAGCAGTGCTGCATCCCCAGCAGTGCTGCATCCCCAGCAGTGCTCCATCCCCAGCCCTGCTCCATCCCCAGCCCTGCTCCATCCCCAGCAGTGCCAATGCCCCACCTGACAAATCAATAAAGCCCATCCCCACAAATCAATAAACCATTCCCACCGTTCCAGCCTGCTCGTGATTCCTGACTCCCAAGGGGGAGGGATGCAGGGACACCTCACGGCTGCCCATTCCCCCTGGAGGGCCCTGCTCCTGATTCCTGACTCCGGGGAAGCCAAAGCGAGGGATGCAGGGACACTTCCAGCAGCCCAATCCCAATGAGGACTCTGCTCCATCCTACTCGTGATTCCCAAGGGGGAGGGATGCAGGGAACCTCCCGCTGCCCATTCCCAGTCCCTCCAGAGCAGCCCCCCTGGGGCCCTGACATTCCAGCACATTCCAGCCCATCCCTGGCCCTTCCTGGAACAGCCGTCCACTAAATCCATGGATTTCAGGGGTCCAACACAGCCCTGAATCCATCGATTCCAGGGGTCCAACACAGCCCTAAATCCATGGATTTCAGGGGTCCAACACAGCCCTGAATCCATCGATTCCAGGGGTCCAACACAGCCCTAAATCCATGGATTTAACGGGGTCCAACACCGCCCTAAATCCATGGAGTTAATGGGGTCCAACACAGCCCTAAATCCATGGATTTAACGGGGTCCAACACTGCCCTAAATCCATGGATTTAACGGGTACAACACAGCCCTAAATCCATGGATTTAATGAGGTCCAACAAAGCCCTAAATCCATGGATTTCAGGGGTCCAACCCAGCCCTAAATCCATTGATTTAATGGGGTCCCACACAGCCCTAAATCCATGGATTTCAGAGGTCCAACACAGCCCTAAATCCATGGATTTAACGGGGTCCAACACTGCCCTAAATCCATGGAGTTAACGGGGTCCAACACAGCACTAAATCTGTGGATTTCACAGGGTCCAACAGGGACCTAAATCCATGGATTTAATGAGGTCCAACACAGCCCTAAATCCATGGATTTCCAGGGGTCCCACACAGCCCTAAATCCATGGCAATTTACAAGGGCCCACACTGCCCTAAATCCATGGATTTCAGGGGTCCAACACAGGCCTAAATCCATGGATTTAACGGGGTCCAACACTGCCCTAAATCCATGGATTTAACAGCCTCCAACACAGCCCTAAATCCATGGAGTTAACGGGATCCAACACAGCCCTAAATCCATGGATTTAATGAGGTCCAACACAGCCCTAAATCCATGGATTTAATGAGGTCCAACACAGCCCTAAATCCATGGAATTTACAAGGGCCGACACAGCCCTAAATCCATGGATTTCAGGGATCCAACCCAGCCCTAAATCCATGGATTTCAGGGGTCGCACACAGCCCTAAATCCATGGATTTCAGGGGTCCAACACAGCCCTAAATCCATGGATTTAACGGGGTCCAACACAGCCCTAAATCCATGGATTTAACGAGGTCTAACACAGCCCTAAATCAATGGATTTAATGAGGTCCAACACAGCCCTAAATCCATGGATTTAATAGGGTCCAACAAAGCCCTAAATCCATGGATTTAACGGCGTCCAACACAGCCCTCAATCCATGGATTTCAGGGGTCCAACCCAGCCCTAAATCCATGGATTTAACGGGGTCCAACACTGCCCTAAATCCATGGATTTAACGGGGTCCAACACAGCCCTAAATCCATGGATTTAACGGGGTCCCCACACAGCTCTAAATCCATGGATTTCAGGGGTCCAACACAGCTCTAAATCCATGGATTTCACAGGTCCAACACAGCCCTAAATCCATGGATTTCACAGGTCCAACACAGCCCTAAATCCATGGGTTTCAGGTGTCCCACACAGCCCTAAATCCATGGATTTCCAGGGGTCCAACACAGCTCTAAATCCATGGATTTAACAAGGTCTAACACAGCCCTAAATCCACGGATTTAACGGGGTCCAACACAGCCCTAAATCCATGGATTTAACGGGGTCCCACACAGCCCTAAATCCATGGATTTCAGGTGTCCCACACAGCCCTAAATCCATGGATTTCCAGGGGTCCAACACCGCTCTAAATCCATGGATTTAACAAGGTCTAACACAGCCCTAAATCCATGGATTTAATGAGGTCCAACACAGCTCTAAATCCATGGATTTCAGGGGTCCCACACAGCCCTAAATCCATGAATATCTGGGGTCCAACCCAGCCCTAAATCCATGGATTTCTTGGGCTCCTCCCAGCCCTGCCCAGCCCACTCTGGACACTCCCAGGGACAATTCCTAATTCCCAAAATCCCATTTATCCCTGGGTCCTGTCCCTCCATCCCATGTCCCCAGTCCCTCTCCAGCTCTCCTGGAGCCCCTTTAGGTCCTAGAAGGGCTCTGAGGTGTCTCTGGAATGTTCTGGAATGTTCTCCTCCCCACATGAACATTCCCAGCCCGGCTCCATTTCCGGTGCCCTCGGCCCTGCACTGGAATTTGGGCTCCAGGGACAGAGGCAAGGTGTGAAAAATGTTATTGATTTTTTGTTAAAATTTTAGAGTTTTAATAGTAATGAAAATAGGGGTGAAAATTAGAATAATAAGAGATAAAAAAAAAAAAATACAACTACAATAATGTAAATATAAATAATAATATAAATGTAAATAAATAAAATATAGATATAAAATTAAATAATTAAAATATAAAATTAAATAATTAAATAATTAAAATATAAAATATAAAATATAATTAATTAAAATATAAAATTTTAAAATAATCAATAAGAATAAATAAGAAATGAAAATAAAGAAATAAAATAGATTAATTAAAATAAATAAAATTAACAATAAACAAGATAAAAATGAGTAAATAAAAATAAAAATAAATTAAAATAAATAAGCTAAAAATAAAATAAAACTGAAAATAAATAAATAAAAATAAAAATAAATGAAAATAAAATAAAAGTAAATAATTTAAAATAAATAAAATTAACAAACAAGATAAAAATGAATAAATAAAAATAAAAATAAATAAAAATAAATGAAAATAAAAAAGTAAATCGAAAATAAATAAATAAAAATAAAAATAAATAAAATAAAAGTAAATAAATAAAAATAAATAAAAAGAAAATAAAAATAAATGAAAATAAAATGAAAGTAAATCAATAAAAATAAATTAAAAGAAAATAAAAATAAATGAAAATAAAATAAAGGTAAATCAATAAAAATAAATAATATAAATAAAAATAAATAAATAAAAATGAAAAGAATTGTGGAATTTGGGTGCCTGGCACTCTGCCACAAGGCACACCTTGCCAACAAAGGATTAACCCCTAAAAGCAGGAGCCTGTTGCATATTCATAGAGCTCATACATTATTCATGGCATGTTCCTGCTTAATTTTAGCTCCCTCCTCATCTTGTAAATCAACTTCCTTGGTCCCCTAAAATCTGAGTTTTCCCAATAAGGAGGCAGTAACTCTTCTCTTGAGAACTTGGTGTCTGGTTTTGTAATCTCTATACAAATAATTTCTTGATTATCTTTTCCATTCCTTGGGCTAGTTACAAAAAGTATCTTACATCACAGAGTTCCTATTTTAATGTTATGCTGTAGCCTAAAAAGCATATTTACCACACTACTTAAAAGAGATTAATACAGCACTAATTAAAAGAGATTAATACAGCACAACTTTCCAACATAACACATACAGTATTCATATTAATATTTGCATGAAAAACACCAATCACTTGTTTTTTAAAATTTTAAAAGTTTAATAGTAATAAAACGGTTATAAAAATAGCAATATAATTAGAGTAATAAAAATTTGAACAATTACGATTAAGACAATAGTATCGGGCTGCTATCTGGTATGAGTTCTCTCTTTAAAAAAGTATCTTACACAGCATAGTTTCTATTTTAACATTATGTTATAACCTAAAGCTATATTTAACACACTACTTAATAAAATTAATACAGCGTAACTTTCTAATTGTGAAAAACGCCAATCACTTGTATTTAAAATTTTAAAAGTTTAATAGTAATAAAAGGGTTATAAAAATAGCAATATATTTAGAGCAATAATAATTTGGACAATTTGGATTAGGACAATACAAGACAATAAAAACAAAGAGTTAGGGACGGTCTGGGAACCTTTTCTGGGCAAAATAAGCCCAAAAAAGGACCCACGTTAACAGAGGATTAACCCTTAAAAGCAACAGCCTGTTGTATATTCATGCACCTCATGCATGATGCATAAATTCCATTCAAACACAGGATTCTGGCTGGGCAGTGTCAGCTTCTTCCTCTGAATCCTGACGGTGTCTCAGGGCTGAGCGAGGCAGGAAGTTCATTTCTTCTGATAATGGAGCAATAAATTCTCTTTCTCTGAAAGATTTAGGTGTCCTGTGGCTGCTGTCTCTGTGCTACTACCGCATTCCTCTCTTTAAAAAAATATCCCACATACATAGTTTCTATTTTAACATTTTGTTATAATCTAAAACTGCATTTAACACACTACTTAAAAAAATTAATACAGCATAACTTTCTAACATAACACATATAATATTCATTTGAATATTTGCCACAAGCCAATAATAAAATACGCATTTTTCACACCTCGAATTTATGATTTGTTGATCCGGCCCAACCCCGTGACACATCCAGCAGCTCCCGGTGGCCACGGCCGGCACCGGGGGGGGGTTCCGCGGCTCCCTCCCCTGGCTGCGACCAAAGGCCACCGGGTACCAGTCGGATTTAGCACGTTCCGTGCCGTTTTAGCTGGGTTTACCCGGGTTTAACGCATTTCAGCTGGCTTGAGCCCGTTTTATTCGGGGCCCGGCCAGGCGACACCGGCAGCTTTGGACCTTCCCTGGCTGGCACTGCCGGCCCAGCACCGATACAGCGGCGCTGAGGCCGCAGCAGCCGCCCTAGAGCCCCGTTACCCCGGGATTACACCATATTATATTTTATTTTGTTTTGTTTTGTCTCGTCTCCCCTCTCCGGCGGCGCCTGGGCGGCGCCATCTTGGCAACCGCTGGGGTCACATGACACCTTCCCCCGAGCTCTCGCGAGACTTCTCCTCGCGAGGGCCTCCAGTCCCGTTTCCCGCGCGCGCGCGCGCCCCGCGGAGCTCTCGCGAGAGCCGCGTGCTGCAGACGGGAAGGACAAGATGGCGGCGACAACGACGATGGCGCTGGTGAGGGGGCGGCAGGACCGGGCTGGGCCGGGTTGGGCTGAGCCACGCTGGGCTGGGCTGGGCCGGGCCGGGATATAGCGCGGCCGCCAAGCGGATCCGCCCGGGCCGGGCCCTCTCCGGGCGCGCGGCTCTGAGGGGACGGCGCCGTTTCCCACCGGCTCTCTTGTGGGCTCTCCCGTTGCGGCCTTCTCCGTGTGGAGAAGGTGCCGGTGTTCCCCCCCGCCGTCCTGAGCTGCCGCCCCGCCGTGGCTGTCCCAGGCATTGAGGGGAGCGGGCTCGGCCGTCCCGTGCCGGGTGCCGTGCATGCAGGCCGCTGTTCTGGGCTGCTGCTGCCAAATGCATCGCTTTAGACGCTTCTTTGGGCTCCCAAATGCATCGCTTTAAACGCTTCTCTGGGCTCCCAAATGCATCGCTTTAGACGCTTCTTTGGGCTCCCAAATGCATCGCTTTAGACGCTTCTTTGGGCTCCCAAATGCATCGCTTTGGACGCTTCTTTGGGCTCCCAAATGCATCGCTTTAGACGCTTCTTTGGTCTCCCAAATCCATTACTTTAAACGCTGCTCTTTGGGCTCCCGTTCCCAAATCCATCACTTTAAACGCTGCTCTTTGGGGTTTAAATGCTCGGTGTTGGGCTAGGTTTCACAAATCCGTTGTTTTAAACGCTGCTCTTTGGTCTCCCATTCCCAAATTCGCCTCTTTAAATGCTCGGTCTTCAGATAGGTGTCCCAAATCTTAAATGCGGCTTTTGCTCCTATTCCCAAATTTGCCTCTTGAAATGCACGCTTTTGGGCTGGGTTTCCTAAATCCATTGCTTTAAATGCTTCTCTTTGGGCTCCGGTCCTAAATCCATTGCTTTAAATGTTGTTTTTGAGCCCCCATTCCCAAATTCACCTGTTTAAGTGCTCGGTTTTGGGCTGGGTTTCCCAAATCCGTTACTTTAAATGCTCTTTTTGGGCTCCCGTTCCCAAATTTGCCTGTTTAAATGTGCACTTTTGGGCTGGGTTTCCCAAATCCACTTGTTGAAATGCTTCAATTGGGCTCCCGTTCCCAAATCTGCCTGGATAAAACCCGAACTCCCTGGTTTTATGGGAGTTTTTTGTGAGTTCTGGGACATTTCTTGCTCTTTGTTGGGTGGCTGCAGGTGAGAGAGAGTAGGAGTCTCGGGGGGGGGCTGTTGGTTTTTGTGAAAAACGCCAATCACTCGTTTTTAAAATTTTAAAAGTTTAGTAGTAATAAAATAGTTATAAAAACAGTGTGAAAAACGCCAATCACTTGTTTTAAAATTTTAAAAGTTTAATAGTAACAGAATGGTTATAAAAATAGTGGGAAAAACGCCAATCACTTGTTTTAAAATTTTAAAAGTTTAATAGTAACAGAATGGTTATAAAAATAGTGTGAAAAACGCCAATAATTTGTTTTTAGAATTTTAAAAGTTTAATAGTAATAAAATGGTTATAAAAATAGTAATATAATTAGAGTAATAAAAATTTGGACAATTGGGATTTAGGAAAATACAAGACAATAGACACAAAGAGTTATGGACAGTCTGGGTCCCTTGGTGTGCTGTGGGACAGAGCAGGGCCAGGGGATGTGTGTGGGATTCTCAGGGATTCCAGGATGGCTCCTTGGGGTGTTCTGTGGGATTCTCAGGGATTCCAGGATGGCTCCTTGGTGTGCTGTGTGGGATTCTCAGGGGTTCCAGGATGGAATTCCCTTGGTGTGCTGTGTGGGATTCTCAGGGAATGCAGGATGGAATTCCCTTGGTGTGCTGTGTGGGATTCTCAGGGATTCCAGGATGGAATTCCCTTGGTGTGCTGTGTGGGATTCTCAGGGAATGCAGGATGGAATTCCCTTGGTGTGCTGTGTGGGATTCTCAGGGATTCCAGGATGGAATTCCCTTGGTGTGCTGTGTGGGATTCTCAGGGATTCCAGGATGGAATTCCCTTGGTGTGCTGTGTGGGATTCTCAGGGATTCCAGGATGGAATTCCCTTGGTGTGCTGTGTGGGATTCTCAGGGATTCCTGGATGGCTCCTTGGTGTGCCTGTGGGATTCTCAGGGATTCCAGGATGGAATTCCCTTGGTGTGCTGTGTGGGATTCTCAGGGAATGCAGGATGGAATTCCCTTGGTGTGCTGTGTGGGATTCTCAGGGAATGCAGGATGGAATTCCCTTGGTGTGCTGTGTGGGATTCTCAGGGATTCCAGGATGGAATTCCCTTGGTGTGCTGTGTGGGATTCTCAGGGATTCCAGGATGGAATTCCCTTGGTGTGCTGTGTGGGATTCTCAGGGATTCCAGGATGGAATTCCCTTGGTGTGCTGTGTGGGATTCTCAGGGGTTCCAGGATGGAATTCCCTTGGTGTGCTGTGTGGGATTCTCAGGGATTCCAGGATGGCTCCTTGGTGTGCTGTGTGGGATTCTCAGGGATTCCAGGATGGAATTCCCTTGGTGTGCTGTGTGGCCAGGTGGAGATGGCATCTGGGGACATGGGCAGTGCTGGCCTGGGCAGTGCTGGGGACAGTTGGACTCGGTGGGCTCTGAGGGCTTTTCCAATCTCAACAATTCCATGTTTCCATATGGCTTTGCTGGTCTGGTTTTCAGCTTGGCTGTGGCTTTGTGCCCTGCAGTTTGCAGCTCCAGCCACCTCTGTTCCCGTGTCCCTGTTGGTGCCCTGGTGTTGCCATCATCCCTGTGTCCCTCGTGTCCCACTGCAGCCATGGGGAGCACCTGCAGCTCTGGGTGTTGTCCAGGGTTTTGTCTTGGGAGGGTTTGGTTTCTGTCTGCTCCGTGTTCCCAATCCCCCACAGGGGACTGGAGGCTGCACAAAACCAAGGGTCTCATTCTTGCTGTAAAATAAGAGTCAGGATATTGGGGATATATCCTGGAGGGGAAGGTGTGGCTGCCCCATCCCTGGCAGTGTCCAAGGCCAGGTTGGAGCAGCCTGGGCTGGTGGAAAGTGTCCCTGCCATGGCAGGGTGTGCAATGGGATGAGCTTTGAGGTCCCTCCAACCCAAACCATTCCATGATTCAGGACAATCCAGGAGAAGCTTTGCTTTTGGTTGTGGCTCCTGCTCTGAACAGAGGTTTTTCCATGGATCTTTTCACTCAGGCAAAGGCTTCCCACAGGAACATGTCCAGGACCACAGGCTGGTTTTTGTGTGGTTGGTGGGAGATGTGGAGCAGAGAGAAGGAACCAGCTCTCTTTTGGTGCATGGTGCCACCAGAACCCATGTGAGCACCAAAGGCAGGGCCAGGTTCTGCTGCTGGGGCTGAGCTGGGGGTGCCAGCCCTGGATCAGGCTGGAATTGGGGTCCCAGCAGTGCCAGCACCAGGCTGCTGAATTGCTGGAGTCAGTCATGGTTCAAATAGTGGGATCACCATCCTGGAGTCATGGTTCCAGCAGTGGGATCACTGTGCTGGAGTCATGGTTCCAGCAGTGGGATCACTGTGCTAGAGTCAGTCATGGTTCAAATAGTGCTGGAGTCAGTCATGGTTCAAATAGTGGGCTCACCATCCTGGAGTCATGGTTCCAGCAGTGGGATCACTGTGCTAGAGTCAGTCATGGTTCAAATAGTGCTGGAGTCATGGTTCCAGCAGTGGGATCACTGTGCTGGAGTCAATCATGTTTCAAATAGTGGGATCACTGTGCTGGAGTCATGGTCCCAGCAGTGGGATCACTGTGGTGGAGTCAGTCATGGTTCCAGCAGTGGGAGCACCATGCTGGAGTCCCAGTCCCAGCAGTGGGATTGCTGTTCTGTAGTCAGTCATGGTCCCAGCAGTGGGATCCCTGGTTCCAGCAGTGGGATCCCTGGTCCCAGCAGTGGAATTGCTGTTCTGTAGTCAGTCATGGTTGCAGCAGTGGGATCACCATCCTGGAGTCATGGTTCCAGCAGTGGGATCACTGTTCTGGAGTCAGTCATGGTTCCAGCAGTGGGATCACTGTTCTGGAGTCAGTCATGGTTCCAGCAGTGGGATCACTGTTCTGGAGTCAGTCATGGTTCCAGCAGTGGGATCCCTGATCCCAGCAGTGGGATCCATGGTCCCAGCAGTGGAATTGCTGTTCTGTAGTCAGTCATGGTTGCAGCAGTGGGATCACCATCCTGGAGTCATGGTTCCAGCAGTGGGATCACTGTTCTGGAGTCAGTCATGGTTCCAGCAGTGGGATCCCTGATCCCAGCAGTGGAATTGCTGTTCTGTAGTCAGTCATGGTCCCAGCAGTGGGATCCATGGCCCCAGCAGTGGGATTGTTCCTGGATTTTTCTGGATCCTAGTTCCAGAGAGCTGGAGAGGGACTTCAGACAAGGGCTTGGAGTGACAGGAGAGAGGAATGGCTTCCCACTGGCACAGGGCAGGGTCACTTGGGGTATTTGGGAGAGATCCTTCCCTGTGAGGGTGGGCAGGCCCTGACAGTGCTTGCCAGAGAAGCTGTGGCTGCCCCATCCCTGGAGGTGTTCCAGGCTGGGTTGGACAGGGCTTGGAGCAGCCTGGGATGGTGGAAGGTGTCCCTGCCATGGCAGGGGGTGGCACTGTGTGAGCTGTAGGGTCCCTCTGAAGCATTCCATGATTCTGTGATTTGGGAAAGTTTTGGAGAAGGTTTTGAACTGAGAACTTGAGAAAGCTGGGTCAGCAGAGCTGGGAGGGAGAAGGGAAGAGAACATTGATGGGGACATGACACAGTGGGTCTGTTGAGGGGATGGAGATGATGTGAGCAAGGCCTGGGCATTTTCTGATTGCCTGTTCACAGCAAACGTGGCTGGAGAGCTCTGTAAGTGTCCAGCAATCTCTTGGCTTGTACAGTTGCTGGGATGGCTTTTCCCACAGGGAATGGTGGGAATGTGAACTGGTTTTCCCCACACACAGCTGGGTTTGGGAAGGGTTTTTAGGCAGCTGCTTTGGTTTTTCTGGGAAGGAAGACAGGTCACTCCTGTGAGAGCAGATTTCCCTGAGCATCTCCTGTTTCCTCAGGGCACGGAGTCCATTAAGATGGAGAACGGGCAAAGCACGGCAGCCAAGCTGGGGCTGCCCCCTCTCACCCCAGAGCAGCAGGAAGCTCTCCAGAAAGTGAGTAAAACTGCTGGGGCTTTGCTTTTTTGGGGTGCTGGTGTGTTTCAATGAGCCTCTGGCACTGCTGGGGCCAAAGGGAGCTCACCACTGGGTTTGTGGGGTCGTGGCCGTGCTGGAGGGTCCCAGAGTCACATTTGGGCCCAGGAATTGCTTGGTTTGGTTTAGAGTTCATGGACACTTCTGGGAGTGTGGTAGGGAATTGCTGTTGGGGTGGGTGAGAGTGTGTTTAATTAAAAAAGTCAATCAGTTGAGAAAAATGGCATCCTGAGTCAGAGCTAGGCTGTGGGTGCCACTGAGGAGCTCCAGGAGGACTGAAACTGGGATCTGCTGCAGCTGGCCTGTCACTGTCCACACCCAGAGGGGGACACATCCCAGAACATCCCTGTCCTGGGGTGGCAGGGGCACAGAGCTTTGTCCCCTGTCCTTGGGAGGCTCCGTGTGGCTGTGCCAGGGCTGTCCCAGCTGTCCCTCTGGGTGAGCTGGCTGCCTCCCAGCCTCGTTCCCTCTGGAGCTGATGGATCCAAGCCCCCTTGTGCATTTCCTGTTCCCAAAGCACAGCCCTCAAAGCCCTGGCTTAGATCCTCCTGTTCCCTGGCAGCTCCCAAACACAGCCAGGGACACCAGGTGCCAAGGGGTGCCTGAGTGTGTGTCCTGGGGACAGGCACAGCTGTGGGGGTGAGCTCTGTGCTGGCACCCCAGGATCTCTGGCTTTGCCACATGTGGGGAGGACTGAGAGAAACCCCAAGGGAGCCTTGTGAGGGCAGGCAGAGCCAGAGGTGAGCTGGGGCATTTAGGGAGCAGAGGGAAGAGCTGGTGTGCTTTGGGAGCAGAGCCAGAGGTGAGCTGGGGCATTTAGGGAGCAGAGCCAGAGGTGAGCTGGGGCATTTAAGGAGCAGAGAGAGGAGCTGGTGTGCTTTGGGAGCAGAGCCAGAGGTGAGCTGGGGTGTGGCGGTGTTTGAGGGTCCCCAGGATAAGGGAAGAGATGAGAGTCTTGACTCCATGTTCCAGAAGGCTGATTTATTATATTATGATATATATTATAGAAAAGAAAATGATATACTGAAACTACACTAAAGAAATAGAAAGGAGACATCAGGAGGCTAGAAAGGAATAAATAATAAAATCTCATGACAGACTCAGAGTCTGACACAGCTGGCTGTGATTGGCCATTAATTAAAAACAACTCACATGCTGGGTAAACAGTTCTCCAAATCACATCCCAAAGCAGCAAAACATGGAGAAGCTGAAGCTTCCCAGCTTCTCAGGAGAAAAACCCTGGCCAAAGGGATTTTTCAGAAAATATGTCAGCGACACTGGGGCATTTAGGGAGCAGAGAGAGGAGCTGGTGTGTTTGGGGAGCAGAGGGAAGAGCTGGTGTGTTTTGGGGAGCAGAGGGAAGAGCTGGTGTGTTTGGGGAGCAGAGGGAAGAGCTGGTGTGTTTTGGGGAGCAGAGGGAAGAGCTGGTGTGTTTGGGGAGCAGAGCCAGGGAAGAGCTGGTGTGTTTTGGGGAGCAGAGAGAAGAGCTGGTGTGTTTGGGGAGCAGAGCCAGGGAAGAGCTGGTGTGTTTGGGGAGCAGAGCCAGAGGTGAGCAAAGCCAGGGAAGAGCTGTACCATGTTTTGGGAGCAGAGCCAGGGAAGAGCTGGTGTGTTTTGGGAGCAGAGCCAGGGAAGAGCTGGTGTGTTTTGGGAGCAGAGGGAAGAGCTGGTGTGTTTTGGGAGCAGATCCAGAGGTGAGCAGAGCCAGGGAAGAGCTGTACCATGTTTGGGGAGCAGAGAGAAGAGCTGGTGTGTTGGGGAGCAGATCCAGAGGTGAGCAGAGCCAGGGAAGAGCTGTACCGTGTTTGGGGAGCAGAGCCAGGGAAGAGCTGTACCGTGTTTGGGGAGCAGAGCCAGAGGTGAGCAGAGCCAGGGAAGAGCTGTACCGTGTTTGGGGAGCAGAGCCAGGGAAGAGCTGTACCGTGTTTGGGGAGCAGAGCCAGAGGTGAGCAGAGCCAGGGAAGAGCTGTACCGTGTTTTGGGGAGCAGAGCCAGGGAAGAGCTGTACTGTGTTTTGGGGAGCAGAGCCAGGGAAGAGCTGTACCGTGTTTGGGGAGCAGAGCCAGAGCAGGCCGGGCGTGCTGAGAGGCCAGAGCCCAGTGCAGGGGCGGCCATGGGGAGGAGCAGGGAGCCTGAGCCCCTTCCCTCCTGTAGCAGCTGTGTGTGCAGAGGCTCTCTGAGAGGAGAGGACAGGACTGGAGGAGGCCGTGCCCGCCCGGCCCTGCAGGTAAGGGGCTGCGGTGGGCTGCAGGGGTGGAAGAGGGGAACCCTGAGCTCCTGGTGCATGCTGCTTCCCTGGGCTGCCCCTCACCACATCCTCCGTGTCCCAGGGCCCTGGGGAGCTGGGGGCAGTGCCCTGGTGCTTAGGCACGGAGACCAGAAGGTTCTGGGAGCTGTGGAGGCCTCCTTCCCTGCCCCGCCGTGCTGTGCTGCCCCTAGAGCCCCTGTTTTCCTTGCAGGCCAAGAAGTACGCGATGGAGCAGAGCATCAAGAGCGTGCTGGTGAAACAAACCATCGCCCACCAGCAGCAGCAGCTCACCAACCTCCAGGTGAGAGCCCCCTGCGAGCCGCTCCCTGTGCCTCGTGCTCCCCCCGACACGGTGGAGTTCTCAGGGCCCTCGGAACCAGAGCACAGCCCTGAGCCTGCAGCTCCCCCAGGCACCCTGACTAACCTCACAAATTGCCCGCAGATCTCTCTTGTTCCCTGAGGAAATGGTTAAAAGTTCCTGTCCTGTTGGACGTCCCTTCTTGAGATACGAGAAGCCAAAGACTTTGCCGTGGGCTTTGCTTCTGAGCCGTGTTTGAGGTGGTGAAGGCAGAAGGGATCCTGGGAACGGTGGCCTGTCACCATCTCCTCTGCCTGAGGGAGGGTCCCTGTGTCCCCCTGTGTCCCAGTGCTGCCCCATTTCTCTCCCCTGCACCCGGGTGCTCTCAATTCTGGAGAATTTCTGTTGGCCGTTCCTGCTTGTACTGAAATGCCCATACCGGGAGAGCCCTTAACTGGGGTTTGACCTCCCCTCCTTCAGAGGTTTCTGGAACACGTCTCAGTGCCTTTCCTCAAAGTCAGGAAGCCCAAACCGAGGGCTTTGCCTGAGGAATCCCCGCGGATGTGCTCTCCCTGCCCGGCAGCCAAGGCCGTTTGGGGCTGTGCCTGGTTCTGAGGGTCTGCTCTAGTTGAGGGGCTCCTTTTAAATGCTGGGGGTGAACCAAGGACAGTGGTTGCAGAGGTTACTATTGCCTTGAGTCCCCCCCTGGGATCCCACCCTGCTTCCCAAGGCAGCGGCAGCAGCACAACCCCACCCTGGCCTGGTGGGACCGGGCTCGGCAGGGTCCTGGCGCCGGACACTCCTGGGGACCAGGCAGTGAGGGCCGAGGAAGGAGAGGCCTCTCGCAGGTGCCCCTGCGCCGCCGCTCTGCTTGAGTTTGTACAAACAGCCGTAGTATGCTCAGCTCCAACAGACTGAACTCTGTCTTTACTGTCTTTCAGATGGCAGCAGTGACAATGGGCTTTGGAGATCCTCTCTCACCTTTACAATCGGTCAATAGACATATTCACTTCTTCTGGGGCACTTGTCTTAGTCAGGGCCTAGCGTGGGGACGTTCGTAGTGGTGCCAATGCTCTTGTCCGCGCCCAGCGCAGCCCTCCCACATCCCCACCTGTACTGGACACGCCCAGGAGCAGAGCGAGGTGTCACTGCCCCGAGAAGACCCCAGGCTGTGCAGTCTGCGGGGACACTGCCACTCGGGGGCACAGACAGCTTTAGATTTCCACCAGTTCTGAACACACCTGTGAAATTGTGGGAGCTGCATTTCTAGGGATGCTACAGTTCTGAGGTCCCGACCTAAAACTAACGGCCAAGGTAACTCACCAAGGGGCGACTTGTTGTGGAACGACCTCCCAGCAGCCAGAGCCGGCCGGTGCTGGGGAGGGCCGGGGTGCCGGAGGTTGGCAGAGCATGGTGCAGCCCAGGCTCAGACTCTCTTTACTGTGCACGCTCCAGACCAGGGCAGTATGGCACGTTCTGAGTGCAGCAAAAGCAGCATGGGAGGGACAGAACTGCAGGACTGATCAGAGAACTCCTGTGAGCCTTTGTGCCCCTTCTAATCAGAGGCCACAAAGAGCTGAATGACTCGGCACGAGCCATCCCCTCCTTTTTCCGGACAGAGTGGCCTTTGACTCCTCTGTGCACCCAAAGGTTCACTTGTAAATTCATTTGCACATTTGTAAATACCTCTCCGGCTTGCTGGAATATGAGATTTGTGCCTGGTGTAAAACACGGGCGGAGGTTTGGATTGCAAGGAAAAGGGCACTGAGGTGAAATCCCCAGTCTCCCTCCCTTGGCATGGGTGGTGTGTCAGTGGGCAGCCAGAGTGGCTGTTCTGGGGCAGGGCTGAGTTTGGAGTGGAGCAGAGCAGCCTTCTTGGTGTGGATTTGGCAGAGATGGCATCGGAGCCCTCATGCCCAGGAACTCCCCCCATCCCTGGAGCTGCTGCCTGACAGTGGAACTGCAGCAATTTGGCCTAGATTGTTTCTGGCTCATTCTCCCCAGCTGGGCACAGCTGAGTTGGTGGCACAGGAAAGTTTTAATGGCTTATGACCCTCAGGGCACTGGGCTCAGTGACCCCTTTTCCTCAGCCATTCCTCCCTGGGCAGTCACAGGTGGACACAGCCCAGGAGCCCGAGCCTGGTGCAGTTCAGAGCAGTCAGGATATCCCATTCTTGGCAGGTGCTTCATCCCAGAGCCCACTCAGGATGCACAAAGTGCAAACAGGCCCCTGTCCAGCACTCTTCCTGTGGCCAAGGTTCCCCAGTTCCTTTGTGGAGGCAGCACAGCCTGAACTCCCTGAGCTCTGGGTCTCAGGGCCTGAGTGACAGCTTCCCCTGGGCTCAGTCCTCAGTGTCACAGTGTGAGATTCCCACATCCCTTCACCATCCCCTGTGTCGTGACTGGTGCTCGTGGTGGGGGTTGTGCATCACCTGCTTTGGTCACAAGAGCACCCCAAGGTGGGGGTTTAGTCCTTAAAATAACCTCCAATCCCTTTAGAGCAGCACTGCACAGCTACAGGTGGGAGCTGCTGCCTGCCTGAGGCTTCAGGTGCTTTTCCATGTGACAGGAGGAGAAGGAGGCACAGGGAGCAGTGAGATCAGCCTGGGGGCTGCTGAGAGCACTGACATGTCCAGGCAGGAGGCCCTGACACCGACCTGTGCTGAGCTCAGGGGCCCAGGGCACATCCCCCACCCAGACGCTCCTGTTGGTGCCCCTCAGACACAGAGTCAGCACAGCCCATCTCAGCTCTGCCTTCTGCAAGCCCAAAATCCCAGGGTCATTAGGGCTGGAAAACACCTCCAAGGTCATGGAGTCCAAGCTGTGCCTGATCCCCACCCTGTCACCAGCCCAGGTGTTCCCTGGGCACCTCCAGGGATGGGGACTCCACACCTCCCTGGGCAGCCTCTTCCAGTGCCTGACCACCCTTTGCAGGAAGGAATTCTGCCGTCTGAAAATCCTGAGTCCTCCTCACTCCCCCAGCTCTCCTTTAGAGTCCTGTGGCAGGGCAAGGTGGGCATTTCCTCCTGCAGAGGCTCCTCAGGAGAGGCACCTCCCTGGGACACTCAGGGGACACTGGTGGTGGCTCTGAGCCCCTCAGCAGATGAGCTGCAGACTGAGGGGCTTTCCTGCCCCAAAGCTGGGGACGTGCTGGAGCACCTGGGAGAGCACTCAGCCTCTGTGCTGCATGTGTACGTGCCATAGTCCTGCTGGTCACAGCCTGCAGAGTAAAGAGAGCCGTGGCCCAGCCGTGCTGGGAAATCCTTAGCCAGGCAGGGGGTAAGCTGGATGTCACCCCAGGAGCAGCAGCTGGGGCTGGATGTCACCCCAGGAGCAGCAGCTGGGGCTGGATGTCACCCCAGGAGCAGCAATTGGGGTTTAATGTCACCTCAGGAGCAGCAATTGGGGTTTAATGTCACCTCAGGAGCAGTAATTTGGGTTTTATGTCACCTCAGGAGCAGCAGCTGGAGCTGGATGTCACCTCAGGAGCAGCAATTTGGGTTTATTGTCACCTCAGGAGCAACAGTTGGGGCTCAATGTCACCTCAGGGGCAGAGTCTGGGGCTTGATATCACCTCGGGAGCAGCAGTTGGGGTCTGATGTCACCTCAGGGACAGTCTGGGGTGAGAGCTGTCCCTGTTTGCAGTGTCCTGTATGGAATGGCAGGAGTCAAACCCTCCCAGGTTGTTTCCAGGGGCAGTCCTGGACAGGAGCAGTAGGGAGCAGGAGTCCCTTGGGTGCAGGCTGTGTCCCTGCTGCTGTGCCTGTCACAGACGAGCTCCTCCTCCTTTTGGGCTGCAGCATCCCCAGGCAGAGCTCCTGTGCTCCTTGGGGCACCCCAAAAATCAGCCTTGAGGAGGCCCTGAGTGCTTTCCCTCTGCCCCAGGGGTCCCCAGGCATGGCAGAGCTCCTGTGCTCCTTGGGGCACCCCAAAAATCAGCCTTGAGGAGGCCCTGAGTGCTTTCCCTCTGCCCCAGGGGTTCCCAGGCATGGCAGAGCTCCTGTGCTCCTTAGGGCACCCCAGAAATCAGCCTTGAGGAGGCCCTGAGTGCTTTCCCTCTGCCCCAGGGGTTCCCAGGCATGGCAGAGCTCCCGTGCTCCTTAGGGCACCCCAGACATGGTCTCCTGAGGGCCCTGCTTGCAGCCCCTCTGCCCTGGGGGTGCTAGGGAGGGAAGGGGGGGCTCAGAGCTCCCTGCTGTGCTGCTGGGCAGGGCCAGAGGCGTCACCTGCTGCTGCTGCACGTGCTCTGCACCAGCCTCTCCGTGCCCCAGGTGTGTCCCACCTGCCCCAGAGCCGTCCCCTCACATGCAGGCAATGACTCCTCCAGAGCCCCGAGGCGTGGCCGCATCTCCAGGGCCACGTCCCTCAGCAGCTCTAGAGCTGCTCTGGGGGTGACAGACACGAAGGACAGGCACACTGTGCTCTGCTTTTGGGATCCCTCCCGTGAGGAATGGCTGGATTTGTCTCGAGAGCAGCTTTCCAGGCAGACGTAGGGCACCGTGGCAGGAAGCCTGTGTGCAGCGCCCGCGCGGCGGGGCTGCCCCAGCACAGCCAGTGCCGCCAGGCAGGGATGAGTACTGGCACCACACGCTTCCCAGGAGTCCCACTGGGCCACGGAAGTGTTTGGCTTTGCTGTTGAGCTGTGGCAGTGGTGGTGCCCAGTACTGGATCTCGGACTGCCGGGGGCGGGGGGAGGCTCTGGTGCCGGAGGGAGCGGGGGGAGGTTCCCAGTTCCAGGCCCTGTGCTGCCGGGGAGGGGGCGGGAGTGCCGATGGATCTCTGCTGCTGGGGGGAGCGGGAGGGGTTCTCCCAGTGCCCCAGCTGAGCCCTTGGCTGCCTGGAGGGGGAAGCTGCCCTAGAGCGAAGGGATTCCCTCCTCCTGCAGGCGTGGCTGGAGGTGAGACCCGGCCGGACGGGGGCCGAGCCGTGCGTGCCCCGGCACGGGCCGGACTTTATCCGGGACCGAGGCGGGCGGATCCGCTCCAGCGGCCTGTGCAGCGAGCAGGGAAATCCTTCTGGTCCAGGCTGTGGCTGGCTCCGGGAGGGAAGCAGCAGGGGGAGGAGGCCCCGCGGCCGTGGCCAGCCCGGCACTGACCGGCCAGTCCTTGTCTCGCTACAGATGGCGGCCCAGAGGCAGCGCGCGCTCGCCATCATGTGCCGGGTCTACGTGGGCTCCATCTACTACGAGCTGGGGGAGGACACCATCCGCCAGGCCTTCGCCCCCTTCGGGCCCATCAAGAGCATCGACATGTCCTGGGACTCGGTCACCATGAAGCACAAGGTGGGACGGGGCTGCCAGGAGGTTCCCTGCCTGCCTGCGGCACGGGGTGCAGCTGGAGGAGCTTTAAGGTCCCGTCCCGGCCAAACCCTTGTGGGATTGCCTGGGTCTGGCAAAGAGGAGGGGAACTGTCCTGGGAAGGGGTGGAATTCCTTGGGGGCAGCGAGAGCTGGTGGTGCTGATGGTGGTGAGGCCTTTTGGGGTCTTCTACAAGGACATTTCTTTCAGCCGTGTGTCCTAAACACAAAATAAGCGGCTTTGCAGAATTCTGGAAGGAATCCTTCCCTGTGAGGGTGGGGAGGCCCTGGCACAGGTTGCCCAGAGAATTTGTGGATCCACCCCATCCCTGGAAGTGTCCAAGGTCAGGCTGGATGGGATTTGGAGCAACCTGGTCTAGTGGAAGGTGTGGAACTGCATGGGCTCTAAGGTCCCTACAACCCAAACCTTTCCATGATTCCATGATTCCCAGCCCTCAGGGAACATCCTCCTCTCTTCAAGGCTTTCCAGATGCAGCCAGGAGAGGAAAGGGCCTCTATCCCTGTGAAGAACAGGCTCCTTTTAGCACTGGGGGTGAATGTTTGCAGCTCCCTGATCTGCTTAGGGCAGGATTCTGTGGTGGGAGCTGGGGGTGTGTGGGGTGAAGTGCATGGAATCAGAATCGTTGAGGTTGGAAAAGAGCTCCCAGTGCACTGAGTGCCACACTCAGTCATTCCTCAGACATCTCCGGGGATGGGGACTCCACACCTCCTTGGACAGCCCCTTCCAATGCCTCACCACCCTTTCAGTGAAGAAATTCCTCCTGCTGTCCAACATGAAGCTCTGCAGCAGCCCTTAGTTAGGCAGGGTTTTGCTGCAGGGCCTCAGAGTCTGAGGCTCCAGAATCAGATGTCCTTGGGGGGGGGAACCTCTGCAGGCATTTTCTGCCATATTAAAATGCTTCTCCAAGGAATCTCCTCGGGCCACGAGCAGGAATCAGGGAGGTGGGAATCAATCCCACCTGTAGGTCCATGGGCAAGCTTGGCACAGCTGGAGTGACTGACAGGTGTCTCCTCCCACCCCAGGGCTTTGCCTTTGTGGAATATGAGGTTCCCGAGGCTGCCCAGCTGGCCCTGGAGCAGATGAACTCTGTCATGCTGGGGGGAAGGAACATCAAGGTGAGTAACACACCTGCTCTGCAAATTCCTGCTTCTCTTTTCCTGGTTTCACGCCTGGAAACGCTCCCCATAGCCCTGTGGTGGGGGAAGGAACCTAAAGACTGCTCCCTGATGGACCTTGATGTCCAACATGGGGCACACGGTGGCTCTGGGTCCCTCCTCCCCGAGGAGAAAGCTGCAAGTCCCACCTGAGATTGGCCCCAGGGACTGCACTCAGGTTTTCCCACCCACACATGGAATTCTTTTGAAGACAAAGCAAAGCTGATTCTTTATATCTTTTCATGGTGTCTCTGACATGCCCTGAGTGTGTGCAGAGGGCCCAGAGGGTTTAGGAAGGAGGGAGGAATGCTGTGCTTTGCTGGCAGAGTGCTTCTCAGTCCCTGGAAGTTTGGCAGGTCAGGGAAGGTACATGGGTACAGGGAGGAGGAGCAGAGCCCAGGACCCCATCAGTACAGGCTGTTCTGGCCCTGTTCCCTGGGAGCTGTGCTGTGCTTTGCACAGGCAGGCAGGGCCAGGTGCTGCCCTGCTCCATGGGCTGTCCATACCACAGAATAATGGAACTGCTCATGGCCCTGTTCCCTGGGAGCTGTGCTGTGCTTTGCATAGGCAGGCAGGGGCAGGTGCTGCCCTGCTCCATGGGCTGTCCATACCACAGAATAATGGAGCTGTTCTGGATCTGTTCCCTGGGAGCTGTGCTGTGCTTTGCACAGGTAGGGAGGGGCCAGGTGCTGCCCTGCTCCATGGGCTGTCCATACCACAGAATAATGGAGCTGTGCTGTGCTTTGCACAGGCAGGCAGAGCCAGGTGCTGCCCTGCTCCATGGGCTGTCCATACCACAGAATAATGGAGCTGTTCTGGATCTGTTCCCTGGGAGCTGTGCTGTGCTTTGCACAGGCAGGCAGGGGCAGGTGCTGCCCTGCTCCATGGGCTGTCCATACCACAGAATAATGGAACTGCTCACATTCCCATTGAGCAAATCCCTCCCAGCCCTTCGAGCCCCGTCTGTCACCCAGCCCAGAACACTGAGTGCCATGTCCAGCCATTCCTTTGATGTCTCCTGGGGTGGGGACTCCAGTACCTCCCCTCCCAATGCCTGAATGCCTTTCCTTGAAGAGATTCCTCCTGATTTCCAGCCTGAGCCTCCCCTGGCCCAGCCTGAGGCCATTTCCCCTTGTCCTGTCCCTGTTCCCTGGAGCACAGCCCGACCCCCCTCCTGTCAGGAGCTGTGCAGAGCCACACGTTCCCCCTGAGCCTCCATTCCTCCAGGATGAGCCCCTGCCCAGCTCCCTCAGGTCCTCCAGGCCCTTCCCAGCTCCACTGCCACCCTGTCCCTGCAGGTGGGGAGGCCCAGCAACATCGGGCAGGCTCAGCCCATCATTGACCAGCTGGCAGAGGAGGCCCGAGCCTTCAACCGCATCTACGTGGCCTCGGTGCACCAGGACCTGTCCGACGACGACATCAAGAGCGTGTTCGAGGCCTTTGGCAAGATCAAATCCTGCACCTTGGCCAGGGACCCCACCACAGGGAAGCACAAAGGCTACGGCTTCATTGGTACAGCTGGGGCAGGGCAGGGCAGGGCAGGGAGGTGTCCTCTGCTCCTGGGGCTGGGGCAGGGCAGGGCAGGGGGTGTCCTCTGCTCCTGGGGCTGGGGCAGGGCAGGGGGGTGTCCTCTGCTCCTGGAGCTGCACTCAGGGCTGGGATTTCCACCCTAGCAAAGGAATTTCCTTAGGGGGTAGGAATAATTTTGGATAAATTGAATAAATTTGAATGTATTCAATTTAGCCAAAATTGAATTTATTCAGGTCCAAATTTATTTAAATTTGAATAAATTTGGACCTGAATAAATCCAGGTCAAGGCTGGATTTAAAAATATAATTTATGGTGGCTGTGAGGGGGTGAGGCACTGGCACAGGGTGCCCAGAGAAGCTGTGGCTGCCCCAGCCCTGGCAGTGCCCAAGGCCAGGTTGGACATTGGGGCTTGGGGCAGCCTGGGACAGTGGGAGGTGTCTGTGGCAGGGAGTGGGGCTGGAAGGTGTTTGAGGTCCCCTTGCCACCCAAACCATTCCATAATTCCATGACTGAACAGGGAAGGTTCATTACTCAATGATCTCCTCCTGCAGAGTACGAGAAGGCCCAGTCCTCCCAGGATGCCGTGTCCTCCATGAACCTCTTTGACCTGGGGGGGCAGTACCTGCGGGTGGGCAAGGCCGTGACACCCCCAATGCCACTCCTGACACCTGCCACACCTGGAGGGCTCCCCCCTGCAGCTGCTGTGGCTGCTGCTGCTGCCACCGCCAAGATCACAGCACAGGTGGGACATGGGCTGGGGCACGGGGGTGGGACAGGTGGGACACGGGCTGGGACAGGGAGGGACAGGTGAGACAGGGTGGGACAGGTGGGACTCAGGGAGGGACAGGGGAGACATGGGGAGGGACAGGGGAGACATGGAGGTGGAACAGGCTGGAGCAGGTGGGACACAGGGGTGGAACGGGAGACACGGAGTGGAACAGAGGAGGGACGGGTGGGACATGGGAGTGGAACAGGGTGGAACAGGGGAGGCAGGTGAGACACAGGGATGGAACAGGGGAGGCACAGGTGAGACACGGATGGAACAGGGGAGGGACAGGGACAGCTCAGATGAGGCATGGGGGTGGAACAGGGGAGGCACAGGTGAGACACAGGGATGGAACAGGGGAGGGACAGGTGAGACATAGAGATGGAACAGGGGAGGCACAGGTGAGACACAGGGATGGAACAGGGGAGGCACAGGTGAAACGTGGGGCTGAAACAGGACAGGGACAGCTCAGATGAGGCACAGGGACAGCTCAGAATGCAGCAGAGGTGAGACAGGGGGATGGAGCAGGGGAGGGACAGGTGAGACACAGGGATGGAACGGGAGGCACAGGTGAGACACGGGTGGAACAGGTGAGGGACGTGAGACACAGGGATGGAACAGGGGAGGCACAGGTGAGACATGGGGGTGAAACAGGATAGGGACAGCTCAGATGAGATGTGGGGGCAGCTCAGATGAGGCATGGGGGTGGAACAGGGGAGGGACAGGTGAGACAGGGATGGAACAGGGGGGTGGAACATGGGAGACAGGTGAGACATAGAGATGGAACAGGGGAGGCACAGGTGAGACACGGGCATGGAACAGGGGAGGCACAGGTGAAACGTGGAGGTGAAACGGGACAGACAGCTCAGATGTGATGTGGGGGCAGCTCAGATGAGGCACAGGGACAGCTCAGAATGCAGCACAGGTGAGACAGGGGGATGGAGCAGGGGAGGGACAGGTGAGACACAGGGATGGAACACAGGGACAGCAGAGGTAAAGCACAGGGACAGCACAGAGCACTGCACAGGGTGCCCAGAAAAGCTGCCCCATCCCTGGAAGTGTCCAAGGCCAGGTTGGGCAGGGCTTGGAGCAACCTGGGCTAGTGGAAGGTGTCCCTGCTCATGACAGGGGGTGGGACTGTGTGAGCTTTAAGGTCCCTTCCAGCACAAGCCATTCCAGGATGCCACGATTCCAGATCGTACTCTGTGCCAGGATTTCACACATGGAGGCTTGTCCCTGGCAGTGGGGAATCTGAGACAGCAGATTTTGGAGTGATCTGGCACAGCTGATGGGAGCTTTATTCCAAGAACTGGTGGGGAAGGGTGGAGGGAATTCCTAGTCTGGAAATCAAGCCAGCAGTGAGGGGAAAATGTTTGCAAGAGAGGCTGAAAGAAAGCAGGGGAGGACATGGAAGGGGTGAGGGCTGGGGGCAGGAGCAGCACTCTGGCTGAAGGTCACACCTGTAGCAGGGTGGAACAGGCCTGGGATGGCTTTAGGCTGCTAAAAACAGGGAAAGGCACAGGTGGTGTGGGTTGGATATTGATACAGAACTCGGGTTCTCTGATTTCCTGAAGGTACCAGGAGCTGCTGGGTGGGACAGATGCCCATGGCTGTGCCCCTCTCCCTGCCTTGGGCAGCAGGATCTCCCCATGGCACTGCAGCCCATGGAGCAAGACAATTCCAGCACTGTTTGTGTTGTGGGGTTTTCTTGGGCAGGAATTGCATGTTCAGTGCAGCCTCTGGTGCTGCTGCAGCAGAGCTGGGGCTCCCAAAGGCTTTTTGGGGAATGTTCCCTGAATCAAAGGTGGAGGCAGGAGTGGGAGGAGCTGCCCCTCATGTGGAGCTCACAGGTCCCCAGGAGAAATTCCACAGGGCTGGAAAGCTCTGCAGTCAGGGCAGGCAGGAAGGTGAGAATGGCTGGAATTACTCGGATCAGAATCACTTGGGGAAGGGAGAATGGACTCTGCTGAAGTGAAGCGGTGGGGATGTGGTACAGACACGGGTAAATCCTGCTGTTCTGTCAGGAAACTGCAGGATCTGTTCCTGTCAGGAGAGTGGCACTAAAGAGAGAGGAGCAGGGGTCACCCCTGTCTGCCAGAGGGAGGAGGAAAAGTCAGGCTTGCAGGGAAGTGAAGGAACCAAAAGTATTGGGAGAAGATTTTTAGCCATTTCCAGTGGAGCCAGAAATTCCAGTGGCTTTGTTCCAGCACTTTCCCATTCCCCTCCTTAGAAGCTTCATCTCCAGTGGAAATAGGAGTGGCCTTGTGGGCACTGGGGGCAGAGCCCTGATGGGATGGGTTGGATCCCAGAGCTTGGGCATTTATGTGGAGGGGAGTTGGGATATCACAGCAGTCACAGATCCACTCACATCTGGGATGGAGGGACAAAACCTTGGGATCTGCTCTGCCCCATCAGGGATTACAGGAGCCCCGAGAATACAAGGGAGAGGAGGATGTGAGCAACTAAACCAGCACTACAATGGAGAGCAACAACAGCCAAAAACCATGGGGATCCTGGGGTGTGTTTTAGGCACATTATCTCAGTCCTTCCATGGAAGTGCTTACTGTTCAGCTGGATGTTCCTCCTGGATGCTGTGGGAGTTCTGGGTGTCTGGAGTCAGGGTGTTCCTTGGGATTGGGGTTCCAGGAGGAGCTTTTTCTTGATTAGGATTAGGGTTCCAGGAGGAGGTTTTTCTTCCTTGGGACAGTTCCAGGAGGAGGTTTTTCTTCTTGGGATTGCAGTTCCTGGAGGTTTTTCTTCCTTGGGACTGGAGTTCCAGGAGGTTTTTCTTCCTTGAGATTGGGGTTCCTGGAGGAGGTTTTTCCTTCTTGGGATTAGGGTTCCTGGAGGAGGTTTTTCTTGAGATTGGGGTTCCAGAGGAGGTTTTTCTTCTTGGGATTGGGGTTCCAGGAGGAGGTTTTTCTTCCTTGGGATTGCAGTTCCTGGAGGAGGATTTTCTTCTTGGATTGCAGTTCCAGAGGAGGTTTTTCTTCCTTGGGATTGCAGTTCCTGGAGGAGGTTTTTTTCCCTTGGGATTGCAGTTCCAGAGGAGGTTTTTCTTCCTTGGGATTGGGGTTCCAGGAGGAGCTTTTTCTTCCTTGGGATTGCAGTTCCTGGAGGAGCTTTTTTTTCCTTGGGATTGGGGTTCCAGAGGAGGTTTTCTTCTTGGGATTGGGGTTCCTGGAGGAGGTTTTTCTTCTTGGGATTGGGGTTCCAGGAGGAGGTTTTTCTTCTTGGAATTGCAGTTCAGGAGGAGGTTTTTCTTCCTTGGGATTGCAGTTCCTGGAGGAGGTTTTTCTTCCTTGGGATTGCAGTTCCTGGAGGAGGTTTTTCTTCCTTGGGACTGGAGTTCCAGGAGGTTTTTCTTCCTTGAGATTGGGGTTCCAGGAGGAGGTTTTTCTTCCTTGGGATTGGGGTTCCAGGAGGAGCTTTTTCTTCTTGGGATTGGGGTTCCTGGAGGAGGTTTTTCTTCTTGGGATTGGGGTTCCTGGAGGAGCTTTTTCTCCCAGGGTGTTTCAGAGTTTGTTTCCCTGCTGGGCTGGGTGACGCCTTTGCCTTCCCTCCCACGCTGGGAGCTCCTGGGATGGGAGTGTTGGGAATTTCCCAGGTGCAGGGGGCTGAGCCTGGCTGGCTGCTCTGCAGGGACAGTCCCTGGGGCAGGGCTGACCCCAGCTTTTCCCTGTGTCCCACAGGAAGCCGTGGCAGGAGCTGCAGTGCTGGGCACATTGGCCACCCCGGGGCTCGTGTCCCCTGCCCTGACCCTGGCCCAGCCCCTGGGGGCTCTGCCCCAGGCTGTGATGGCTGCACAGGCCCCTGGTGTCATCACAGGTGGGTCCCCTGTCTGCAGGCACCTCTGTGTGTGTTCCCTTGTCACCTGTGTGTGTCCTCTCTTCCTGTCACCTGCATCTGGCACCTCTGTCCCCTGTCTGCAGGCACCTCTGTGCATCCCCTTCTGTCACCTGTGTGTGTCCCTTCTTCCTGGCACCTGTGTCTGTCCCCTCTTCCTAGCCCCTGTGCCCCCTTCCTCCTGGCACCTCTGTCCCCTGTCTGCAGGCACTTGTGTGTGTCCCTTCTGTCCCTCTTGCTGGCCTCTGTGTCCCTTCCTGCTGGCACCTGTGTGTGTCCCCTTCCTCCTGGCACGCCTGTCCCTTTTCTCCTGTCACCTGTGTGTGTCCCGTCTTCCTGTCACCCGTGCCTGTCCCTTCTTCCTGCCCCCTGTGCCCCCTTCCTCCTGGCATTTGTGTGTCCTCTTCCTTCTGTCATGTGCGTGTGCTCCTGTCACCTGTGTGCTTCTCCTGCTGTCACCTGTGTGTGCTGTGCCTCTTGTCACCTCTGTGTGTCCCCTCCTCCTGTCACTGGTGTGTGCTGTGCCTCCTGTCACCTCTGTGTGTCCCCTCCTGTCACCGGTGTGTGCTGTGCCTCTTGTCACCTCTGTGTGTCCCCTCCTGTCACCTGTGTGTGCTCTGCCCTTGTCACCTGTGTCCCTTTTCCACAGATGTGACTCTGTGCCTGGAGTCCACATGAGGCTGGACTCCTGCTCCTGGCCCTGCCTGGGCAGGAGCTTGGATGTTTTATGGATTCGTTTTGTGTCCAAAAGAGGGGACACGCTGTGGGTTCCAGCAGGAACACCTGGCATGGGGGGAAAAGCTGGATAATGGGCACTGGGTGTCACTGACCATTGTCCAGGTGTCACTGACCACTGCCAGGTGTCACTGACCATCGCCAGGTGTCACTGACCATCGTCCAGGTGTCACTGACCACTGCCTGGTGTCACTGACCATCGTCCAGGTGTCACTGACCACTGCCCAGCTGTCACTGACCATGGCCTGGGTACCACTGAATGTTTCCCAGCTGTCCAGGTGTCACTGCCCACTGCCCAGCTGTCACTGACCATCGCCCAGCTGTCACTGACCATCACCCAGCTGTCACTGACCACTGCCCAGCTGTCACTGACCATGCCCTGGGTACTACTGCATGTTTCCCAGCTGTCACTGACCATTGTCCAGCTGTCACTGACCATCACCCAGCTGTCACTGACCATCGTCCAGGTGTCACTGACCATGGCCTGGGTTCCACTCAATGTTTCCCAGCTGTCACTGACCATCGTCCAGGTGTCACTGACCATTGTCCAGCTGTCACTGACCATGCCCTGGGTACCACTGAATGTTTCCCAGCTGTCCCTCACCATTGTCCAGCTGTCACTGACCATGCCCTGGGTATTACTGCATGTTTCCCAGCTGTGATTGCCCATCACCCAGCTGTCCCTGACCACCCTCCTGTCCCTGTGCTCTCCCAGGTGTGACCCCTGCCCGGCCGCCCATCCCGGTGACCATCCCGCAGGTGGGCGTTGTGAATCCCATCCTGGCCAGCCCCCCAGCCCTGGGGCTGGTGGAGGTGAAGAAGGAGAAGGAGGAGGAGGAGGTGTTCCAGGAGTCGGAGCGGCCGGAGATGCTGAGCGAGCAGGAGCACATGAGCATCTCGGGCAGCAGCGCCCGCCACATGGTCATGCAGAAGCTGCTGCGCAAGCAGGAGGTGAGTGTGGCAGGGGACAGCTGCCACCTGTGTGCCAGGCTGGGCTCTGCAGGGCAGGGGGGCTCAGGGGCACCCAGAGCACCTCTGAGGGGCACCCAGAGCACCTCTGAGCTCAGCAACAGCAGTTCAGGGCACCCACAGCAACTCTGAGCTCAGGGGCACAGCACCTCTGAGCTCACCCACAGCAGTTCAGGGCACCCATAGCAACTCTGAGCTCACCTACAGCACCTCTGTGCTCAGGGGCACCCACAGCACCTCTGAGCTCAGCAACAGCAGTTCAGGGCACCCACAGCAACTCTGAGCTCACCCACAGCACCTCTGGGCTCACCCACAGCAACTCTGAGCTCAGCAACACTCACAGCACCTCTGAGCTCACCCAGGGCACCTCTGAGCTCAGCAACAGCAGTTCAGGGCACCCACAGCAACTCTGAGCTCAGGGGCACAGCACCTCTGAGCTTACCCACAGCACCTCTGAGCTCAGCAACACCCACAGCACCTCTGAGCTTACCCACAGCACCTCTGAGCTCAGGGCGATGTGACCGTGTTCACAGGGGTCCGAGGATGAGGGAAAGGACGAGGATCTGACTCCATGTTTCAGAAGGCTGATTTATTATTTTATGATATATATTACATTAAGACAATACTAAAAGAATAGAAGAAAAGATTTCATCAGAAGGCTAGCTAAGAATAGAAGAAGAAAGAAAGATAGCAAAGGCTTGTGGCTCAGACTCTCTGTCCGAGCCAGCTGGCTGTGATTGGCCATTAATGAGAAACAACCACATGAGCCCAATCCCAGATGCACCTGTTGCATTCCACAGCAGCAGATAACCATTGGTTACATTTTGTTCCTGAGGCCTCTCGGCTTCTCAGGAGGAAAAATCCTAAGGAAAGGATTTTTCAGAAAAGATGTCTGTGACAGGAGCACCCACAGCACCTGTGAGCTCAGGGGCACTTCAGGATTGATTTACCTGGGCCTGGAGTGCCAGGACAAGGGAATGGTTTCCCACTGCCAAGGGGGCAGGGTTAGGTGGGATTTTGGGAAGGAATCCTTCCCAGTATTCCATATAATCATATCCTATAATATCCCAATAATGAGGGTTTTTAGGGCACCCTGAAGCTGTGGCTGCCCCATCCCAAGGCTGGGCAGGGCTTGGAGCCCCCTGGGATGGTGGGAGGTGTCCCTGCCCATGGCAGGGGTGGGACAGGATGGGCTCTTGGTCCCTCCATGCCAAACCATCCTGGCATTCCCTGATCTTCCCCGAGTCCCTTGGAGGGCTCAGAGCAGGCCCTGGTGAGGAGTCTCTGACTGAGCTCTGGTGTCACTGGATCCAACCCTGGTGGCCTTTGGGCTGGAAGGGTGGGACTGGCACAGGCCAGGCCAGTCTGTCCCAAGAACCAAGTTCACCTCTGCCCCACTACATCCCATAGAGGGTGAGTCCTGTGCAGAATCCCAGAGGAACCCCCAGTCTGGGTGACAGGGTGGGCCTTGGTTGGACTCATGGTCTTGGAGGTCTTTTCCCACCTGAATTGATTCTGTGAACCCCTGAGGTGCTGATCAAACAGAAGTTCATGGGAATTGCAGTGAGGAGGAGGACAAGAATGAGGGGTAGAAAAAGAACATTAAACAGAACAATGGATTCATGGATTTTTGTGGGGGCTGTCAGAGGGGACTTGGTGATCTTGCCTGGGCATCTCCAGTTTGTTCCTTTGCTGGAGTCTCCTGGCAGATTTCCTGAGCTTTGACAGGGAACCTAAGGCATTTCTTCCCCATTTGCTGATAGGGACAAAGCTGACAGCATTCCCAAGGAATGAGGGTTCCCTCCTCTTCCCAAGGGTGCCTGAAGTGAAACACACCTTGGGGCTCCTGTCCCAGCAGCCACAACCACCTCAGTCCATGGGACAGCCTGGCTTGGGAAAAGCTGAGCAGAGCTAAATAGTCTCATTTAAGGTTTAAAAAATTTAAAACTCCCCAAAACTGAAACTTGCAAGTCTTTTTTAATATAATGCTCCATCCCAAGCTGTTTGGGATTCTGAGCCTACAAGTGCCCTTGGCTTGGGCTGTGAGGAGCAGCCACAGGAAATGTGTTCACGTGGAGCCTGGAATGGGATGGGGCAGAGCCTGGAATGGCCCAGGTGTGCCAGGGCCAGGGGCACAGAGCAGCCTGCCCAGAGGGGGTGGAATTCCTGTCCTTGAAGGCACCAGAGGCCACCTGGACGTGGCCCTGGAGCTCAGGCCAGGTGATCTGAGAGCCCGAGGGGCTCAGTCATGGAAGGGCTGGGTGCAGGTGTGTCACCCATGTCACCCACCTGTGTGTCCTGCTGGGGGCACCTGGGGAATCCTTTATGGGAGGGGAGGAAAGGAACACAAAGAGAATTGTCACAGAATTGTTGAGGAAAAGCCAACAATACCTGTGTGGTGTTTTCGGGGTCCCCTGTCAAAGGCGAGGAAAATGGTGAATCTGACTCCATGTTCTTAGAAGGATAATTTATTATTTTATGATATTATGTTATTAAAGAATATTAAACTAAACTATACTAAAGAATACAAAAAGGATACAGACAGAAAACTGGAAAGACACCAATGAAATCTCGTAACTCTCCCCAGGGTCTCGACACAGTTTGACCATGATTGGTCATTAAGTAAAAACAATTCACATGAAACCAATGAAGTAATCACCTACACATTCCAAAGCAGCAAAACACAGGAGAAGCAAATCAGATAAATTATTGTTTACAGTTTTTGTGAGGCTTCTCAGCTTCCCAGGAGAGAAATCCTGGCCAAGGGATTTTTCCAGAAAATGTGCCAGTGACATACCTGGATGGCAGCAGCACAGGGAAGATGAGAGTGGTGCCCAAGGCTCGTTGTGCTTCCAGGAGTGTCCCAGGAAATGGCCCACAGCATTCCCAGCCAGGGGAATTCTGATCCAGGGGCCAGCAGCACACAGGCCTGGAAACTTGCTGCCACATTTCTCTTCACAGAGAAAAGCAAGGCACAAATCTTCCCAAGAATATTTCTGAGTTTCACATTCTCTGAACGTCAGAGAAAGGAAAAACAATTCTTATCATTTGTTGTGCCAAAGTGGAATGCAGTGTGGGGATTGTTTACCCAGAGTGATGGTGTTTTGTTTCCTTGGCCTATCAGCCCCAGGTGTGTGTGTGTGTCCTGGACTGTCTGGATAGTCACAAGGGAGGGTCAGGAGATGAGTGCAGAGAGAGCAGTTGTGTGCAGAGTGAGTGCTTGGCAGATTCACTTTACATGGAATGTAGTACAGTATAATAAAGTAATTAATTAGCCTTCTAGTAAGATGAAGTCCTCCTCATCATTCCTCCTTCATCGGGTTGCCAGGCAGCAATAGGAACTCAGTGATTATCCCTGAGAGGCTGAGCCAGCAGCCCCCTGGAGGGTGCCTGTGTGCCAGTGTTCACAGGGGTCCCAGGATGAGGGAAGAGATGAGAATCTTGACTCCATGTTTTCAGAAGGCTGATTTATTATTTTATGATATATATTACATTAAAACTATACTAAATGAACAGAAGAAAGGATTTCATCAGAAGGCTTGAAAGGAATAGGAAAGGAATGATAATAAAATCTTGTGACTGGCCAGAGAGTCTGAGACAGCTGGACTGTGATTGGCCATTAATTAAAAACAACCACACGAGACCAATCAGAGCTGCACCTGAGACCAATCCCAGATTCACCTGTTGCATTCCACAGCAGCAGATAATTATTGTTTACATTTCATTTCTGAGGCCTCTCAGCTTCTCATTCTAGCAAAAGGATTTTTCACAAAATATCATGGCTGCAGTGCCCGCAGTGGGGTTTGGGGTTTGGGGTTTTGGTGCTGGGCTGTGCCCCATGCGCGTCTCCAGCCCTCACCCCCTCCTCTCCTCCCTCCCTGCAGTCCACGGTGATGGTGCTGCGGAACATGGTGGATCCCAAGGACATCGACGACGACCTGGAGGGAGAGGTGACGGAGGAGTGCGGCAAGTTCGGGGCTGTGAACAGGGTCATCATCTACCAGGAGAAGCAGGGCGAGGAGGAGGACGCCGAGATCATCGTCAAGATCTTTGTGGAGTTCTCCATGGCCTCAGAGACTCACAAGGCCATCCAGGCGCTCAACGGGCGCTGGTTCGCGGGCAGGAAGGTGGTGGCCGAGGTCTACGACCAGGAGAGGTTCGACAACAGCGACCTCTCGGCATGAACTGCACCCCGGGGCTGGGGATGGGCCTGGGGCTGGGCCTGGACCTGATCCTGGGGCTGGGACTGGGCCTGGGGATCGGCCTGGACCTGATCCTGGGGCTGGGACTGGACCTGATCCTGGGGCTGGGCCTGGACCTGATCCTGGGGCTGGGGATGGGTCTGGACCTGATCCTGGGCCTGGGGATGGGCCTGGACCTGATCCTGGGCCTGGGGCTGGGCCTGGACCTGATCCTGGGGCTGGGACTGGGCCTGGATCTGATCCTGGGGCTGGGGATGGGCCTGGACCTGATCCTGGGGCTGGGATGGGCTTGGGTCTGGGGATGGGCCCAGCTCTGATCCTGGGTCTGGGAATAGGCCCAGCTCTGATCCTGGGTCTGGGAAGAGCCCCAGCTCTGATCCCAGAGCCTTGATCTGGGGAATGGGCCCAACTCTGTTCCCAGGGCTTGGCTGAGCTTGGCCTCTGGGAATTGGTTTATCTGTGATCCCAGAGCCTGGTTGAGCTCAGATCCAGGGAATTGGCCAAGCTTGGATCCAGGGAATCAGCCCAGATCTGATCCCAGGGCTTGACCAAGCTTTGATCCAAGGAATCAGCCCAGCTCTGTCCAAGGAATTGGCCAAGCTTGGATCCAGGGAATCAGCCCAGCTCTGTCCAAGGAATTGGCCAAGCTTGGATCCAGGGAATCAGCCCAGCTCTGTTCCAAGGAATTGGCCAAGCTTGGATCCAGGGAATCAGCCCAGCTCTGATCCCAGGAATTGGCCGAGCTCCTGGGGTTTCTGCCCTGCCCCTCTGCCTCCCGGGGTTTTTGTAGCCGTGTGTAAAGGACATTCCAGGACATTCCAGGGCGGGCACAGGGATCTGGTGTCTGGGGAGTTGAGATAAAAACGCAGAGAAAGCCGGTGTCACCTGTGTGTGTGTGTGACAGGGCTGGCACCACCTTGGCCTGCCTGGCACGGGGCTGGCACTGCTCTGGCACAGGGCTGGCACCAGCTCACCCTGGGCTGGCACTACACTGGCACCTCCTCAGCCCAGTTTGGCACCTCCTTGGCCCATGCTGGCACAGGGCTGGCACTGCTCTGGCACCCGGGGGAGCAGGGCTGCCCTCAGGAGGTGCTGTGAGTGCCCCTGCCCAGCCCCAGCTCCCTCAGGCACACCGGGGTCAGTTCCCTGGGGGGCAGGAGGGGCCCTTTCCCTCCAGGATGGGCTCCAGGGGGTTGGGATGGAGCCAAGGGGGACCCTGGGGAGGGGGAGTCACCCCTGGGGGCTCCTGTGCTGGCACTGGGGGAACTGGGGGTGCTGGGAGGGAGCCCCGATCCAGAGAGCTGAGCCTGTGCTCAGGAATCCCACAGGACTGGGACCCAGCTGGAGGAAATGATCCTGGTACTCCAGAAATGCAGATCTAAGGAGGATGATCTCCAGGGAACTGCAGCCGGGAATTCGGGAATTCCGAGCCCGGCCTCCCTCCGGGGGTTGCTGCCTACAGCAGCTGGGATGTTGGGAGGATGGGATGCTGTGTCTGCAGCAGCTGGGATTTGGGATGCAGGGATTTGGGGGATGCTGGGATTTTGGGATGTGGGGATTTGGGGATGCTGTGCTACAGCAGCTGGGGTTTGGGATGCAGGGATTTGGGTATGCTGGGATTTAGGGATGCAGAGATTTGGGGATGCTGGGATTTAGGGATGCAGGGATTTGGATATGCTGGAATTTTGAGATGCAGGGATTTGGGGATGCTGGGATTTAGGGATGCAGGGATTTGGGGATGCTGGGATTTTGGGATGCAGGGATTTGGGGATGCTGTGCTACAGCACCTGGGGTTTGGGGATGCAGGGATTTGGGGATGCAGGGATTTGGGGGATGCAGGGATTTGGGGATGCTGGGATTTAGAGATGCAGGGATTTGGGGATGCTGGGATTTGGGGATGCAGGGATTTGGGAATGCTGTGCTACAGCAGCTGGGGTTTGGGATGCAGGGATTTGGGTATGCTGGGATTTAGGGATGCAGGGATTTGGGATGCTGGGATTTTGGGGTGCTGGGATTTGGGGATGCTGTGCTACAGCAGCTGGGGTTTGGGGTGCTGCAATTTGGGTATGCTGGGATTTTGGGATGCAGGGATTTTGGGATGCTGTATCTACAGCAGTTGGGATTTTGGGATATAGGGGTTTGGGATGCTGTGCCTACAGCAGTTAGGATTTGGGGATGTAGGGATTTTGGAATGCTGTGCTACAGCAGCTGGGATTTGGGATGCAGGGTTTGGGGATGCTGTGTCTACAGCAGGTGGTGTTTTGGGATGCTGGGATTTGGATATGCTGGAATTTTGAGATGCAGGGATTTGGGATGCTGGGATTTTGGGATGCAGGCATTTGACGATGCTGTGCTACAGCAGTTGGGATTTTGGGATGCAGAGATTTTGGGGTGCTGGGATTTGGGGATGCTGTGCCTACAGCAACTAGGATTTGGGGATGCAAGGATCTTGGGATGCTGTGTCTACAGCAGCTGGGACATAGGGATGCAGGGATTTTGGGATGCTGTGCCTCAGCAGTTTTGATGCCGTCTTTGGCAGCTTTCAGGGGTAGCTGCACAAATCACTGAGCAGCTCTGTTTGGGGCCATGTCAAAGGAGGCTCTGGTGTTTAGGGAAAACATCCCAAAAATGCAGGGGGTAAGCACGGGAGAAACAGTGCACCCACCGGGCAGTGCTGCTCACACCAGCACGGGACAGCCTGTCCTGCTCGCCCGTCAGGGCCGGGCCACTGACCCCAAACCGCCTGTCCGGGACCTGGAGGACCCAAGCAAGGAAGCAACCAAACCCTTCTGGCAGTGGGAGCACTGAGGGTTTGGAACTCTTGTCACAAGGACCCATCAAATACATTTATGGACCAGATCCATACCGATGCTCTCCTTCTGTCCCAGGGAAGCTGTGGCTGCCCCATCCCTGGCCGTGTTCAAGGCCACGTTGGGCGGTGCCTGGAGCAGCCTGGCCCAGGGGAAGATGTCCCTGCCCATGGCAGGGCTGGCACCGGACGGGCTTTAAGGTCGCTCCAGCCCAAACCATTGCAGAGCCCCCGGGGCCGGGATGGGGCGGGGCGGGCGCTCGGCAGCTCCAGCAGCTCGTGCTGCCGCCTGCTGTTGGCACCCAGAACTGCAGCTGGGGGCGGCGCATGCGCAGTGACGCAGATTTCCTGTGCTCGCTGCTGCCCTCCGGTGGACAATTCCTGACCTGCAACTCCAGGAGATGAGCGGGCAAAGAGGGAAAACCCCTGATTTGAAAGGAAAAAGAGTTTCCTGAGCGAAACATCAGGGGTTTTAATAAAAAAAATGGGTGGTGCTACCTCTGTCCCCTTTTCTCTATTTTATTTTTATTCCTGCTCTTTGTTTTTCTTTTTTTCCTCCCAATGCTTCTTCTGTTGCATTACCTCAAATCAGGAACTTTGGAACAGGCCCCAAACTGATTATTAATCCTTTTTAAATTGCACTGAACAGCCCCTGCCAGCTCCCTCTGCCCTTCCTGCTGCTCCAGACCCTTCCCCAGCTCCCTCCCTTCCCTCGTCATGCTCCAGCCCCTCCAGGTCCTTTCTCAGGGTCTGCAGTGAATGAGGAAAAAGGGAGGAACATTTCTCCAGCACCTTTTTGTAGATCGAGGTTTGAAAAATAAAGCTTTGATTTCCCTCTAACAAAAACTCCAGGGATTGCCTATTTTAGGAAATAAGGCGCTCTGCAGGAGAGGCATTAAAGGAGCTGGACATGACCCCTGGACATGTCCTGGAATCTGATCCCAAATCCAGGGGTCACTCCTGGATGCCCCAGTGTCCCCCAGACCCCCCAACTCCCAATCCCAGTCCCACAGTCCTATATCCCCCCTCAAGGTGTCTTGTCAGCCACCCTCAGGACCCTGACTCAAATCCTGGGGTCATTTCCTGGCCCCCCCCAGTAACCCGTGTGACCCCCAGACTCTCAATCCCACTCCCACAGTTCTGTGTCCCCCCTCCCGGTGTTTCCCAGTGTTTCCATTACCCCAATCCCTCTCCCAATCCCTTGTACCCCTCCCAGTGGCCCCATGTCCCCCAGGACCCTGGCCCAAGGTTTGGGGTCCCCAATGGGTCCCACTGTCCCTGTCCCCTTCCCCCCTTACCCCAAGCCCACTCTCAGTCCCATGACCTCCCCAGTGACCCCTGGACCCCGATCCAGTCCCATGGGCCCCCCAAGCGTCCCCCATCACCCCACTGCCACTCCCATGGTCCTGTGTCTCCCATCGCTGGCCCCCAGACCACCCCAGTCCCTGTTCTGTGACACCCCCAGTGCCCCCCCAGACCCCAATCCCGCTGTCCCATGTTCCCCCACAAGGGTCCCCAGCCCCTGATACTGAAATCAGACAGAGTGAAACTCCCTGATGGAACTGCAGGTATCAGAAAGCCGGAATTCTTGATCAGCTCGGACTCACAGCAGATCAATCCTGGTCCTGCAGCTCAGGGGGGGCTTTGGCACAGGGTCTTTATCCACCACAATTACAAATATTCATGAAAATGTGTCTCCTACCTAATACAGAAACAGCACTTTTCCCATAAATAATCTGCATGGCTCTACCTCTTTTAGGAAATAATTTTTATTGTGCTACAGAGTCATAAAAATGGGCTGTCAGAGTTTGTTTTCACTGTGTGCCCCAGAATCCCACGTGACCTTGCCTCAAACTTTTGCTTTGGGCAGGCACTGCTCTTTCTGTGTTACAGAACTTGCCAAAAACCCCTCACTGCAGTTCCCTTTATCTCTTTCTCCACAGGTTACAGCCACCTTTTCCCCGCTGTGTTTTTACCTGTTCAACTTTAAGCTGTACCCAGCACCATTAAGGGATGTAAAACTTTCTATTCTCTCTCTTATTGCTCAGTCCCCATGACCCCAATCCCACCGTCCCATGTCCCCCCAGTTTCCCCCAGTCCCACTCCCCAGTGCTCACTGAGTTGCAGCCACACCTCAGATACCACTTGGGGTCCCCTATCAGATGCCATCTGCGGAGGATCAGCAATGGGACATCACGCCATGATCAATATGACCAAGTGAAGTCAAATTTATTACAAGAACAAAATGTATTTATGCTTTGTTCTACTGTTCACGCGCCTCAGGCTAATACATGATTGGTTTAGCCTGGCTGTGCACGCGTCTCAAGCCTTCAGCTCATTGTTCAGTCTTCTTTCTTCATGCATCTCATTGTGGTTTATTGTTTTCCCTTCAGGCGCTCTGCTGTGGTTTTTGCTCTGTCTTCTTAGCCCGCCCCACATCCTGGACTCGTTTTTCTCCTGAGTAGGCTCTTCCTGTTTTTGAGCTATCGGAGACAATGAGAAATTCTGCTCAGCCCCTTAAAGGCTGCTTGGGCACTGTGTCCATTTTCCTGCAAAAATCCCTCAACAGACATGCCTGTGGGCACCTTGAGCGTGGGGATGATCTCTTGGGGGAGTGCCTGGGTGCCTGGGCTGAGCTGAGCTGCCCCAAGGCGTGGCCGTTCTACAACCCAGGGCACACCAGCCTGGGGACTGACAAATCCCTGTGGGAAATAGACTTGCACTAAAGCAGCACGAGAGGTTCCTTTGTATTCAAAACCATCACCTCCAGGCATCACTGAAAGAGGAAAGACTCCTGGGGATTATCGGGAAATGGACTTTCTGAGCTACCACGCCAACATGGGCTCAGGTATCTCCTGGTGTTGGTGGATCCCTTCTTGGAGGTCCAGAGCTTCTCCTGCCAAACCAGCAAGGCCAGGGAAGTCACCCAGGCACTCCCCCCAGAGATCATCCCCAGGCTCAAGGTGCCTGCAGGGATGGCATCTGATAGGGGAGCCCAAGTGGTATCTGAGGTGTGACAGCAACTCAGTGAGCAGTGGGGAGTGGGACTGGGGGAAACTGGGGCAACGTGGGACTGTGGGATTGGGGTCCTGGAGGGTGAACAATAAGAGAGAGAATAGAAAGTTTGAGTTCTCCTGAAGGTGCTGGATAGGGCTTAAAGATGAACAAGCAAAAAACAATAAAAGGATGTAAAAGTGTTTGCAGCAGGGCAAAGGTTGCTGTAACCTGTGGAGAAAGAGAGAAAGGGCACTCCAGTAATGGTTTTTTGCCAAATTCTGTAACACAGAAGGAGCAGTGTCTGCCGAAAGTTAAAGTTCTAGCTGAGGTCACACTGGGGCACTCAGTGAAAACCACACTGAGAAAAGTCATTTTTACGACTCTCCAGGACCATAAAAGGATTTCAAGAAAGAGGTGGAGCCATGCAAATTATTGCTAGGAAATGTACAGTTTCTGTACTAGGTGAGGGACACATTATAACGAATATTTGCAATTGTGGTGGATAAAGACCCTGTGGCAAAGTCCCCCCTGACCTGCAGGATCAGGACAGATCCACTGTGAGTCTGAGCTGATAAAGAATTCAGTTTTTATGCTACCTCCAGTTCCATCAGGGAGCTCACTCCGGCTGATTTTGGTATCAGGACTGGGGGGACTCCAGGGGGACTCTTGGGGGGACACGGGACTGAGGGATTGGGATTGCGGTGCTGGGGGGACACTGGGGGAGTCACAGGTCTGGGATTGGGGTAATGGGGGGCTCTGGGGGAAAATGAGGGGGGACACGGGATGGTGAGAGTGGGACTGGGGTGATGGGGAGGATGGGAGACACTGTGGGGGCAGAGGGTGATGCCTGGATTTGGGTTGATGTCCTGGGGTGACACCAATGGAACTGGGGAATGGGTGTAGGAGTGGGGTCTGGGGATGAGCCGAGGGGGACACCGGGGGGCTCAGGGAGTGACCCCAGGATTTGAGGGGACTTGTTTTCATGGGAGTAGGATTGGGCTTCTGGGGGGCCAGGAGGACACGGTACTGTGGGATTGGGGTTCCTGGGGCTGGGGGACATTGGGGAGGGATAAGTAACCCCAGGATTTGGGATGAAGGAGCCCAGACATGCCCAGGGCTCTGCTGGCCAGGAGTGCCTCCCTTCCCCCTGGGCTGACCCCACTCCCCTCCCCAGTCCCTCACTGATGAACCTTCCCTGTGTCTCCCCTGTGTCTCCCCTGTGTCCCCTCTGTGTCCTCCAGTGTCCACACTGGTCCCTGTGGCCTCTCCCCTCCATGGCCGTCCTGGCTCAGACCCTGGCACTGCTGGCAATGGCCGTGGCCACCACGGGCATCAAGGTGGTGACCCTGGACATGGCCCCGGACTCCTTTGATGACCAGTACCAGGGCTGCGGCCCTGCAATGACTGAGGCGTTGCCAGCCCTCAACCGCTCCGAGTTTGAGCAGAACCCTCTCTTTGCCAAGGCCTGGACTAAGGCCAGAGCCACATGGCAGAGTCGGGGGTCCCCTGTGTCCCCTCTGTCATCCCCAGCCCAGGCCATCGCCCTCATGGCCTACACAGTGAATGAACTGTACAAAGAGTTCAACCGAGCCGTGCGCACGGCCGGGCGCTCCAGGCAGGAATACCGGGACAACTTCCACTTCAAAACTCTGCATTTCCTGCTGACCCAGGCCCTGGCGACACTGAGGGTCACTCGGGGTCCAAAGTGTCAGAACGTGTACCGGGGGTTGTGTGGGGTCAGGTTCCAGGCAGTGTCCGGTGACATCGTGCGGTTCAGTCGATTCATGTCGGCGTCACAGAATGAAACAGCCTCCCAGCAATTTGGGAGAGACACGATGTTCCAGGTGTACACGTGCCACGGTGCAGAAATCTGGGAATTCTCCAACTATACTAGTGAGAAGGAGGTGCTGATCCCACCCTTTGAGACCTTCGAGGTCATCAAAGTCAGCCAGGAAGGAGAAAGCACGTGGATTCAGCTCAGCTCCAATGGGACCTTCAGCAAATACAACTGCGAGTGGCTGCAAGGTGACGCCACAGGTGAGAGCCTGGGGCGATGGGGACACCCACTGGGGATGGGGCAGGGACATGGGCACCCACTGTGGCTGCGGGGACAAGGACAGCCCATGCTGGGCAGAAGGAGAGGGAAAGCCAGTGCTGGGGACACTCTCTGGATGTGGTGAGAAACCAAGTGCTGGGGGCACCCACTGTGGCCATGGGGACACCAGGATAAGGCACAGGGGACAATGACACTCACTGGGCATGGGGGGACAGCGTCACCCAGTGCTGGGGAGGGCCACTGTGGACAGGGAATACCCATGACAGGGCACAGAGGGTGGGGACACTGACTGAGAGTTTGGGGACAGGGACAGCCCATGCTGGGGATGCCAATCTCGGGACACCCATTGTGGGCACGGGGACAGGAATGGCCATGACAGGGCACCGGGATGGGGACCCCCCCATCTGGGAGGAGACAGGGTCAGGACAGGACAGCCCAGCCAGGGGACCACAGGGACAGGGATGTCCCCATTCTGATCCTGTCCCTCCCCACCAAAGGCAGTGCTGTGGGGCTGGGCCCTGTGTGCTGGACGTGGGTGGGCTGGGAGCCCTCATGGCCCTTCCTGAACCCCTGTCCCCAGCTGTCACCTGCCATGGCACCTCCTGACTCCCCCTGATCCCTGTCACCCCTATGACCACCATGACCCCTCTGCCCTCCCCGGGCCTCGTGCCCCCCTGTGCCCCCCCGCAACACCCTGTCACCTGACACCTCATGGCCCCCATCTCTCCTGTCACCCCTAACCCCCCATTATGGTCCTCCCCCACCCCCTCACTCCCCCCATATGATCCCCCTGACGTCCGTCTCTTTGTCTGCCAGGTGGGAGCGCCCCCAGGGCTCCCTTCCATGTGGGAGGACTCCTCCTGGCCACCACAGCCCTGGCAGTGGCCACTGGGATCCTCTGAGCCACGAGGCCACTGTGGTCTCCAAGGTCGCTGTGGTCACTGTGGCAAGCATGGCCGCCATGGCAACCAAGGTCACTGTCATCCCTGTGGCCACCACAATCACCAATACCACCATGACCTCTGGAGAAACGAGGCCACCAAGGCTACCAAGGCCACCACAGCCACTCTGGCCACCTTGGCAGCTGTTGCCACCATAAGGTCACTGTGGCCACCATTGTCATTGAAGCACTGTGGCCACCACAGCCACTCTGGCCTCATGGTCACAAAAATCAACAAGGCTTCTGTGACCACCATGATCACCAAGAGACCCGGAGTCACCACAAAGTTACAACAGCCACTGTAGCCACTGTGGCCACCAGTATCATTGTGCAAAGAAATTCTATTAAATAATTCTATCAAAACAATTCCATTAAATAAATCTGACAAAGCCAGAATAAAGTGACAATTCCTAAGCAGGGCTCAATGTCAGTCCTCACACCAACACTCCTGGGAACGTCTCTTTCTCTCTGCCTCAAGGAGGATCCCTCAGGAGCACTCCCTCCCAAGGGAGGAACCTCACACACATTTCATTTCCAGCAGGAACCGGGGAGAGGAATCTCTGTCTGAGAGGGGACTGGACGTTCCCAGGGTCAGTTGATAGATGGCCAGGCCCAGCTCTGGTCTTTCATCCTCACTTGTCAGTTTGGGGTTCATGATTTGGGCTGGTTTTAGCCCAATTCAGCAAAAAAATCAGCAGCAGACCCCTCTCAGCTCAGCCCTGATGGCCACAAATGGGGCATTGTCCCTGGGGCGCATTCCAGGCAGAGCATCCTGCCACATCCTGCACTTCAGGGGGACCTTAAAGGCTGGAAATTGGGAGGTTCAAGAGGAGAAGGGCAGGTCCTGCCCCCTGGGAAGGGACAGTCGCCAGTGGTAGTCCAGGCCCAGAGGGTCCTGCTGGAGCAGCTGTGGGGAAGGACCTGGGGGTGCTGGTGGGTGACCGATGAAGCTGGCCATGTGGCCTGCGGCCTGGAGGGATCCAGGGTGTATCATGAAGAGCAGGGCCCAGAGTATTTCCAAGGAGGAAGGGCAGTGTTTGTACCCCTCTGCCCTTCCCATTGAGGCACATCAGGAGTGCTGTGTCCTGATCTGGCAGTGCTGTGACCAGATCTGCCCAGTGCTGTGTCCTGTCCTGGGCTGCTCTGGACCCAATCCAGGTCTCAGGGATGACACTGCCTGAGCTGGGAGGTTGGGCCAGGTGCCCACTCTGGGTCCTTCCAGCCTGACCCATGCTGGGATTTGGGGATTCTGGCAGTTGTGGTTCAGGAATTGTCCACTGGAGGGCAGCAGCGAGCGCGGGAAATCAGCGTCACTGCGCATGCGCCGCCCCCAGCTGCAGTTCCGGGTGCCAACAGCAGGCGGCAGCACGAGCTGCTGGCGCTGCCGAGCCCCGCCCCGCCCCATCCCGGCCCCGGGGGCTCTGCAATGGTTTGGGCTGGAGCGACCTTAAAGCCCGTCCGGTGCCAGCCCTGCCATGGGCAGGGACATCTTCCCCTTGGCCAGGCTGTTCATGGCACTGCCCAGCCTGGCCTTGAACTGTTCCAGGAGTGGGGCAGCCACAGCTTTGGGACAGACAGGTAAGATGATGATTGGCTCTCAACGTTAAGGGATGAATATTGTGTTTATGTTAAGAGAAGTTTTGTGGATGTATGGTTATGTGATTTTAGTTTGTTGTTTCGACATCCTTTGTTCTTCCCATCGCCCCCTTTCCCCCACCCATATTGTTGCTGCAGGACAGCTGTGGTTGTCAGGATTGTCAGGGACATGTACCCGTGCCCCTTGCACGGGGCAGTTGGGAATGGGGAATGCCTGTTGCTGCGGAGGAGTGGCACGGCAACATCTCACCTCCAACCACACTGCAGGAAGGTCTCCACCAATGGACAGCAAGGAAGAGTCAGCTGGTAGACTGTTGGAGGGGCCAGGGATTTAGAAGGAAAATGTTTGAATATGTATGACTTATAAATATGACTTATAAATATGTATTTGGCTGATGCAACACCGGGGGGATAAAGGACAGAGCCGCCATTTTGTGGATGAGACTCTGGCTTCAGCTGAGCATATAGCTCAGGATACAATGGAACATTTCCTCTATCTACCTTTTGGTCAGAAAAATTCACCTTGCCAGAGGTTTCCTTGCAGAAAGGAGACAGAAGTGCCCTGTAATTATATTCGTGATCAAAGGAAGAGGCCGTGGGGAATTTCCCCACGGGGTGTCACAAGTTGCTGGACGATGCAGCCTCCTTTTTACCCCAATTTCCCACCCATATCTCCCACTCCCTTTCCCCATTGGCAGAGGTATTTGGAAGGTGCAGACTTCCCAATCCAGCCACTGCACGTCCCCCTTGCTACACACCCCGTCCTTCTGCCACACATACACATGACCATTAAAATGAGCTTTAACTTTACCCTGGGCAGGGTAATTAATATTCATAAGCCTGTTAAGTCTTTGTTCTTCTTCTTGAAATTCAGGAATTTGGTAGGACCTTGCTGAGCAGCAGTCCATGTCAATGAGGAACATTTTCTGAAACTGATAGTTTCTCCGATCACTTCCTTCTCTACAAGTCCCAGGCCCTATCTACCACCAGATTCACACAATCTATTTGTAAAGAAACATTCCTCTTATTCCTTTCTAGGTTAAATTAATTGGGATGCGGAAATAGAGTTTGGTTTGGTTTAAGTGCTGAATATGTGGGAATTCTCAGGATTTGGGCATGAATCAATGAATTTTCAAAGAAGTAAAGGGAAGTTAATGAAATGTTAGGGGGTGAGGAGTAGGTAGAATTTTCTTTTTCTCTCCTCTTCCTCTTTTTTCCCTTTTTTCTGCTCAGGGAAAATGGCAGTGGTGGCCTTGGTAGCCTTGCTTGCCTCTTTTCCCTGGGGGATCACGGTGGCTTTGGTGATTGTGGAGACCACGGTGACCTTCATTGCCTTGTGGCTCAGACAATCCAGCCGGGGCTGTAGTGGCCAGGAGGAGCCCTCTGAGGTGGGAGGGGGCCCTGGGGATGCTCCCACCTGGGAGGGAAAAAGAGGAGAATGAGTGATCGATGGGGTTGAAGAGGGTGAGGCGGGTCAGAGAGGGGTCAGGGATTACAGGGGCACGGGGGGGGGGGGTGTGAGGGGAGTTCAGGTGGGGTGGAATACCGTGGTGGTGGGGATCAGGGTGCTCAGGAAAGCCATGGGAGCTGTCAGGGGTTCAGAGGGGGCCATCACACAGGGTGAGTAAAGATGGGGGCCACGGGCAGTGGGAGCATTGGGGGTGAGCAGTGGCTGGAGGGAGATTGATGGTCAAGGGGCCATGGGGGCTTTAGGGATGATGGGGTGTCAGGGGGGCAGTGGGGTAATATAGGGAGCAATAAAGGGTTTCAGGAGGCTCAGATTGAGCTTTAGGGCTGACAGGTGTCAGGAGGAGATAGGGGGAGCCATGAGGGGTGTCAAGGGAGTGGGAGAGGTTCAGGGGGGGTCAGGAGGATCCCAGCCCACTCATGACCAGCTCACAGGGCCGGTCCCTACAGAGCTGGTCTGCAGAGGGGAGGGACAGAGACAGCAGAGGAGGGTTCCTATCTCTGTCCATTTCAGCGTCCCTGTCCCTGGCATCCTCTGGGCAGGGGTGTGTCTGTCCCCTCCCAGATGTGGGGGTCCCCATTCCTGTGCCATGTCATGGGTGTCCCTGTCCCCCATCACCCGTGGGTGTCATTGTCCCCTGTGCCTTAGCATGGGTGTCCCCATCCCCACAGTGGGTGTCCCTGTCCTCCAGGTTTTCCCCATGATGTCACGTCACAGCCACTCGCAGCTGTATCTGCTGAAGGTCCCACTGGAGCGGAGCTGGATCACTGCCCTCTCTCCTTCCTGGGTGACACCGGTGACCTGAAAGGTCTCCACGGGTGGAATCAGCACCTCCTCCTCAGTAGGACTGGAGGAAAATTCTTGGATATCCACACCGTAACATGTCTGCACCTGGAACATCGTGTCTGTCCCAAATTGCTGAGCGATCTGTTTATGCAGTGATGTCGATGTGAATCGACCAAACCGGATGGTGTCACCACACCGCGCCTTGAACCGGACACCAGGCACCCCCAGAGACACATGGTGACATCGTGGTCCCCAAGTGTCACCAGGGCCTGGGTCAGCAGGAAATGCAGTGTTTTGAAGCGGAAGTTTGCAGTCTCATCCTGCGGCCACTGGAGCTGACGGGTGCCGGCCAGCCGCTCCTGGAGTGACCGCTGGAGAGCACGAATCCCGCCACTCCCAGGTTCTCTGCCAGAACCCCGAGTAGTGGCTCCGTCTGCAGTGTGGGGATGCAGGCGAGAGCAGGGCTGCGAAGCACTGAGGCAAAGGAAGGAAGGAGTGGACACGCGTGTGGATGCCAAGGCGCTTTATTGACCCAGGCGAGGCCAAAAACGGTGTCAGGGAAAAACCGTTGGGGAGCCGCTTATAAAGGGGAAGGGCGTGACACGAGGAGACACGAGGGAACCAATGAACGAAGCCCAGGGGAGGAGCGAGGGACACAAGTGAACCAATAGGAATGGCCCAGGGGAGGGAAGAGGCTCAGGGGACAAATCATATGTTAGTGTCGAGGTTTAGGGCAAATTTGGAGGAGAATTTCCAAATTAGGGCTCCTCCAGTTAGCAAACCCACACAGCCCCTCCCCCCAGCCAGTTCGGGAAGGATTTCTCGGAGAGGAGTGGAAAGAACCTGTTTATTTAACAAGCACAGCACCCCCCAGCACACAAAATGAACAATACCGGATGACACCACTCTGAAAAAGATGACAAATTCAGAAAGTCTCTCTGGGGGTGGTCACTCTGGTCTCAGTCCCTCCGGCGCTGGGGCTGCTGCTGCAGGCCAGAAGGTGCAGGATCTTGGTGTTTCTCAGGTCCCAGTCCGGAGCAGGTTCAAAGTGATCAGAAAAAGGAAAGGAGAAACCGTCCAGGAAGAAATTGGACAGTTTAGCTGAATTAGCTAAAGAGCAAAAGCAAGCAGAAGCAAAGCGAGCAAGAGCGAGAGAGCAAAAGCAAAAAGCAAAAGCAGCAAAAGCCAAAGCTGCAGTCTCTGTGTCCCGCCAGGCTGATAAGAAAACCAAAACAAAACTTTCCCGCTTCAGAGCCGGTCTTAAAGGTACAGAACATAATATCCAACATTAACAGAACACATGAATGGGGATACAAGCATCATAACGTCACCCTAGGACATTCCACCCCTTATCCCCATATCATCAACATACTACCACACATCATGCATTTATTTCTCACCCCACAATCAGATCTCCCTGTGGTACACATCGTGTTGTTCCATCTCTTTGCATTATCCACCATGTGCAACCTGGTCCCTGAGCAAAGACAACCCCACGAATGGGTTTGTCTGTACTCAAGGCAGAATTGACCCACACATTCTTCCCTAACAAACCTCTGACACGTACCACTGGGACTTTATCTCCATCTATTACATTCAGGGACTCAGACTGGGCAGGACCTGCTCGGTTGGTGGAACCTCGGGTGTTGACTAACCAGGTGGCCTTTGCTAAATGCTGCTCCCAATTTTTGAAAGATCCCCCACCCAAAGCTTTTAGCTGGGTTTTTAGTAGTCCATTGTACCTCTCCACTTTGCCTGCAGCTGGTGCATGGTAGGGGATATGGTACACCCACTCAATGCCATGTTCGCTAGCCCAGGTGCTGATAAGGCTGTTCTTGAAATGAGTCCCATTGTCTGACTCAATCCTCTCAGGGGTACCATGTCTCCACAGGATTTGGTTTTCCAGGCCCAGGATGGTGTTCCGGGCAGTAGCATGAGACACAGGGTAGGTTTCCAACCATCCAGTGGTGGCTTCCACCATGGTCAGCACGTAGCGCTTGCCCTGGCGTGTCTGGGGCAGTGTGATGTAGTCAATCTGCCAGGCCTCCCCATACTTGTACTTGGACCATCGCCCACCGTACCAGAGGGGCTTCACTCGCTTGGCCTGCTTGATGGCAGCACACGTCTCACAGTCATGGATAACCTGTGAAATACTGTCCATGGTTAAATCCACCCCTCGGTCTCTTGCCCACTTATAGGTGGCATCTCTGCCCTGATGGCCTGAGGCATCATGGGCCCATCGAGCTAGGAATAACTCTCCTTTGTGTTCCCAATCTAGGTCTATCTTTGACACCCCTATCCTTGCTGCCTGGTCTACCTGCTCATTGTTTTGGTGCTCCTCATTGGCTCTACTCTTGGGGACATGGGCATCTACATGGCGGACTTTCACAGGTAGCCTCCCTACCCTGGTAGCAATATCTTTCCACTCATCAGCAGCCCAAATTGGTTTTCCTCTACGCTGCCAGTTAGCCTTTTTCCACCTCTCCAGCCATCCCCACAGAGCATTGGCTACCATCCATGAATCAGTGTAGAGGTAGAGCTTTGGCCATTTCTCTCTTTCTGCAATGTCCAGGGCCAGTTGAACGGCTTTGAGTTCTGCAAGTTGACTTGATCCACCTTCTCCTTCAGTAGCTTGTGCAACCTGTCGTGTGGGGCTCCATACGGCTGCTTTCCACTTCCGGTTCATCCCTAAGATGCGACAGGAACCGTCAGTGAAAAGAGCATAGCGTGTTTCCTCTGGGGGCAGTTGGTTATATGGAGGAGCCTCTTCAGCCCGTGTCACTGGTTCTTGTTCTTCATCTGTGACACCAAAATTCTCACCTTTGGGCCAATTTGTAATTACCTCCAAAATCCCAGGGCGATTTAGTTTACCTATATGGGCGCGCTGAGTGATAAGAGCAATCCACTTGCTCCATGTGGCACTGGTGGCATGGTGAGTGGAAGGAACCTTGCCTTTGAACATCCACCCCAGCACTGGTAATCGGGGTGCCAGGAGGAGTTGCGCTTCTGTACCAATCACCTCTGAGGCAGCTTGGACTCCTTCATAGGCAGCCAAGATTTCCTTCTCTGTGGGAGTGTAGTTGGCCTCAGAGCCTCTGTAGCCTCGACTCCAAAATCCCAGTGGTCGACCCCGAGTCTCCCCAGGCACCTTCTGCCAAAGGCTCCAGGACAAGCCATGGTTCCCGGCTGCAGAGTAGAGCATGTTCTTCACATCTGGTCCTGTCCTAACTGGGCCAAGAGCTACTGCATGAGCTATCTCCTGCTTGATCTGGACAAAGGCCTGTTGCTGCTCAGGGCCCCAGTGGAAAGTGTTCTTCTTGCGGGTGACCAGGTAAAGAGGGCTCACGATCTGACTATACTCAGGAATGTGCATCCTCCAAAAGCCTATGGCACCTAGGAAAGCCTGTGTCTCTTTCTTATTGGTGGGTGGAGACATTGCTGTGATCTTGTTGATGATGTCTGTAGGAATCTGACCCTGTCCATCTTGCCACTTCACTCCCAGGAACTGAATCTCACGAGCTGGTCCCTTTACTTTGCTCTTTTTAATGGCGAAACCAGCTCCCAGGAGGATTTGGATGATTTCCTTTCCTTTCTCAAACACTTCTGCAGCTGTGTTCCCCCACACAATGATGTCATCAATATATTGCAGATGTTCTGGAGCCTCACCCCTTTCTAGTGCAGTCTGGATCAGTCCATGGCAGATGGTAGGACTGTGCTTCCACCCCTGGGGCAGTCGGTTCCAGGTATACTGCACTCCCCTCCACGTGAAAGCAAACTGAGGCCTGCATTCTGCTGCCAGAGGAATGGAGAAAAATGCATTGGCAATGTCTATAGTGGCGTACCACCTCGCTGCCTTGGACTCAAGCTCGTACTGGAGCTCTAATATGTCTGGCACGGCAGCACTCAGTGGTGGAGTCACCTCATTCAATGCACGGTAGTCCACAGTCAATCTCCATTCTCCTTCAGATTTTCGCACAGGCCAAATGGGGCTGTTGAAGGGTGAGTGGGTCTTGCTGACCACCCCTTGGCTCTCCAGCTCTCGGATCATCTTATGGATGGGGATCACAGCATCTCGAGTAGTTCTATACTGTCGTCGATGCACTATGGAGGTGGCAATTGGCACTCGTTGATCTTCTCCCATCAGACATCCTACTGCAGATGGATTCTCAGACAGCCCAGGCAAGGTGTTCAATTGCTGGATGCCCTCTGTCTCTACAGCAGCTATCCCAAATGCCCACTTGAGTCCTTTTGGGTCTTTGAAATACCCACTTCGAAGGTAGTCTATGCCCAAAATACATGGGGCCTCTGGGCCAGTCACAATAGGATGTTTCTTCCACTCATTCCCAGTGAGGCTCACATCAGCTTCCACCAAAGTGAAATCCTGGGATCCCCCTGTCACACCAGCAATAGAAACAGACTCTGTCCCCACATGTCTCGACGGAATTAATGTACATTGTGCGCCAGTATCAACCAAAGCTTTATACTCTTGTGGTTCCGATGTGCCAGGCCAACGAATCCACACAGACCAGAAAACACGATTTTCCCTGGCCTCTACCTGGCTAGAGGCAGGGCCCCTCTAAGCCTGGTTATCCTTCTTTCCCTGGGCATATGTCTTAGATGTTCCTTCAAGGGGATCAGACGTGGCATCATCAGCATCATACCTGGCGGTTCGGCTACGGGCAACTGGAGCTGCTTTCTTTCTGGTGGCTTCCTTCAATTCACGCACCCGTCGTGCCAGAACAGCAGTAGGTTTTCCATCCCACCTCCTCATATTTTCTCCACAGTCACGCAGGTAGAACCACAGCTCTGTTCGTGGGGTGTACCTTCTCTGGCCATCTGGGGAACGTCTGCCTTGGATACCAGAACCTCTGATCTGTACTGCTGAGATTTGGAGAAGGTCTTCTTTAATCTCCTCTCTAAGCTTCTTATGATTCTCCTCTATCTTATCCTCTAAGTTCTGCAGACGTGTTTCTACCGCTGCAATTCTGGCATGTGTTGGGCCATGCACAGCATCTGCATATGCTCGGAGCTTCCTTGCCATATCCAGCACAGTCTCGTCCCTCTCATCCCGCTTCATTATGGCTAGGGCAGAAGCATATTCGTGTGGCCCAAGTCGCACAAGTTTCCGCCACATCACAGACGTGCATGGCACCAAGTCTGGGTTCCTAGTTGTCACATCATCTGAGAAGATAATCTCTGCCACTGCCATCTCTCTCAGGCGTTGGATCCCTTGCTCTATGGTCTTCCACTGTGTCTGTTGCATATAAAGATCATCTGCACACAGGTATCTTTGTGCAACACTTTCCAAGACCCGTGCCCAGAGGCTCTGAGGGTTTGCCCCCCTCATCATTCCTTGGTCGATGACAGGATCATGTGATAGGGATCCCAAATGCCTCGCTTCTGTGCCATCCAGAATTGTAGCCTCGCCTGCAGCATCCCAGAGACGGACTAACCAACTAATTATGGATTCATCAGGTCGTCGGGTGTAATCCTTCCGTAAGCCACGAAGGTCCTTCAGGGAAAAGGACTCAATATTTGCATCTGGTCTTGCACCTGCTGCTTTGACTCCTGATTTTATGTCAGGAGGCATTGAGGTTCCTTCTGCTGCATCATCATCATCATCATCATCCACTGGTCGATTGGTCTTGTCTGTGCATTTCCCACTTCTGGTACTGGTAGCAACAGCCATTGGTTTAGCTGCTGGCTTAGGCTCACTATCTGGTTTGGCTGCTGGCTTTGAGCCTGTGGTGTTGGTGGCAGCCTGAGTGACTGGGATAGCTGATTTATCTCCCTGCCCCCCTGCCTCCGTCTGCTGTCCTACAGTCTCCAACAGAGTGCGATAAGCATACGCCAGGGCCCAGCTCACTGCAATGACCTTTCTCTCCTTAGGCTCATCCTGGTATTTCTCTTTCAGATATTTCCCCCCTCAGCTGGCGTCTGAATTTGTTTATGGGGAAAATCCCAGACTATAGGGTCGGAGAATTCCTTCAGGATGTGGCCCATTTCCTCCCATTTCCCACACCACTCAGGATGTTTCACCCCTGGCTCTACTCCTAAGTCAGGGGTCTCATCAGCCCGTCTAGAAATCTCAGCCCTCATTCTGGAGAGACAGCAGACTGTATAGAGGAAGGTTACCAGATTGAATACAAGAAAGATGGTTTCTCTAACATTCAGGGGAAACTGAACATCCTTTACTACTGATGCAACCGATTCATAGGAGAAGAAGGAAAGCAAAGGCTGAAAAGCCTCATTCCCTGCTGCTCCTCCTCTAACAAACTGGACGAATAACCATAGCCAAGAACCATTCATACCTGGAGCAGACCCCAACATGTTTATAAACTTCTTGCACATCATTGCCATCAAGCCCAGCAGGATAGCTATTCTGGTCACTGCCCCTCTGCTGTAAAAACTACGTATGAGGGACAATACTAGAACTATGTCAGGATAGGAAAATAAACCTAGGGACCACAGAGGTATTAAAATCTCGAAAAACCCTACGGACCAGAAGCACATGCAAGCCTTCACCCCAACACTCATCATCAATTCAAAAAGCATGGCTATTAACTGCTTCAAACAGAGAGTAATGGCAACCAAAATACCCACAAAACAGGGTTTTTCCACTCACTCTCTCGAGCCCAGCGTTGGGCACCAAGATTTTGTCGAGGTTTAGGGCAAATTTGGAGGAGAATTTCCAAATTAGGGCTCCTCCAGTTAGCAAACCCACACAGCCCCTCCCCCCAGCCGGTTCGGGAAGGATTTCTCGGAGAGGAGTGGAAAGAACCTGTTTATTTAACAAGCACAGCACCCCCCAGCACACAAAATGAACAATACCGGATGACACCACTCTGAAAAAGATGACAAATTCAGAAAGTCTCCCTGGGGGTGGTCACTCTGGTCTCAGTCCCTCCGGCGCTGGGGCTGCTGCTGCAGGCCAGAAGGTGCAGGATCTTGGTGTTTCTCAGGTCCCAGTCCGGAGCAGGTTCAAAGTGATCAGAAAAAGGAAAGGAGAAACTGTCCAGGAAGAAATTGGACAGTTTAGCTGAATTAGCTAAAGAGCAAAAGCAAGCAGAAGCAAAGCGAGCAAGAGCGAGAGAGCAAAAGCAAAAAGCAAAAGCAGCAAAAGCCAAAGCTGCAGTCTCTGTGTCCCGCCAGGCTGATAAGAAAACCAAAACAAAACTTTCCCGCTTCAGAGCCGGTCTTAAAGGTACAGAACATAATATCCAACATTAACAGAACACATGAATGGGGATACAAGCATCATAACGTCACCCTAGGACAGTTAGGTAAGGGAAGATTGACATAGAAATTTCTTGAAATGAAAAGGGGTTGGTTACAATGATAGGTAACTGGCGGGAGAAACAAACCATTACGAGGGAGAACATGGGGGGAACTGAGGGTCAAACCAAAATCTTAACTTATAAAAAATAACCAACTTCACAATAAAACCAGTACAGGACACACAATGTTACATCTCCCCCTTTTTTGTTTTAAAAAGGAGAGGGGGACACTGTAAAAAGGCACAGAGTCCAGTTCCTGGAGATGGTGCTGTAAAATGTGTGAAGTCCAGTCCTTTGTACTCTGGTGCTCTCTGCCTTTTGGCTCTCCCACTCTCTATCACTCTTTGTGACACCGGCAGCAAAGGCGATCTTGCATGCTGAGGAAGGCTTTGTGGTGGAGGCAGTGATGACTTGCTTCAAGACACCGAAGCACAAGGATGGCAGGAAACGAATGGCAGCAAAGTAACTTCTGCTCTTCATGCAGGACAGCATCCACAATCGCGAGGAGCATTGTGGGCGCCTGAAATGAAATGAGAGCAGAACACATGATGAATACTAAAACAAACATAACAACGGAATTTCTCTGAGGGAGAGGCAAGGGAATAAAAGAGGTAATATCAGGAGTCTCTTCCCCTCCTGCGAGGTTTTCTATTCTGTGCAAACGTACGGTCATTGGGGTCCTCCTGGCCGTGGGGGGTTACAGCTTGAGGCGCGCTAACAGACTCCGTTGGTGTATAGGGCTTGATTAGTTTCTCAGGGACCCATCTGACACCTGAGGGCGTGGACACGCAGGCATATCCATGACCCCAAGTGATAAGCTGGAATGGACCCTGGATTTCTGCAGAGTCTGGGTCCCTAATAAGGACAGGTGGCCTTTCTTTGAACCCAATGTGTTGTTGTAGGCCGAATCGGTTACTAGATTAAAAGGCTGTGGAAACTTCTCAAAGGCCCTGATGACTGCATCTAACTCAGCAACTTGCAGAGAACCCTCCACAATCTGCACATCGGCTTCCCACTGCTGAGTCTGAGGGTCCTTCCAAGTAAGCACTGACTTGTGGGATCCTCCAGATGCATCTGTAAAAACTGTCAGGGCTTTGAGTGGGCGGCAACTTTGAACCTCTGTTGGACTTAAATTAAATTCAACATTAAACAATTTGTGGCCTGGATGGTCGATTGAAATTTGGCCAGTGTAGCTGTCTAGGGCAAACTGCAAATTCTCATTAGGCCGGTATAAATTTTCCACAGTGTCCAGAGATATCGTTCCCATGCATGTTTGGATAGGGAGGTGAATGCATGCAAAATCGCACCCTGCCAAAACACGCAGGCGAGCCCTAGCCCTCGTGATCAGCTGGGCCATCAGCTCTTGTGGCTTGGTGATGCTCTTGGACAGCTGGTGACCAAGGAACACCCACTCTATGATTAAGAGGGGGTCCTTTTGGTCCGTGTCCCATTGAAAAATCAACCCCTAAAGATGCGGTGGCCTACCCAGGATTATGAAGCTGAAGGGAAGATCCTCACGGCACCAGTGGGCGTGTCGACTTGCAATGGTGGACTGGACCTTCTCGAGTGCTGCCCTGGCCTCCGGAGTCAGGGCCCTCGGGGAATCCAGGGTCTCCCCGCCTTTTAACAAGTTGAATAGAGGGGATAAATCTCTTGTGGTGAGCCCTAACCAGGGCCGATCCAGTTTAGGGATCCACAGAGCTGGTGCAGGTCTCTTAGGATTTTAGGGTTAGTGCGAATTAAGATTTTTTGGGGTGTAATGGAACGGTGGGTGATCTCAAGGCCCAGATACTTCCAAGGTGGCAGGCGTTGGACTTTCTCTGTTTGCAGCTCAAATCCTGCCACTGACAAGGCTGTAATCGTGTCCTCTAAGGTGCGTGCAAGCGTGTCATCGTCAGGGGCACAAACAAGGATCTCATCCATGTAATGATATATTATGCATTTTTTCTCCCTTGCGCGCACAGGTGACAGAACCCTAGCAACACACCACTGTCAGATAGTGGGGCTGTTCTTCATTCCCTGAGGAAGAACGCACCAGTGGTAGCGCTTCATGGGAGCTCCTCTGTTGATGGGGGGCACAGAGACAGCAAACCATGGCGCATCATCTGGGTGAAGGGGAATGTGAAAGAAAGAGTCTTTGATGTCAATAACTGCCAATTTCCAATTTTGTGGGAGCACAGATGGGGAAGGCATCCCTGGCTGGATGCAACCCATGTCTCCAATGACATTATTGATTTTCCTCAGATCGTGGAGAAGACGCCACCTGTCACCTCCACGCTTCCTGATGACAAAACCAGGAGAGCTCCAGGGGCTGTTGGTAGCATTCTGTAGCGCACAATGCTACAGAAGTTGTCCCGGTATTGCTGGTGGGAGTGCCCGGCCACATGCACGGTGGCATTGAACTCCTTGTACACGTCCTTCATTGTGTAGGTCATGAGGGCAATGGCCTGGGCTGGGGACAGAGGAGTCACAGGTGGACCCGCCTCCACCACTCGGCCGCAGCCAGCATCCAGGTCTGGGCAAACAGAGGATTCTGCTGGAACTCAAAGTGGTTGAGGGCTGGCAACAACTCTGTCATGGCGTGTCGGCAGCCTGGATGCTGGTCATCAAAGGAGTTCCAAGCCATGTCCAGGGGGACAACTGTGAAGCCTGTGTTTGCCACGGTCATTGCCAGCAGTGCCAGGGTCCTAACCAGAGAGTCCAGAGAAGGCAGTGGCCACCAGGACTAGTGTGAAACACCGGGGGACACTGGGAAACTGAGGGGCCACTGTGGGACATGGGGAACACTGAGGAAGACGGCAGGACACTGATGTGACACTGAGAGGATGCTGAGGGGACATGGGGGGACAATGGGACACAGAGAAGATCCATCCATCAGGGGCTGGGGAAGGAGGGTGGTGTCAGCCCCAGGAGAGGGAGGGCAGCCTTGGCCAAGAGAGCTCTGTACACATCCTGGGAGCCTGATCTCAAATCCTGGGGTCACTCCTGGGTGACCCAGTGTCCTCCAGTCTCCCAGGGGCCCAAATCCCACACCCGCATTCTTGCTGTAATGTCCCCAGTGTCCCTTCAGACCCTCCAGGACCCCAACCCAAATCTGGGGTCACCCCCTGACCTTCCCAGTGTCACTCTTGCCCCCCCTCCTTGTCCCAGTCCCGCTCCCACTCTGGTGTCCCCTTTGGACTTGTTGCAAATGATACACCCCAGGACCCCAACCCAAATGCAGGGATCCCCTGCCCCCTGCAGTGTCCCCCAGCCAAGGAGATGAGTGGGTAAAGAGGGAAAATCCCTGATTTGAAAGAAAAAAGAGTTTCCTGAGTGAAACATGAGGGTTTGTCATCAAAAAATAGGTGGTGCAGCCTCTGTCCCCTTTCTCCATTTTATTTTTCTTCCTTTTCATTCTGTTTGTTTTTCTTTCTTTCCTCCCAGTGCTTCTTCTGTTGCATTGCCTCAAATCAGGAACTTTGGAACAAGCCCCAAACTGATCATTCATCATTTTTAAATTGCACCGAGCAGCCCCTGCCAGCTCCCTCTGCCCTTCCTGCTACTCCAGACCCTTCCCCAGCTCCCTCCCTTCCCTCGTCATGCTCCAGCCCCTCCAGGTCCTTTCTCAGGGTCTGCAGTGAAGGAGGAAAAAGGGAGGAACATTTCTCCAGCACTCTTTGTAGACAGAAGTTTGAAAAATAATATTTTGATTTCCCTCGAACAAAAACTCCAGGATCTGCTTTATTTTAGGAAATGAGGCGCTCTGCAGGAGAGGCGTTAAAGGAGCTGGACATGACCCCTGGGCATGTCCTGGAATCTGATCCCAAATCCAGGGGTCACTCCTGGATGCCCCAGTGTCCCCCAGACCCCCCAACTCCCAATCCCAGTCCCACAGTCCTATATCCCCCCTCAAGGTGTCTTGTCAGCCACCCTCAGGACCCTGACTCAAATCCTGGGGTCATTTCCTGGCCCCCCCCAGTAACCCGTGTGACCCCCAGACTCTCAATCCCACTCCCACAGTTCTGTGTCCCCCCTCCTGGTGTTTCCCAGTGTTTCCATTTCCCCAATCCCTCTCCCAATCCCTTGTACCCCTCCCAGTGGCCCCATGTCCCCCAGGACCCTGGCCCAAGGTTTGGGGTCCCCAATGGGTCCCACTGTCCCTGTCCCCTTCCCCCCTTACCCCAATCCCACTCTCAGTCCCATGACGTCCCCAGTGACCCCTGGACCCTGATCCAGTCCCATGGGCCCCCCAAGCATCCCCCATCACCCCACTGCCACTCCCATGGTCCTGTGTCTCCCACTGCTGGCCCCCAGACCACCCCAGCACCCCAGTCCCTGTTCTGTGACACCCCCAGTGCCCCCCCAGACCCCAATCCCGCTGTCCCATGTCCCCCCACAAGGGTCCCCAGCCCCTGATACTGAAATGGGACAGAGTGAAACTCCCTGATGGAACTGCAGGTATCAGAAAGCCGGAATTCTTTATCAGCTTGGACTCATAGCAGATCTCTCCTGGTCCTGCAGCTCAGGGGGGTCTTTGCCATTGGGTATTTATGCATCATAATTATAAATATTCATGAAATTGTGTCTTTATCGAATACAGGAACCAACACTTTTCCCGTAAATAATCTGCATGGCTCTGCCTCTTTTAGGAAATAATTTTTATTGTGCTACAGAGTCATAAAAATGGGCTGTCAGAGTTTGTTTTCACTGAGTGCCCCAATATCCCACGTGACCTTGCCTCAAACTTTCGCTTTGAGCAGGCGCTGCTCTTTCTGTGTTACAGAACTTGCCAAAAACCCCTCACTGCAGTTCCCTTTATCTCTTTCTCCACAGGTTACAGCCACCTTTGCCCTGCTGTGTTTTTACTTGTTCATCTTTAAGCTGGACCCAGCACCATTAAGGGATGGAAAACTTTCTATTCTCTCTCTTATTGCTCAGTCCCCATGACCCCAATCCCACCGTCCCATGTCCCCCCAGTTGCCCCCAGTTCCACTCCCCAGTGCTCACTGAGTTGCAGTCACACCTCAGATACCACTTGGGGTCCCCTATCAGATGCCATCTGCGGAGGATCAGCAATGGGACATCACACCATGATCAATATGACCAAGTGAAGTCAAATTTATTACAAGAACAAAATGTATTTATGCTTTGTTCTACTGTTCACGTGCCTCAGGCTAATACATGATTGGTTTAGCCTGGCTGTGCACGCGTCTCAAGCCTTCAGCTCATTGTTCAGTCTTCTTTCTTCATGCATCTCACTGTGGTTTATTGTTTTCCCTTCAGGCGCTCTGCTGTGGTTTTTTGCTCCGTCTTCTTAGCCCGCCCCACATCCTGGACTCGTTTTTCTCCTGAGTAGGCTCTTCCTGTTTTTGAGCTATCGGAGACAATGAGAAATTCTACTCAGACCCCTTAAAGGCTGCTTGGGCACTGTGTCCGTTTTCCTGCAAAAATCCCTCAACAGACATGCCTGTGGGCACCTTGAGCGTGGGGATGATCTCTTAGGGGAGTGCCTGGGTGCCTGGGCTGAGCTGAGCTGCCCCAAGGCGTGGCCGTTCTACAACCCAGGGCACACCAGCCTGGGGACTGACAAATCCCTGTGGGAAATAGACTTGCACTAAAGCTGCACGAGAGGTTCCTTTGTATTCAAAACCATCACCTCCAGGCATCACTGAAAGAGGAAAGACTCCTGGGGATTACTGGCAAATGGATTTTCTGAGCTACCACGCCAACATGGGCTCAGGTATCTCCTGGTGTTGGTGGATCCCTTCTTGGAGGTCCAGAGCTTCTCCTGCCAAACCAGCAAGGCCAGGGAAGTCACCCAGGCACTCCCCCAAGAGATCATCCCCAGGCTCAAGGTGCCTGCAGGGATGGCATCTGATAGGGGACCCCAAGTGGTATCTGAGGTGTGGCAGCAACTCAGTGAGCAGTGGGGAGTGGGGCTGGGGGGGACTGGGGCAACATGGGACTGTGGGATTGGGGTCCTGGAGGGTGAACAATAAGAGAGAGAATAGAAATTGAGATCCCTTAAAGGTGCTTAATAGGGTTTAAAAAGAAGTAGTAAAAACCAAGAAAAGGATGTAAAAGTGTGTACAGAGAAGAACAAAGGTGGGTGGAACCTATGGAGAAAGAGATAAAGGGCACTCCTGTGAGGGGTTTTGGCAAATTCTGTAACACAGAAGGAGCAGTGTCTGCCAAAGGTGAAAGTTCAAGGTGAGGTTATCTGGCACACTGGGGCACTCAGTGAAAACCTCACTGAGTAAACTCATTTTTACGACTCTCCAGGACCATAAAAGGATTTCAAGAAAGAGGTGGAGCCATGCAAATTATTGCTAGGAAATGTGCAGTTTCTGTACTAGGTGAGGGACACATTATAACGAATATTTGCAATTGTGGTGGATAAAGACCCTGTGGCAAAGTCCCCTGTGACCTGCAGGACCAGGACAGATCCACTGTGAGTCTGAGCTGATAAAGAATTCAGTCTTTATGCTACCTCCAGTTCCATCAGGGAATTCATTCCGGCTGATTTTGGTATCAGGACTGGGGGGACTCCAGGGGGACTCTTGGGGGACATGGGACTGAGGGATTGGGATTGCGGTGCTGGGGGGACACTGGGGGAGTCACAGGTCTGGGATTGGGGTAATGGGGGGCTCTGGGGGAAAATGAGGGGGGACACGGGATGGTGAGAGTGGATTGGGGTGATGGGGGGGCTGGGAGACACAGTGGGGGCAGAGGGTGATGCCTGGATTTGGGTTGATGTCCTGGGGTGACACCAATGGAACTGGGGAATGGGAGTAGGAGTGGGGTCTGGGCATGAGCCGAGGGGGACACCGGGGGGCTCAGGGAGTGACCCCAGGATTTGGGTCGGGATCCTGCTGGGGCTGAGGGGTCTTGTAGTCATGGGAGTAGGATTGGGCTTCTGGGGGGCCAGGAGGACACGGTAGTGTGGGATTGGGGTTCCTGGGGCTGGGGGACATTGGGGAGGGATAAGTAACCCCAGGATTTGGGATGAGGGAGGCCAGACATGCCCAGGGCTCTGCTGGCCAGGAGTGCCTCCCTTCCCCCTGGGCTGACCCCACTCCCTTCCCCAGTCCCTCACTGATGAACTCTCCCTGTGTCTCCCCTGTGTCTCCTCTGTGTCTCCCCTGTGTCCCCTTTGTGTCCTCCAGTGTCCACACCGGTCCCTGTGGCCTCTCCCCTCCATGGCCATCCAGGCACAGACCCTGGCACTGCTGGCAATGGCCATGGCCACCATGGGCATCGAGGTGGTGCCCCTGGACATGGCCCCGGACTCCTTCGATGACCAGTACCAGGGCTGCGGCCCTGACATGGCTGCGGCATTGCCAGCCCTCAACCGCTCCGAGTTTGAGCAGAACCCTCTCTTTGCCCAGGCCTGGACTAATGCCACAGCTGAGTGGCAGAGTCGGGGGTCCCCTGTGTCCCCTCTGTCATCCCCAGCCCAGGCCATCGCCCTCATGGCCTACACGATGGATGACCTGTACAAAGAGTTCAACCGAGCCGTGCGCACGGCCGGGCGCTCCAGGCAGGAATACCGGGACAACTTCCACTTCAAAACTCTGCATTTCCTGCTGACCCAGGCCCTGGCGACACTGAGGGTCACTCAAGGACCAGAGTGTCACAACGTGTACTGGAGGGTGAGCAGGTACCAGTTCAAGGCACAGCCCGGTGACATCATCCGGTTCGGTCTATTCATGTCGGTGTCAGAGAATGAAACAACTGACAAGATATTTGGGAATGGCACGGTGTTCCAGGTGCATACGTGCCACGGGGTGGGAATCCAGCAATTCTCCAAGTTTCCTAACAAGACGAAAGTGCTGATCTCACCCTTTGAGACCTTCGAGGTCATCGAAGTCAGCCAGGAAGTAGACAGGACGAGGATCCACCTCCGCACCAATGAGAACTTCAGCAAATACAACTGCGAGTGGCTGGAAGGTGACATCACAGGTGACAGCCTGGGGCAATGGGGACACCCACTGTGGCCCATAAGAAGGCACAGGGACAATGAAACTCACAGGGCATGGGGGACAGGGACATAGGCCCCCAGTGTGTGGAGATAGGAACACCCACTGCTAGGAACAAGGACAGGGGTTCCCTGTGCTGGGGACAGTCACTGGGGGTGGGGGGACAGTGACACCCAGTGCTGGGGACACCCACTGTGGACAGGGAATGCCCATGACAGGGCACAGAGGGTGGGGACACTCACTGAGAGCTTGGGGACAGGGACAGCCCATGCTGGGCACAAGGAGAGGGAAAGCCAGTGCTGGGGACACTCACTGGATGTGGTGAGAAACCAAGTGCTGGGAGCACCCACTGTGGCCATGGGGACACCAGGACAAGGCACAGGGGACAATGACACTCACTGGGCATGGGGGGACACCCAGTGCTGGGGAGAGCCACTGTGGACATGGAATACCCATGACAGGGCACAGGGGGTGGGGTCACTCCCTGAGAGTTTGGGGACAGGGACAGCCCATGCTGGGGACACCAAACCTGGGGACACCCATTGTGGGCATGGGGATGGGAATGTCCATGACAGGGCACCGGGTGGGGACCCCCGCATCTAGGATGGGACAGGGAAACCCCAGCCAGGGGACAGCAGGGACAGAGACAGGGATGTCCCCATTCCGATCCTGTGCCTCCCCACCAAAGGGGATGAAGACGTTGAGATGGCTGCCACACACACCCAAGGACAAAAGACTTAGTCCTAACGTTAATGTTAGTTTTTGCTAGGTACTTAACTAAACTGAATAACAATGAAAAAGCAAGTCTGTGCCACTCTAAAGACAGGGGGAGGAAAATCCTGAGGGATTACAAAACCAGAAATTAAACAGTGAACATGCCAAATAAAGAAAACACACTACAACACCCGGACACCCCCTGTCACCAGCCATGGCACCCCCTGACTTCCCCTATCCCTGTCACCCCTATGACCACCATGACCTCCCTGGTGCCTGTAGCCCATCACCGGTCATCTCATGGCCCCCATCTCTCCTGTCACCCCTAACCCCCCATTATGGTCCTCCCCCACCATCTCATTCCTCCATGATCCCCCTGACGTCCGTCTCTTTGTCTGCCAGGTGGCAGCGCCCCCAGGGCTCCCTTCCACTTTGGAGGACTCGTCCTGGCCACCACAGCCCTGGCAGTGGCCACTGGGATCCTCTGAGCCATGAGGCCACCACGGCCTCCAAGGTCACTGCGGCCACCCCGATCACCAAGACCACCATGACCCCCAGAGGAACGAGGCCACCAAGGCTACCAAGGCCACCACAGCCACTCTGGCCACCTTGGCAGCTATTGCCACCATGAGGTCACTGCGGCCACTATTGTCACCGTGGCACTGCGGCCACCACAGCCACTCTGGCCGCCATGTTTTGTTTTAGGGGGGTTGGGTGTTGCGTCTAATCCGCCTCCTTATTATGGGGTGTTAGGATTGGTTGTAGCGGCTGTTGCAGGGTGTGGTTGATTAGTGAGTTTGGGGGTTTCTTTTGTATCTTTGGTACTTGTTATGGTTTATTTAGGGGGGATGTTATTTAGTGTTTGTTTATTCAGTGTTGTTGGCGGAGGATCCTTATCCTGAAGCTTGGGCTAGCTGGGGGGATTGTTGGTTCTGGTTTTAGGATAGGTTTGGTTTTTTGTGGTGGGGCTTGCTATAGGGGGTGTGTTGGGACTGTTAGTGGACGAGGGGACGGTGAATAATGGGGGTCTGTTGTCGATTTGGTCGGATTTTAGTGGGGTGCCTTTGCTTTATTCAGAGGGGGTGGGGTTGCTTTTAATTGGGGGATGAGGGTTGTTGTTGAGTCTGTTTGTGGTGCTGGAACTTGTGCGAGGGTTATCTTGAGGGGCAATTCAGGCTGTTTGGGGGGGTCAGGAAGCATTTTAGCTTAAAATGCCAGCTTTGGGAGTTGGAGATGGAGGTTTGAGTCCTTTCTTCCTGAAGTAGTGGGGTGACAGTAAGGCAACTCTAAGAAGGGGTTTAGTCTTCAACCTTTGGCTTACAAGTGCAATGTTTTTATAAATTATTAGAGTTAATTAGAGTGTGAGTAGTTTGTTTTCTAGGGCAGCCACAATGGGGAATAAAACTAGATTGTGAAGCGGGTGGATGAGGCTAGTAGGCCAATAATGATGAATGGGTGTTCCACTGGTTGGCTGCCCACAAAGGTTAGGATGAGGACGTTAGCATCTAGGGTTCAGAAGAGGATTTGTGATAGAGGGCAGAAAGTTATTGATCGTAGTTTTGATGTGTGGGAGCATCCCCAGGGCTTCCTTCCAACTCAGAGGACTCTTCTTGGTCACCACAGCCCTGGCAGTGGCCACTGGGATCCTCTGAGCCATGAGACCACCATGGCCTCCAAAATCACTGTGGTCACTGGGGCTTTCATGGTGTTATGAATAAGAAGCTTGACTAGGCTAATATTCAAGCAGCAATCAATTTATTATTTAATATGGTAAAGTATGAGCAATACAGCGCTGGGTACAGTGGGGGAAGTTTTCCCTCCAACTGCACACCGATAATTGAGGGTTACAGGTATTTATAGGGGTACTCATCAGGTTTTTTGTAACAGTTTCTATTTCAAATGTTTACTCATCAGCAATTTTTATTCCAAATTATTACATCACAATTCTATACACTATTGGGATTTTAATTTCTCAGGATGCATTTTCAAAGGAGTATCCCCAGATGGTGATGGTCCAATTTCCGAAAGAAGATAGACGAATCCCATCTGGTGGAGTCCAGCTCCCCAGATGTGTCCACCTTTTAATTGCAGAGGCTATAAATCTAACAACAGTGATGTCCAGCTTCCTTTTGGTCGAAACCATAAATCCTTGAGGTGATGTTCATCTTCCTTTCTCAAACTGTTTTTCTCTGCTTCAATAAGGCGTGACATAAGCATATTTCCTATATATATATTCCAAAGCTATAGTTTCAAGGATGCAAGTAATATTCTAAAATTATACTTCAAAAGGTTATTATTGCAGAGCTTTGTATGGATTAAATGCAAGCAAAAAGCAACATCCTTAACACCTTAATTCTAATGCTCTTAAATCAACTAGGGTTAATTGCAAACAAAAGATAGGTTCAAAGGCCTTTTTCCATGCTTTATTTTCATCAGTTATTATTAGAATTCACAACTATCCCATTGCTGATGTCCACACATTTCACATTCGCAAGTACACACTTCGCCTGTTTGTACCTGACACGAAACACAGCTTTGCATCTCACAGTCCCCCCCCTGCTTGTATAAATTTTCATTTATCTTACTCATTCGTGTCTGGGCTTCAAATCTTGCCAAAACTTTGGAAGCTTTCTCTTTTTGGTCTCTTTTCTTTAATTTCATTATTTTGGTTATCTTAGCTCTTTTCTCAAATCTACCAACTTCTCCGGTAGCCAATTCCGAGTCGGTTACTGCAATCTCCATGCTTTGGATAACTGAGTAGATTAGTCGGATAAAACATGGAATAAGGCAAGGTAGAAACAATAACCCAGCTAATGAACACAATATCAGGAACTCTATTTTCTTCCACCAAGCTCCTCCTCCAAGCATCTGGTCCCACCATGAGGCTTGAAGAATGGAATTCCATTTTTGGACAGGGACATGAGCCACCCTTTTGATCTCTGCTGCCAAACCCTGGGTGATTTCTCCGTAATCATCAATCTCAACACAGCATTCTGACTCATTGAATTTCCCACACACTCCCCCTTCTTCGGCCAGCAAATAGTCCAAGGCTATTCAGTTCTGATACACAAAAGCCCACACCTGAGTGTGCTGCCGGCTTAACAAGTCCAGGGCTCTGAGGAGTGATTCGAGACTACCTCTACCCCTGCTTGCAGTCTGATCAACCTATTCAACAGGTAAATTGGGGTCCTATATCACCAGCTTCTGTCTTGAGCCCAAGTGGCTGGCCCGTAATAATCTGTTATTCTTTCTGCTGGCCACTCTTCTTCTCCCTATTTTTGGTCCCCTCCTGCCCTTGGAAACTCCAGTTTCAATTCTCTTTTTTCCCTGTTAAGGTTTTCATATAAGGGTGCTCTGTGGAGAGCTAGGGACTTGCGTGCGGAAGATCTCGGGCTGTACGGGTAGATAAGAAGCTCCCCCTTACCCTGCAGTCTGACCTTTGCTCTGTACCCAGCCACACCCGGCCGGACATGAGCAGAGGGAAATGACACAGACTGCCCAAACCATAAATACCCCCTGAGACCCCTCAATAAACGCCATTTTGCTGTCCACCACATTGGTGTATGTAGCATTGGACCGAGTGACCCTGGGCCTTGGGTCACCGTGCCGGACCTCCCGAACCAGGTCGCTAGGCCATAACGGCAACATCTGGTGCCGAAACCCGGGAAAATCGCAGCGCCCGGAGTTCGGGATTTCGCCTGGACAGGGGACCGGCGGCTGCACAGCAGGCCTAGTGCAGCGGGGGGGACGCCCCCGGACCAGCGTGGACCATGGAAGCCATAGCGAAGGTCGTAACTCAGATGCATGCTCAATGGGGGATTGATTGTAAGCTAAAAGATTTATGTCTTGCTATACCGAGACTTATTAAGCTGGGGGCGATAGACAGCCCGGTGGATATTCTCCATCCGGAGATGTGGGATACTTGTACGAAGGTTTTAGCTGAGGAGACTATTTCCTCAGGCTCAGGGAAAGCTCTAAAGTCATGGGGCAGAGTCGTGCAGGCTCTGCAGAAAGCTAGAGAAGAGCAGGAGACCTGGAAAGCCGCGCAGGCTTGGTTATTAGCCACGCCGCAGTTGGGGGTGAGCGCGGCAACGCAGACCGCGGAGGGCTTCGATCAGATCGGCACCGCGGAACCGCGAGCGCCGGATTCCCCCGAGCAGACCTCCTTACCATCAGGGGGGGAACACGCGCGGGCGTTTTGGCGGGGGTTAATGGAAGAAGCGCTGGAGGCGGCGAAATTGCCGGACCCCAAAGGGGTGGATAAAAGCGCACCCCCTCCATATCCGTTTGAAAATGGCGCCGAACCGCGTGTTCAGGGCGGAAAGGAAAACACGGCGGGCGGAAATGCAGTCAGCCTGCTTAACAACGCATGCGCGGGAGAGCGGGGGGATGGGGTGGCCCCCGCGGAGGAGCGTAAGGCCAATCAGAGCACTCAGTTCACTTTAGGTCCTTATAGGGCAAGGACCTCCCCCAGCAGGAGGCGGGGGGACCCCAGGGGGAGGGAACGGCCCGACCCCCGCAAGAAGGGGCAGGGTCGGAGCCCGAGAAAAAGGCAGAGCAGCCCGGAAACGTCCGGCCAGTCGACTTCCGACTCGGACTCGGACTCGAGCTCCGAGCTCGAGAGGGGATCGGGGAGTTCCGACTCGGATTCGAGTTTTAACAGAAGGAGAGCAGCGGCATACAAGGTCACTAGCCACAGCGCTCCTGCATGGGTGAAGGAGATATCGGAGAAAGATCGAACTCCGCTCACAGACTGGCGGAAAATAAAAATAGCGTGTGCTGAATGGACTCCGTCAGCAAAACTGGTGTTCCCGGTCCGGGTGGGGGGAGCCGGCGGGAATCAAAGGACCTATTCCCCGGTAAACTCGAAAGACGTGCAGGCAATTATTAAAGCAATTGCAGATAGGGGAATTAATTCTGCCATGGTTTCCACACTCATTGACAGCGTTTTTGGAGGGGATGACATGTTACCTTTTGATATTAAGCAGACTTGCAGAATGATCTTCGATGGGGCAGGGATGATCGTTTTTAAGCAGGAATGGGAGGATAACTGTATTAAGCAGCTGGCCCTGGTAACAGGGGCAGACCATCCACTGCACGGCTCCAGCATACAGAGGCTAATGGGCACAGACCCTACAATGATCACCCCCCAGGCACAGGCTGAGGGCTTGCGGGCACATGAGGTTATGACAACAACCCGTGCTGCCCGAGAAGCCATCCGTGTTGCTTCCAAAGTAATAGCCAAACCGTCGCCTTGGTCCACAATAAAGCAGAGTGAGAGTGAAAGCTTCACTCAGTTTGTGGATCGTTTACAGGCTGCCTTGGACTCCTCAACATTACCCTCAGAGGCAAAGGGTCCTGTGCTGGCAGAGTGCCTGCGCCAGCAATGCAACTCAGCCACCAAAGACATTTTAAGATCACTGCCGCAAGGGTCTAATCTAGCTGCCATGATCAGACACGTTGCAAAGGAAGAACACCTAGCTCCCATTCAAGCAGCAGTTCACACTGCAATAACGAGTGTCATGGCATGCTTTAAGTGTGGCCAAGCTGGGCACGTGGCAACAAACTGCCCCCAGTCAGGGCGCCCACCAGCAGCTGCTCCACCACGCCAGGGGAGACCTAGGGGACCATGCTGGGCATGTGGAAAGAAAGGGCATTTAGCTAAGGAATGCAGATCCAGGCATCAGGGAAACGGGAGAGGGAGGGGGCAGCCGGGCCGTATCCAGCCTCCTCCCACCTGGAACATGCAGCGGCCCAGCTACAGCAACCCCCAATGGGGCACACGGCTTTCATGCCCACCACCACCACCCTCTCAGGGAATGACCAACTTTGTCGCCCAGCCAATGGCTCAATCAAACCCATCTGCACCTCAGGAATACCAAGAACCGCTCCCTGGGGCCGAGGCCCCTGGGTGGCTTTGGCCATGAAAGCATGGGAACGGGACCCATGGGTGGCCTTCGCCGCGAAGGTGGGGAAACACCCACTGATCGTGTGGGCAGTGTGTCGTCTCCACAACAGCTCCGATGACTTGGCCATCTGCCTTCCCTTTTGGGTGGACACAGGGTCAGATGTCACCGTCATCCCAGACATACATTGGCCTCGACCATGGAAGCTAGAAGTAGCCCCCATGGCGGGCGGAGTTGGAGGGCTGTCCCGAGCCCACAAGAGCACCCAACCAGTGGCAATAACCCTCTGCACCGAGAGAGGACCGGGAAGAACTATCACCCTCACTGCATATGTGATGTCGGACTGCCCACCCTTGCTAGGGAAGGATGCCCTAGCCCTGCTGGATGTTAGGGTGACAAATTTATTCTAAGGGCCACTGTCGCGTACCCGCCATTGCCCATCAAGCTGACTTGGAAATCAGCCGACGCAGTGTGGGTCGAACATTGGCCCTTGTCAACGCCTCGAATGACTGGCCTCATTGAATTAGTTAGCCGTGAATTACACAAGAATCATATAGAACCCTCCACGAGTCCATGGAACACTCCTATCTTTGTAATACCTAAGCGGTCTGGTGAAGGCTTTCGACTCCTGCACGACTTGCGAGAAGTGAACAAGAGAATCCAGCCTATGGGCCCTGTGCAAACTTCGCTGCCCATGAACTCTGTGATACCGAAAGGACAACCCTGTGCAGTGCTCGACATCAAAGACTGCTTCTTTTCTATTCCCCTGCACGAAGACGACGAGGAGCGTTTCGCCTTCTCCATCGTCTTCCCAAACAGCCAGCGGCCCAACCTACGCTTCCAATGGAGGATGCTTCCACAAGGAATGCTCAACTCCCCGACCATCTGCCAGATCACCGTGGACCGAGCGCTAGCACCAGTCCGGCAGAGCAATCCGACTGTAACCATTGTGCAGTACATGGACGACATCCTGATCGCCGCACCATCCACGAGACAAGTGGACCAGCTGGTGTCTACCATCTCCGAGACCCTAAGGACAAATGGCTTTGAGGTAGCGAGTGCAAAAATAAAAAGGGGACCGTGCGTGACCTTCCTAGGAGTGGGAATCACAAGCTCCTACATAACTCCTCCCCAGATGAAAATCCGCCGAGACATCAAGACGCTCCACGACATGCAACAGCTGGTAGGGTCCTTACAGTGGCTCCGCAACATCGTCCTGATTCCTCCCGAGGTCATGGACCCTCTGAATGACCTCTTGAAAGGGAAGAACCCATGGGAGCAAAAAACCCTGACACCGGCAGCGGTAAGCTCGCTCAACTTCATCGAACGTCAGATGTCAGAGAGCATGCTCACCAGATGGGACTCAAGTGCTCCAGTCGATCTGTATGTCCACTTCACAAAAAAGGGGGGAGTGGGAGCCTTAGCCCAAGGACCCCCTGACAAGGCCCAACCAATACTATGGGTGGTTTTGGGGAAACCGTCGCGTGCCTTTTCCCCGGGAGTCGAGTGCCTCTGCAGCCTCATCATGAAAGGCAGGAAACTCGCCCTAAGACATCTGGGCATCGAACCTTCCAGGATAAGCTTGCCTCTCCGCAAACAGCTCTCTGCGCAGTCAACAACAATATCGGAATATCTAGCCATGGCCCTTACAGGCTTTGGAGGAGAGATTCGCTACGCGGAAAAACCCCCTTGGACTCGGCTGCTTACGGTCATCGATATCGACCTCCCACCAAAAGTACTTGACCGACCGCGGGCGGGACCAACCATCTTCACAGACGCATCATCACAGACCTCCACCGCGGCGGCAGTATGGCAGTCAGGAGAACAGTGGCAATGTGTCAAGGCAACCGACCCCACGCTTTCGGTCCAACAGCTTGAAGCAGCAGCTGTAGTGCTAGCGTGCGGACTGTTCCCAGAAGAACATATTAACATTGTGACTGATTCCATATTTGTGGCCAAGCTCTGCCTAGCCATGTCCAGACCAGGTGTGTCAGTGTCCACAGTGGCAACGATGCTGGAGGAAGCACTCTATTCACGGAAAGGCACCATATCAGTCATCCACGTCAACAGCCACGACCCGGTCAAGGGATTCTACCAAATAGGCAACGACAAGGCTGACGCCGCCGCAAAGGGCGTATGGACACTGAAAGAAGCTCGTCAGTTGCACGAATCCCTTCACATCGGAGCTAAAGCGCTTGCGAAAAGGTGCGGGATTTCTACTGTGGACGCAAAGCACGTCGTCGCTACGTGCCCCCACTGCCAGAAGTCACCACTGTGGTCGAGTGGCGTCAACCCCAGAGGCCTCAAAGCCTCAGAAATATGGCAAACAGACTTTACACAATGCCAGCTGTTGAAACCCCGAGCGTGGCTCGCAGTTACCGTAGATACGTACAGCGGCATGATCGTGGCCACACAGCATCTCAAGACTGATTCCAAAGCGACCATCCAACATTGGCTAACAGCCATGGCATGGCTTGGAGTTCCAAAACAGATCAAAACAGATAACGGCCCAAACTTCATCTCAAAGGTAGTCCAAGCATTCGCCTCGAAATGGAACATCGCCTTGGTGCATGGCATCCCATACAACAGCACCGGGCAAGCCATCGTCGAAAGAGCAAACCAGACTCTGAAAACTAAGCTGGAAGTGCTAGCAAAGGCAGAAGGCTTCACCAATGCCATTCCCCCGGGTGACCAGGCGCGCATGCTGGCAACTGCGCTGCTAGCGTTAAATCAATTCCCTAGGGGGGACGAAACAAACAGTCCTGCTCAGAGACACTGGGCCACTCGGGCGCTAGAAGAAGGCCCACGGGTGGTGATCAAAAATGAACTAGGGGAGTGGGAACAGGGTTGGAGATTGGTGCTCACGGGGCGGGGATATGCGGCTGTCAAAAAGGACGGGGACATTAAATGGTGTCCACTCAAATCTATCAAACCAGACCTTCAAAGGGAAACTCATGAGAATTGTGAGACTTTGTTTGCAGGACTGGATCATTGGACGTCCCCGAGCCTCATATTCCCCACTACTGGAAAAGAGAGAGAGGCCAACGAGCAACCCGACATCTCCTGAGAAGCTCGTGCCATCAAAATTAAAGCAACAACGGTGTTTCTGTGTAATTTTGCTGTTGGGGCTTGTTGCCAGAGGGCAAGCCAGCCCAGACTACTACCCTCATCAGCCCTTCAGGTGGGTCATGCAACATCTTACTGATGACAAGATGCTCAGAGACATCACCACGCCAAACGCCCCATCCTTCGTGCTTCGCATTACCGACCTGTTTCCGGGACAACCAAAGGTAGACCCCTATTCTTCACACGCCACGCACATGTACCTATCCTACTGGTGCCCAGCCTCAAACCCAGGAAAAAGTTATTGCAATCGCCCAGGGTGGGGATACTGTGGGCACTGGGGCTGTGAAACAATAGTTACAGACGCCAGGCCATCAGGACCTGGGTGGGACCCACAAGAGCCCGACAAATTCCTACAGTTCACCTGGGCACCCACAGGTTGCAAAACACCCGTCTTCCTTCAGGGAAGTTTCTATCGAAACCACCATAAAGTCCCCGAATTCCGGAAATGCATTCACTATAACATGACAGTTTTGCAGCCGAATCACCCTAGCTGGGCCATGGGCAAAGCATGGACAGTAGTCCTTCAAGGGTCAGAAAAGTGGGTGAATGTGCGAATTACCAGACTCCCAGCTTCAGTATCCCAATCAGTCGGACCCAATCCGGTTCTAGCAGTAAGTAGACCCAGGGAAGAGATCGCAGCTAACGGTAGTTCTAGCCGCGAAACACAAAGGTCGAAACTAGCCTCCCCATCCGATCTCTTAACCAAACCAACCCTCTCCAGTCCATTCTTAAGCGTGTTAAATGCTACCTTCTTATCGTTAAACCAATCCAACCCGAACTTCACAGAATCATGCTGGTTATGCTATGATGCACAACCCCCTTTTTACGAAGGTGTGGCCTTCGATCTCCCATTCATCTTCTCTAAGTCAAACAATCCACGCCAATGCAGATGGGACACCCCCCGGAGAGGTATCACCCTAAGTCAGGTTACGGGCCAGGGCAAATGCTTTGGCAATGCAACCTTGGCAAAGCAGATGGGCAACGTCTGCAAGGAATTCGTCAAACTTAAGGGAGGGAAGTTCCAGTGGGTGATCCCAGCTGCATCGGGAATGTGGGTCTGCCACAAATCCGGGGTAAGCCCATGTGTACTCCTTGACAAATTTGATCATTCTACTGACTTTTGTGTCCAAGTTCTAATTGTCCCCAGAGTCCTGTATCTCCAGGAAGAAGAGGTGTACCGCTTGCTCGAGGAACCCAACCGGCTCTACAAACGAGAGGTGATAACAGGCATCACCATCGCAATGCTCCTCGGTTTAGGAGCTACTGGTGCTGCCACAGGCATCTCGTCCCTTGCAACACAACATCAGGGACTGGCACAACTGCAGATGACAGTTGATGAGGACTTGCAAAGGATCGAGAAATCCATCTCTTCCCTGGAAAAATCCCTTTCCTCACTCTCAGAGGTTGTCCTCCAAAACAGGAGAGGACTGGACCTCTTATTCATGCAGCAAGGAGGCCTGTGTGCTGCCTTGAAAGAGGAATGCTGCTTTTATGCAGACCACACCGGAGTCGTCAGAGACTCCATGGCCGAACTGAGAAATCGGCTAAACCTAAGGAAAGCAGATAGAGAAGCTCAACAGGGCTGGTTCGAGTCGTGGTTCAACCGGTCTCCATGGCTCACCACCCTGATTTCTACCCTCATAGGCCCAGTCACTATAATCTTACTAACCCTAATCTTTGGGCCTTGCATGTTAAACAAACTGGTGCTATTTGTTAAAAGGCGTTTGGAAACGGCTAACATTTTGTTTCTCGAGCGCCGACAATTACTCTAAGGCGTGCCACTTACTAACACACTTACGATTTTACGCTAATTCTACTAACCCATGAAATTTTGTAACCTTTACATTTTATAACTTTATAAGATTTTTACTAATCATGAGGGGGGGGGGAAATGTGGAGAGCTAGGGACTTGCGTGCGGAAGATCTCGGGCTGTACGGGTAGATAAGAAGCTCCCCCTTACCCTGCAGTCTGACCTTTGCTCTGTACCCAGCCACACCCGGCCGGACATGAGCAGAGGGAAATGACACAGACTGCCCAAACCATAAATACCCCCTGAGACCCCTCAATAAACGCCATTTTGCTGTCCACCACATTGGTGTATGTAGCATTGGACCGAGTGACCCTGGGCCTTGGGTCACCGTGCTGGACCTCCGGAACCAGGTCGCTAGGCCATAACGGCAACAGTGCTCCTAACAGGTTACTCTTGGACTTTGGTAGTACAAAGAAGGAGGGTTGTATAATCCCTAAAGTACAGGATCCTTTCCATCTACGGGGCAGTTCACTGTAAGCTTTTTTTGCCCACAAATCCAATATATACCATTTGGGGCTTTCCATGGGTCATTTACACTCTCAGGTTTTTCCCAATACATTCTTAGGGTCTCCAGGGACTGGTAAGGGTTAGCTCCAGGACTTTTAGGCCAGCACAACTTTGTTTTGTTGTTCCATTCACAATTTTTCTCTTTATTTGAGCTCCAGTATCCAGCAGGAGGTGTTGGCTGCCAAGTTCTAGCATTATTGTTCTAATTCACAGCTAAAATAGACGTGCAGGGAGTATACCCTACCACTTCAGTATATTTTCTCCCCTCCTGGCTGATGCAAACTGTCCCAATTATTCGATGATTCAAAATCGATCCCTCAGGCCGCTTCAATGTTTTGGAAATTTGAGTATGGCTCCATTTTAGGAATTGCTCTGGAGCTAGACCCTCCCTTCTCCATGGCCACTTTTTGGCTGATTTTAATCCCCCACAAATCCAACAGTTAGATAACTAATTCTGTGGCAATTTCTTGCATTAGATCTACAAAAAGGTTCTTATTTGAAGTCAGAAAACCCCAATCACCATATTGCTGTTCTAACTGTTTGTATTTTTCACTCAATTTCTTTAGCCTTTCTTGTTCTGCCCATTTCTTTTTTGCTGCTGATTCTTGCTTTTGTAATTTTTGAGTCATTTGTTTTATTTTACTCTCTGGGTCTCTTCCTTCTCTGTCTCTTGCTAAACAAAAGAATTTGGCACATCGCAGACAAATTCGTTCATCATCATCTTTAAGAAGGTTGGTTAACACGGGCCCATCCTTGATAGAAACCTTCAGTCCATGTTTTAAATTTTCTCCAACCCAGTACAATTTTCCACCCATAGTGCACATCTTTAATTGGTTATGGTCATAGCCCACTTCACTAACATGGGAATGTGCCATGAACATTGATTCCATTTTTCCCCCGAACCAGACAGGGTGATTGCATTTGTCACAGACAGCGGGAGCAATAGGCTCTGATCCTGCAGCTCGCTCGTGAATTCTGTGGAGTTCAGGAGTGAGGCTATGGTAGCTATATGCCTGGGAGGCAATGATCAATACAGTGAGAATAATCCTCAAGGGGTTTAACTCTCTACCTCTCTCAAGGCCCCTTGGGTTGCATCCAAGGGCCGAGATGTAGATCTTCTCGGTAGCAGAGTTTATACCTTAGGATTTAGTCACTGATATTTTCCATTTCATTTTTGCCTTTTGCCTCATGAGCCTTCAGATCTCTATTTATCGTGGTTGTGGTCCAATTCTTTTTAATTTAGGCCAATTGGCCCCTGAGTTCAGGGGATGTGCAACTACAATAGGGTTGGTGTATGTGCCTCCCCCTCTTCCAGCAATACTCGGCTTCCTGCCACTCTTTTGCTTTAATTTGATATTCGTCAGGTATCCAATTGCCCTTGTCACACTCTACTTTTTCTAATTTGGCCTTTGGTACTTCCTGCAAATCAATTCCTGCTCTTGTTCTGTGTACCCAGGTTCTCCACCCATCTTTATCTCCTGTTTTAATATATCCTTTCCTTACTGCAGCTCACAAAGTTTTATCAGTTTCTTTCTCTATTTCTTTCATAAAATTACAGCAGAGAGCATTAGGGATCTGTCCCCTTGGTAGGTTTGTATACCAAAATTCTTCACACTCTATACACTTAAAACAACCCCATGGATAACACTTACAGTTTGGAGTAGTACATTCTACCTCTCGTGAGTACAATTGGTTTTGCAGCTTAAGGTAGGAGCGTTTTTGTGACATACATCAGTCCCTTTTTAACTTGATTTTCAGTTCTCTGGGGGTAGATGCAATTCTCCACTGGGATTCAGCAGACGTTTCTGTCGGTGGTTCCGTCTCTGTCGGTGGTTCCGTCTCTGTTGGTGGTTCCACTGGTCCTTTGACCCGCGACACGTGGGTCCAACCTTTTTCCACAGTTCGGACAGCTCGATCAGTGGTCAGCAGAGTTAAATATGGACCTTCCCACCTAGGAGACAAACTCTCTTCCTTCCAGCTTTTAATCAGCACCCAGTCACCTGGTTTTATTTGATGTATGCTAAATCTGAGAGGGGCTGATTGAGCAATTACCCCTTTCTCCCTTAGTTCTAGGACATGTTGTCCCATCTTCTGGATGTATTTTTGAATAGTCATATCGGCTATGACTACTGATGTTTGGGGTACTTCCTGGGAATAAGGCATTCCATAAAGCATCTCATATGCAGAAAGTCCTGTATCTGCATTTGGAAATGTCCTTATATTAAGCAATGCTAAAGGTAAACATTTTACCCATGACATTTGGGTCTCAATCATTAATTTTGTTAACTGCTGTTTTATTGTTTGGTTCATTCTTTCTACCCTCCCAGAGCTCTGGGGGTGCCAAGGGCTGTGATATTCCCAGGAAATCCCCATGGCTTGTGTTACTCCTTTTATGATGCTGGAAGTAAAGTGGGAGCCCTGATCAGAATCAATAGCCCCGATAACACCAAACCGAGGAATGATTTGTTCCAACAATATTTTAACCACAAACTTCGCTGTGGCTTGGGCAGCTGGGTAGGCCTCCCCTCAATGAGTTAGTTGATCTACTAATACTAACAAGTATTTCCATCTGCTCACTTTTGGTAATTCAGTATAATCCACCTGAACCCTTTCAAATGGTCGGTAGGCTATTTTCCTACCACCGGTTGGAGCTTGTCTCATTACCTTTTTGTTAACCTTTTGACATGTCAAAACCCCTGTGTTATTTGTTTCGCTATTTCAAAAATTCCAATACATCCATAATATTTTAAAAATGATCACATAAGGCTCTTGTTCCCCAATGAGTACGTTGGTGTAACTGGCTTAGAATCCTTCTAGCATAAGCTTTAGGTAAAATCTCTCTCCCATCTGGCAGTACCCATTTTCCCAGCTCTTTCTTAGCTTCTAATCTTTTTATAGCTTCCTCCTCTTGAGTACTATAACTTTTTGACAGCTCCTCTTGAATTTCTGCTATAGTGTTCAGCTGGATAGTTTCTTTTAATTTACAGGCTGCATCCTTAGCAGCTTGGTCAGCTGTGTTGTTTCCTCTTGCTAAGTAGCTTGACCCTCGTTGATGACCTCTTACATGTACTACAGCTATTCTCTTAGGCCCTTTCAGGGCTTCAAGCACTCTGATTATTAACTCCTGATGGATCAGTTTCTTCCCTTGAGTGTTTATCAAACCTCTTTCCATCCAGATTTTTCCAAATGTGTGTACAATTCCAAAAGCATATTTTGAGTCAGTGTAAATAGTCCCCACCTTATCTTTTAAAAGTTCTAAAGCTTGGTATAAAGCAAATAATTCACAAGCCTGAGCTGACCAGCTAGCACTTATTTTTCCTCGTTCTATTACAGACAGATTTTCTCCTTCTACAATAGTGTATCCTGAATTTCTTTTCCCTTCTATCACCCTTGACGAACCATCGAAAAAATATTTTTCCCCACTAGATAGCTCTATCTCACTTTAATCTGGTCTCCCTTTTGTTTGTAATTCAATTCATTCCACACAGTTATGATCAAGCTCTTCAGCTGGCTCCCCATAGAGAAATTGAGAGGGGTTCTGAGCCGGAGTGACCTTAAGTTCCAGTTCAGGGGAATGTATCAAATAGCTTCATACTTTAAAATCCGGCTATCAGTGAGCCATTTCTCTGCTTTTTGATGCAATATGCTTCTGACATTGTGAGGGGTATATACTGCTAAGGGAGCTCCAAATGTAACTTTCTTTGCTTCCTCTACCAGAAGGGCTGTTGCTACTATAGCTTGTAAACATATTGGCCATCCCCAACAAGCAGGGTCCAGTAATTTTGAATAATACCCCACCGGCTTTTTGTCTCCTCCCCAGTCCTGGGTGAGCACTCCATAAGCAGTTTGCTCAGCAGTACTTACAAATAATTGAAAAGGTTTATCTAAGTTAGGTAGGCTGAGTACTGGGGCTTGAATTAGAGCATCTTTCAAATTCTTAAATTGTTTTTCATCCTCCTGGTTCCATTTCATTGTATTGACTGTTAGTTTTTCATACAAAAATTTCACCTTTTGACTATATCCATCTATCCATTGTCTACAATACCCCAGTAACCCTAGGAGTTGTCATACCTCCCTTTTGGTATTAGGTAAAGGTAGACTTAGTATTCCCGATATTCTCTCAGGATCCAATTTCTTTGTTCCTTTACTCAGCCAGTGACCTAGATATTTCACTTCCTCTTCAGCAAATTGGAACTTAGCGCTCGAAACCTTTAGGCCTTTCTTTCCCAAGAAATTCAACAGACTGATTGTTGCTTCTCTCACTTGCTCCTGATTCTCTCCTGCAATTAACAGATCATCTACGTATTGTACTAGTTTAGTTCCTTCTGGTCTTTCAAAATCCTGTAAAATTCTTTCTAAAGCCTGACCGAAAAGATTTGGGGATTCAGTAAAGCCCTGTGGAAGTACCGCCCACCTTAACTGTTGTTTTCTCCCTGTGTCTGGATCTTGCCACTCAAAGGCAAAATAGTCCCTGCATCCCTCCTCTAAGGGACAGGACCAAAAGGCATCTTTCAAATCCACTGCACTATACCAGGTATAGTCAGAGGAAACCTGACTTAGTAATGTATACGGGTTAGCTACCACAGGAAACCTTGTGGCTGTTGGTTGATTAACAGCCCTTAGGTCTTGGACTAGACGGGAGCTGCCGTCACTTTTCTTCACAGGGATTATGGGGGTATTGGGGGGTGACAGACATTCTTCTAACTTGCCCTGCTTTAAGAGTTCTTCAATCACTGGCTCCAGCCCTCGCCTGCCATCTTGTGGAATAGGGTATTATCTCACTCTTATAGGAAACTCAGGGTTTACAATGATGATTTTTAAGGGCTCTATATCCAATTTAATGATCTGCCCAGGAGTGGACCAGACACCAGGACATATTTTACTCTCATCCTGCTCTGTCAATTTGTACAGCTGTACCGTTAGTTGATCATTTTGGGGTTGGATGCCAATTTTTAACGAAAGAATCAGGTCTCTCCCCAAAAGATTGCATTCTGCTTCTGAAACTAGTAATAGATCACTGATATCCACTTTTCCCTTTGCTTCAATTAATACTTGTTCAATAATGGGAACCTCAAAGGCCTCTCCCCTTTTGCTCCAAATACTTGAGCTGTTTTCCTGCTGATTTTGCATCCTTTTGGTAATCTTTGCACTGTTGACCTTTCAGCACCTGTATCTACTAAAAAGGTGAATTCTTCACCTTCGGGACCCATTCTTAATTTTATCAAGGGCTCTTGCAGTGGTCTGGTCCCTAATAAATAGAGTCCCTGACACCATTAATCCAGGTCAAACAGTTTTTGATCTGCCTCCCGTTTCTTGCAAAACCTTTTAACATGCCCTTCCTTACCACAGTAAAAGCAGGTAGGTTTTTTAGAACCTTCACCTGTTACTTTTCTCATGGTTTTTTAGCATTCCCTGAAGATGCACCACCGTTCTGTACCTCCTTTACCGCAGCCACAAAGACCTCAGCTTTGGCTTTGGCCTTTTCTTCATCTCTGCGAATATAAATTCTCTGTGCTTCCCTTAACAATTCTTGCAAACCTCTCTCTTGCCAACCGTCTAACTTTTCGAGTTTCCTTCTTATATCCTCCCAGGACTTCGCCACAAACTGAGTTTTGATTAATGCTTCCCCCACTGCTGTATCAGGATCTAATCCCAAATACATTAGTATATTCTTCCTTATCCTTTCTAACCAATCTATGGGTGACTCATCTTTCCCCTGACGTTCATTCAGGGCCTTGCTAATATTTTGCCTTCTGGGGACTGCTTCTCGGATTCCCTGAATAATTATATTCCTGAGATCCCCCATATTCTGCCTGTCCTGGTCATTGTTATGGTCCCAGTTAGGGGCTGCCAGGGGCCATTTCATTTCTCCTAAAGGTCCCTGCTGGTGGTCCCTATCCCAAATTCTCATGCCGGCCTGCCTTATCAGCTGCCTCTCCTCTGCTGTAAGTAAAATACCTAAAACTGACTGAATCTCCATCCAGGTGTAAATACTGGGTCCTAGAAACTGATCTAACCTTTCAGACACCCCCAGGGGATCTTCAAGTAACCTTCCCATTTCTTTTTTAAAAGCCCTTACATCCTCGGTGTTCAGGGGTGCTGACACATACCCCATGACTGGTCTCCCTTGATTTCCTACTAATGGTACTTCCCTCAGTGGGTACAGCTTCCCCCCCCTTCCCTTCTTCATTGCTATCCCCACTGCTTTCTGCTTGTGCCCTTTCCGGGTTTCTTGTTCTGTGTGCTGGTGGTGAATCAAGTACCGGGAGCGGAGCCACCGGGGCTTGTGGCAATGGAAGCAGAGCCACTGGGGCTTGTGGCAGCGGAAGTGGAGCCACCGGTGCTTGTGGCAATGGGAGCGGAGCCACCCCGGCTTGTGGCAGCAGCAGTGGAACCACCGGTGATTGTGGCAATGGGAGCGGAGCCACTGGGGCTTGTGGCAAAGGGGGTGCTGGAATGGGTGCAAAGGGTGCCGGGTTAGGTGCTGGATGAGGCACCTCTGCCAGTGCAGCTGGCTGTGGTAGATAAGGGGGGGAAGGTTATCTAAGGGGTCCCATTGATCCCTTTTCTTTTAGGTTTTTAATGCATACAGAGGAGTAGGCCGGGACCCATGCCATAAAGCAGCATAATCGCTTTCTTCTTGGTTAATAGGGTCCTTTTTATTTACATAGGCATTCAAGGCCTTACAGATCCACCCTTCAGATGACCCATACATTGGCCAGTATAAATTATCAGGTTGTATCATTTCCTTAGTCCATTCTACCATACAATATTGTATCATTTTCTCTTTACTTTTTCCTCTCCTGGATTCACATTTGTCCCACAATTTTAACATTACCCCAAGGGGACTGTCCTGGGGTACATCTGGCAAAATGCTCCCTCTTTTTCCAGTACTTTCAGTACCTTTATTTTCCTGCTGGTTTATACCAGCTCCTGGGTATTTGCTCTGGCATTGACCCATTTTTCCACCAAACGGGTGTACCCTCACTCGCTCTGACCTCACTCCTTCAGACCTTAGTCCTTTCTTGTCAGGAATTTCCTTAATAACAAGTCCCTTCTAATGCCTCCTGCCTCTGATTCTCTACCGGGAAAAGAAAACAAATTCCGCTCCGTAACTATTATCTTCTCTCACCACCCCCAACCTTTTACATACAGAGAATCCTTTTCCACACACTTTGTTCTTTCACCTGCCGCACCCCTCGCAGGGTAGCGAAACCGAGGTTAGAAGAACTCCACTCTCGTGTTGTGACTAGGTCATGTCTCATACACACACCATTCACACTCTCACACACCTACAACCACCCGTTCTCATCCCACCAAACCAAGCGATACTCACAGCCTCCTTTTCTCACCTGGGTCTTCATGCACGAGTTTTTACAGGTGAATTTACTGCAGTCTACTCCGGGAGCTCAAAATTTATTGCTCATAATTTACCTTATGGATTTCCTCTTCCCTGAGAGATTCCCCTGTCACTCAGGGCCACCGGAGGCAGAAGCCTCCAAGGTGGGGCGCCTGCCCGAGATCAGGAGTCTCCCTCAATGGATTTGGAAATTCCTGGCCAACGTACCAAATCTCTTATGAATAAGAAGCTTGACTAGGCCAAAATTCAAGCAGCAATCAATTTATTATTTAATATGGTAAAGTATGAGCAATACAGCGCTGGGTACAGTGGGGAAAGTTTTCCCTCCAACTGCACACCAATAATTGATGGTTACAGGTATTTCTAGGGGTACTCATCAGGTTTTTTGTAACAGTTTCTATTTCAAATGTTTACTCATCAGCAATTTTTATTCCAAATTATTACATCACAATTCTATACACTATTGGGATTTTAATTTCTCAGGATGCATTTTCAAAGGAGTATCCCCAGATGGTGATGGTCCAATTTCCGAAAGAAGAAAGATGAATCCCATCTGGTGGAGTCCCAGCTCCCCATGTGTCCACCTTTTAATTGCAGAGGCTATCAATCTAACAACAGTGATGTCCAGCTTCCCTTTGGTCGAAACCATAAATCCTTGAGGTGATGTTCATCTTCCTTTCTCAAACTGTTTTTCTCTGCTTCAATACGGCATGAGATAAGCATATTTCCTATATATATATTCCAAAGCTACAGTTTCAAGGATGCAAGTAATATTCTAAAATTATACTTCAAAAGGTTATTATTGCAGAGCTTTTTATGGATTAAATGCAAGCAAAAAAGCAACATCCTTAACACCTTAATTCCAATGCTCCTAAATCAACTAGGGTTAATTGCAAACAAAAGATAGGTTCAAAGGCCTTTTCCATGCTTTATTTTCATCAGTTATTATTAGAATTCGCAACTTTCCCATTGTCGATGTCCACACATTTCACATTCGCAAGTACACACTTCGCCTGTTTGTACCTGACACGAAACACAGCTTTGCATCTCACAGTGGCCACTGGGATCCTCTGAGCCACGAGACCACCACGGCCTCCAAGGTCACTGCAGCCACCCCGATCACCAAGACCACCATGACCCAACGAGGCCACCAAGGCTACCAAGGCCACCACTGCCACTCTGGCCACCTTGGCAGCTATTGCCACCATGAGGTCACTGTGGCCACCATTGTCACTGTGGCACTGCAGCCACCACAGCTACTGTGGCCACCATGGTCACAGAAGCCACCAAGGCCACTGTGGCCACCATGATCACCTAGAATCCCTCAGCTACGAAGTTACAACAGCCACCATGGCTACCAACACCATTTTACAATGCAATTGTATTTAAAAAATCAATCAAAACAATTCTATTAAGTATATCTGTCAAAGCCAACAAAAAGTGACAATTCCTAAGCAGAGCTCAATGTCACTCACCACACCAACACTCGTGGGAATGTCTCTTTCTCTCAGCCTCGAGGAGGATCCTTGGGGAGCATCCCCTTCCTGAGGGAGGAAACACACACAGTTCATTTTAAGCAGGAATATGGGAGAGGAATCTCTGTCTAAGAGGGGACTGGACATTCCCACGGTCACATGAGGCCCAGTTCTGGTGCTTCACCCTTAGTTGTCAATTCTGCATTGGTGATTTGGGCTGGTTTTAACTCAATTCAGCACCAAAAGCAGCAGCAGACCCCTCTCAATGCAGCCCCGATGGCCACAAATGGGGCATTGTCCCTTGACCACATTCCAGGCAGAGCATCCTAACACATCCTGCTGTTCAGGGGGACCTTAAAGGCTGGAAACTGGGAAGTTCAAGACGGCAAGGGCAGATCCTGTCCTTGGGGAGGGACAGTCCCCAGTGCCAGTCCCAGCTGGGGTTAACCTGCTGGAGCAGCTGTGGAGAAGGACCTGGAGGTGCTGGTAGGTGACCAGTGGAGCTGCCTGTGTGGCCTGGGGCCAGGAGGGACCCAGGGGATGTTGTAAAGACTTGGGCCAAGAGGTCAGGGTCGCTTCATCCCAAACCATTGCAGAGCCCCCGGGGCCGGGATGGGGCGGGGCGGGCGCTCGGCAGCGCCAGCAGCTCGTGCTGCCGCCTGCTGTTGGCACCCGGAACTGCAGCTGGGAGCGGCGCATGCACAGTGCCGCTGATTTCCTGTGCTCGCTGCTGCCCTCCGGACAATTCCTGAACTGCAACTGCACGGTGAGTTCCAGGAGATGTGCAAGTAAAAAAGGAAAATCCCTGCTTTGAAAGAAAAAAGAGTTTCCTGAGGAAAACATCAGGGTTTTTTTTTTTTTAATAAATAAATGGATGGTGTTACCTCTGTCCACATTTCTCTATTTTATTTTTCATCCTTCTTCATTCTGTTTGTTTTTATTTGTTTATTCCCAATGCTTCTTCTGAAGTGTTACCACAAATCAGAAACTTTGGAACAGGCTCCAAACTAATTATTCATCCTTTTTAAATTGCATTGAGCAGCTCCCGCAAGTTTTCTCAGCCCTTCCTGGTGCTCTAGACCCTTCCTGGTTCTCCATCCCTTCCCTGGACATGCTCCAGCCCCTCCAGGTCCTTTCTGAGCGTCTGCAGTGAAAAAGGGAGGAACGTTTCTCCAGCACCTCTTTGAAGATCGAAGTTTGAAAAATAAAGCTTTGAGTTGCCTCAAATGAAAACTCCAGGAACTGCTTTATTTTAGGAAATGAGGTGCTCTGCAGGAGAGGTATTAAAGGAGCTGCAGTGGATATATCAGGTGAGCCAGCAGCAAATTTTGGTAAGATTTTAATATACCAGGCAAGCAAGGATCAAATTTCTGATAAACATTTGATATGCCAGGCGAGCAAGGATCAAGTTTTTGATACACATTTTATACCCCAGGTGAGCAAGCAGCAATTTATTGCTACATCAGGCGAGGCAGCCAAGGAGCGTCAGCAGGTGGCCGTGGCATTGCCATTCCCAAACCCCTCTGTAGGGAAGTGCCCAAGTGGCCCCAGGCACTGCCCAATCTCTGCTGTCCTTTGCTGTCCTGGCTGTTCCAGTCCCCCCATGCTAGTCCTGATGCCCTGGCATTGCTCCCTCGCTGGGCAGCTCTTGGAGGGACTTCCCCTGGATGGGCGCCTTGTTACAGTGACCATGGTGGCCACAGTGGCTGTGGTGGCCACAGTGACCTTGGTCACCTTGGTAACCACGGTGTCAACGGTGACCTCAGTAGTTACGGTGACCGTGGTAGCCATAGCGGCCACAGTGACATCATGGGTCACTGTGAGCACAATGACCATGCTGACCATGGTGGTTCTAATGCCCAGAGTGGCCAGACTGGTCATAGATGCCAAAGTGGCCACAGTGGCCAAGAGTGGCAATAATAGCCACAGTGGTCACAGGGGACAAAGTGACCATAGTGGCCATAATGGCCTTGGTAGCCTTGGTGCCCTCATTTCCCTGGGGGTCTTGGTGGCCTTCATGCTCATGGTGACCACAGTGGCCCCCAGGACCACCGTGACCTTGGTGGCCTCATGGCTCAGAGGGTTCCAATGGCCACTGCCATGGCCACGGTGGCCAGGAGAAGCCCCCCAAGCTGGGGGAATTTCCTGGGGAGGCTCCCACCTGTGGAGACAAAGAGAGGGGTCAGGAGGGCCATGGGGGGAGGGACAGGGGTGATGGGGGGTCCTGGGAGTGTGGGATGTCAGAGGGGGCCATAATGAGGCCCCTTTCCCCTGTGCCCAACCATGGGTGGCCTTGTCCTCCCCACCCCTGTGGGTGTCCCCAGCACTGGATGTCCCTGTCCCCCTCACCTGGCACTGGGTGTCCCCATCCCCTGTGCCCAGCAGTGGCTGTCCCTGTCCTTGTCCCCAGCTCTGGGTGTCCTGCCTCCCACCCACAGTGGGTGTCCCTGTCCCCTCTGTGGGCCATGGGCATCCCGAGCACTGTGGGTCCTTGTCCCCAACCCTCACTGAGTGTCCCCATCCCCCCTGGTTGTTCCCATGATGTCACCTCGCAGCCACTCGCAGTTGTAGTTGCTGAAGTTCCCGGTGGAGCGAAGCTCAATCTGCACCTTCTTCCTTTCCCTGGTGACTTTGGTGACCTCAAAGGTCTCAAAGGGTGGGATCAGCACCTCCTTCTCGCTTGGATTGAAGGAGAATTTCTGGATGTCTGCTCCATGGCAGGTGTGCACCTCAAACATCGTGATGTTCCATTAACCCTGGGCCACCGTTTTGTCCAGCGACGACGAAGCGAATTGACCAAAGCGGACTTTATCACCAGCTGTCACATTGAACTGGACTGTCCTCACCCCACGGAACACAGCTGGACACTCATCAGGGCGTCTCAGCTTCTGGAGGGCCTGGGTCAGCAGGAAATGCAGCGTTTTGAAGCGGAAGTTGTCCCGGTATTCCTGGCGGGAGCGCCCGGCCTGGCGCACGGCCGGGTTGAGCTGCTTGTGCACGTCCGGCATCGTGTAGGCCATGAGGGCGATGGCCTGGGCTGGGGACAGAGGGGATGAAGAGGAGCCCCGCTTCTGCCACTCGGCCGTGGCCTTCACCCAGGCCTGGGAAAACTCCTTGTTCTCCTGGAACTCGGAAATGTTGAGGGCCGGCAAGGCCTCAGTCATGGCAGGGCCACAGTTGAGGTACTGGTCATCAAAGGAGTTCTGGGCCATGTCCAGGGGCACCACCTTGATGGCCGCAGTGGCCACGGTCATTGCCAGCAGTGCCAGGGTCTGAGCCAAGGGGGCCATGGAGAGGAGAGGCCACAGTGGCCAGTGTGGGACACTGGGGGTCACAGAGGGGACACAGAGGACAGACTGTGTGACACAAGGAGGACACTGGGGGACAGCAGGGGACGCTGAGGGGGCACTGATGGACACCAGGGGACACTGATGGGACACAGGGGACACTGAGGGACATGGTGGGACATAGGGAGGCTTCCCTGGGGAGGGGCTGGAAAGAGAGAGTGGGGTCAGCCCAGGGAGGGGAGGCAGCCCTGGCCAGGAGACCCCTGGACATGTCCTGGGACCCTGATCCCAAATCCTGGGATCACTCCTCGATGCTCCAGTGTCCTCCAGTCCTCCCAGAGACCCTAATTATGCTCCCACAGTTTTGAGTCATTCCCCTGGGGTCCCCTCAGCCCCCCCAGGACCCCAACCCAAATCTGGGATCACTCCCTGACACCCTGTGTGTCCCTCTCAGCCCACCCCTAGACCACAATCCCATTCCCAGTCTGGAGTCCCCTTTGGGGTTGTTGGAAATGAAACACCCCAGGACCCCAACCCAAATGCAGGGATCACCCCCTGCCCCCTGCAGTGTCCTCCAGCCCTCCCATGGCCCAGTCACACCCCCAGTTCCCCCCTGCTGCACCCCAGAGCCCTGTGGACCCCAGTCCCATGTCCCCCAGTGTCCCCCAGCATCCCCCAGGATTCCAAACCCACATCACTTTCACCCCCAGGGTCCCCCCAGTATCCCCCAGGGCCCCAGTCCCGATGTCAAGGTCCCCTCTCCCCTCCTCCAAGTGTCCCCAGAGTCCCCCCAGCCCCGATACCAAAATCAGCCGGAGTGAACTCCCTGATGGAACTGGAGGTATCAGAAAGCCGGAATTCTTTATCAGCTCAGACTCACAGAGGATCTCTCCTGGTCCTGTAGCTCAGGGGGGACTTTGCCATGGGGTATGTATCCACCACAATTATGAATATTCTTTAAAAGGGGCTTCTTAGCTAATGTGGATGCATCACTTTCTCTGGAAATAATTTGCATGGTTCTGCCTCTTTCTGGAAGTCCTTTTATGGTACTGGAGGGTCATCCAAAGGGGTTTCTGGGTGTGGTTCATACTGAGTGTCGCAATACGCCAGATGACCTTTCCTGCAACTTCTGCTTTTTGCAGGTGCTGCTCCTTCTGTGCTCCAGAACTCACAAAAGACCCTCACTGGAGTTTCTTTATCTGTTTCTCCAGGGATTCTATCCACATTCATCCCGGTATCCACACTTCTCACTCCTTTTCTTGCTTTTGCCCGTTCATCATTAAGCTCTATCCAGCATCATTAAGGGATCTGAAACTTTCTATTTTCTCTCTTATTGCTCACCCCCCATGACCCCAAACCCACTGTCTCATGTCCCCCCAGTCCCCCCCAGTCCCACTCCCCACTGCTCACTGAGTTGCTGCCACACCTCAGATACCACTTGGGGTCCCCTATCAGATGCCATCCCTGCAGGCACCTTGAGCCTGGGGATGATCTCTTGGGGGAGTGCCTGGGTGACTCTCTTGGCCTTGGTGTGGCCTTGGTGTGGCAGGAGAAGTTCTGGAGCCACCAAAAAAGGGATCCATCAATACCAGGAGATACCTGGGCCTATGTTGGCGTGCTAGCTCAGAAAATCCATTTGCCAGTTATCATTGGGAGTGTTTCCTCTTTCAGTGATGCCTGGAGGTGATGGTTTTGAATTCAAAGGGTTCTTTTGAAGACATATCAGGCATTGCTCTGAAACACACCTGACAATTTTGTCCTATGGACCCTGAGGATCTGAGGCCACAGACCGGTCCCCATCTCATCGATTCCCCAGAGCTTTGCTGGTGCTTTTCTCCTTTACAAATTGCAGCATCAGTTGGGGAGGGTCTGACCTGGTTATTGGGAGTTAACTCTCACCCATCCAGCCAGCCACCCTCTTTATTGTGGCTTTTAGATAAGCAGCCAATTTTCAATCTGCCCAACTCTCTCCAGGCCTCACTTCCTGGGGCTGAAATTCCTTTCTCAGGAATTAACAGCAGCATGCTTTGTTGTGGAACCTCTCATGCAGCTTTATTGCAAGTCTATTTCCCACAGGGATTTGTCAATCCCCAAGCTGGTGTGCCCTGGATTGTTGTATGGCCACTTCTTTGGGCAGCTGGGTGGTTGCCAGCACACCCAGGGCCTGCTGCTTTTGTTGTTACACAAAAATCTCCAAGGAGAGGAAATCCCATGGGAAATGTGGACCTCAGGGCCATCTTTGAGTTACAGAATGTGTGTCCTTCCTTAGGAGTCCAAATTGAAGGTCATTCTGGGGCCTGCTTTGTGGGGGAGACTTCACAAGACCTGTGGGGTGCTCTTCAAAACAACTCAACATCAGCCAGGATTGGCACAGATGAATGTGGGGCACAGCAGTGACTGTTTTCCTCATCCAAGTGGCCAAGAAATCCAATCTGGGACAAAGGTTTATGGTATATACTCTGCTTACTGTAAAGAAAACTGTCAGGTCTCTTACAGAGCAATGCCTGGGACCTTTTCAAAAGAACCCTTTCAATTGAAAACCATCACCTCCAGGCATCACTGGAAGAGGAAACACTCCTGGGGATTACTGGCAAATTTTCTGGACTACTGCGCCTACATGGGCTCAGGTATCTCCTGGTGTTGCTGGATCACTTCTTGGGGGTCCAGAACTTTTCCTGCCACAACAGCAAGGCCAGGGAACTCACCCAGGTACTCCTCCAAGAGATCATCCCCAGGCTCAAGGTGCCTGCAGGGATGGCATCTGATAGGGGACCCCAAGTGGTATCTGAGGTGTGGCAGCAACTCAGTGAGCAGTGGGGAGTGGGACTGGGGGAAACTCGGGGGACAAGGGATGGTGGGATTGGGGTTGAGGGGGCTGAGCAATAAGAGAGAGAATAGAAAGTTTCAGATCCCCAGGAGATGATGGATAAGGCTTTAAGAAGAACTAGCAAAAAACAATAAAAGAATGTAAAAGTGACGGCACGGAAGGCCAAAGGTTGCTGGAACCTGTGGAGAAAGAGAGAAAGGGAGCTGCAGTGAGGAGATTTTGGCAAGATCTGTAACACAGCAGGTGCAATGCCTGCAAAAGTGAAAGTTTGAGTCAAGGTCATCTGGAATATTGGGGCACTCAGTGAAACCCACAACCTTATACCCCAGTTTTATGACCCTCCAGGACAATAAAAATTATTTCACAAAAGAGGCAGAGCCCTGCCAATTATTTATGGGAAATGTGCAGGTTTTGTATTAGCTAAGAAGCCCATTTTGATAAATATGTATAATGAGGATGGATAGATTCTATGTGGCAAAGTCCCCCCTAATGTGCAGGACCAGGAGAGATCTTCTGTGAGTCCGAGCTGATAAAGAATTCCAGCTTTCTGCTACCTCCAGTTCCATGAGTTAGTTTACGCTGGCCAATTTCTATATTGGTGGCTGGGGGGACTCCAGGGGACACTTGTGGAGGGACATGGGACTGGGATTGCATATTCCTAGACCGTTATATTTCCATAAACTAGTTTCCATATTCCAGGAATTATTTAACATGGCCCTTCCTTGGGTCAGCCTTTTTTAGAGCATGCCTGCTTCTTGGCTGCAGTTTTGGCTCCTTCTCTTTATCACTTCCAGTCTGGGCCTTGGTCCATACTTTCTTCGGACAGCAGACGCTGAAAGTTGGCATTTCAACAGCAGGGTCCTCATGACATGTCCACTGGATGTTATCCCGACCAAACAGACAGTTCACTGGTAACAATATCAGCTACCGCTACTACTATGTCTAACCTTTTGTTAATAGCAGAAATAAAAGCAAAGATATTTGAACATATACATGTAGTAATTCATCTTAATATTTGCAAAGAGACAAGAGATTTGATTTGTCTTCCATTCTCTTTTCCCATTTTTCTCTTTTCCTCCAGGGGTAATATCAGGGGTGGCCATGGCACCATGGTGACCTCTCTTTTCTGGGAATGATGGTGGCCTTGGTGGTAATGGAAACCACAGTGACTGTGAGAAACGACCGCTCACTTTAATTTTTAAAGGTTTATTAAACTGCAGCAACACAAGAAAAGGACTGAATAAGGAAAAAGGGACAGTGCTGGGAGTGTGGCCAAGTGCCACAAAACGGCGGCTCTGCCTTTTATACTCCTGGGGGGTTGCATCAGCCAAATACATATTCATAAGCAGTTTTGCCCCACCAAAAATCTGCCGGTTGACTCTTCCTTGCTGTCCATTGGTGGAGACCTTCCTGCAGTCTGATTGGAGGTGAGGTGTTGCCATGCCACACATCCCCAGCAACAACTTCTCCCATTCCCAGCTGCCCCATGCAAGGGGCACAGGTACACACCCTCCCTCCCTCCAACATGTCCATGACATCCAATGCTGAAACCTACACTGAAAACCAATGCTGTTGGGTAGAAACAATATGGGTTGGGGAAAGGGGGCTGTGAGGAGAACCGAGGGTGTCCAATCAACAAATTACAATAACATAACCATAAATCAACAAAACTTCTCTTAATACAAAAATGCAATATTCATCCCTGAATTGTGAGAGCCTATCATCATATTACCTATCTACAGCAAAGCTATGGCTGCCACACTCCTGGAATGGTCCAAGGCCAGGTTGGGCTGGGCCATGAACAGCGCAGCCCAGGGGAAGATGTCGATGCCCATGGCAGGGCTGGCACCGGACGGGCTTTAAGGTCGCTCCATCCCAAACCATTGCAGAGCCCCCGGGGCCAGGATGGGGCGGGGCGGGCGCTCGGCAGCGCCAACAGCTCGTGCTGCCGCCTGCTGTTGGCACCCGGAACTGCAGCTGGGGGCGGTGCATGCTGCTGATTTCCTGAGCTCACTGCTGCCCTCCGGTGGACAATTCCTGAACCACAACTGCCAGAATCCCCAAATCCCAGCATGGGTCAGGCTGGAAGGACCCAGAGTGGGCACCCGGCCCAACCCCCCAGCTCAGGCAGCGTCATCCCTTAGGATAGGATTGGGTCCAGAGCAGCCCATAACTGGACACGCCACTCGGCAGAGCTGGATACGTCACTCCCGATGTGCCTCCCTGCTCAGGGATGAGGGGCACGATCTCTCCCTGACCTCCTCCCCCTGCTCTTCTTGATGCCCCCTGGATCCCTCCTGACCCCAGGCCAGCTTCACTGGTCACCCACCAGCACCCCCAGGTCCTTCCCCAGAGCTGATCCAGCAGGTCCCCTCCATCTGGAACTGACACTGGGAACTGTCCCTCCCCAGGGGCAGAACCTTTCCTTGCCCTCTTGAACCTCCCAGTTTCCAGCCTTTAAGGTCCCCTGAAGTGCAGGATGTGGCAGGATGCTCTGCCTGGAATGTGCCCTAGGGACAATGCCCGATATGTGGCCATGACGGCAACATTGAGAGGGGTCTGGTGCAGATTTTGGCACTGAATGGGGCTAAAACCAGCCCAAATCACCAACTTCAAATTGACAACTGATGGTAAAGCACCAGAGCTGGGCGTGGCCATCCATCAGCTGACCCTGGGAACATCCAGGTCTCTGTCAGACAGAGATTCCTCTCCCCTATTCTGCTTGGAATGAAATGTGTCTGAGGATCCTCCCTTGGGAAGCGGATGCTCCCTAGGGATCCTCCTCTAGGTTGAGAGAAAGAGACCTTCCCAAGATTGTTGTTGTGGGGAGCCCTGTTTAGGAATTTTCTCTCTTTGCTGGCTTTGTCACAATCATTTAATCTATTTTTTTGAAAGAATTTTTTATTAGAATTGCTTTGCACAAGGGTCTTGGTGGCCACACTGGCCAGGGAGCCTGTGGTAGCCTTGGGGCTGAGGGAGTCTTGGTGATCATGGTGGCCACAGCTGCCACAATGACCACAGTGACCTTGGTGACCTTGATGGCCTCATTGCTCAGAGGATCATGGTGGCCAGTGCCAAGGCTGTGGTGGCCAGGAGGAGTCCTCTGAGGTGGAAAGGAGTCCTGGGGACACTCTAACCTGGGGGAAAAAGAGGAGAATCAGTGGGGCCATGGGGGTAGTGAGAGGGTCAGGGATAGCCATAATTGGGGATTAAGGGTGACAGGAGAGATGGGGGCATGAGTGTGACAGGTGACAGGGTGTCAGGAGGGACACAGGGGGGTACAGGGGCCAGGGAGGTCAGGAGAATCATGGTGGGCTTAGAGGGCCATGGGGTGTTACAGGGGGTTACAGGGTTTCAGGGAGTGCCATGGGGAGGTTTTCCATACACAGGGCCCATCCCCAGAGCAATGCCTTTATCAGAGAGGGACAGGGTTGGTACACTGTGGAGGTCCCTGTCTCTCTCCCTGTCCCTGGTCCCCTGGGATGGATGTTCCTGTCCCTGTTCCCTCCCAGAATTGGGGGTCCCTATCTCTGTTCCCTGTCATGGATGTTCCTGTGCCTGTGCCCACAATGGGTGACCCCAGAATAGGTGCCCCCAGCCCAGGGTATCCTTGTCACCCCACACACTGTGGGTGTCCCTGTCCCCCATCCCCAGTCAGTGTCATTGTCCCCTGTGCCTTATTGTGGCTGTCCCCATCCCCCCTGGCTGTCCTCTGTGTTTTTACCTCGCAGCCACTCGCAGTTGTATTTGCTGTAGGTCCCAGTGGACTGGAGCTGGATCTGTGTCTTGTTTCCTTCCTGGGTGTATTGGGTGACATTGAAGGTCTCAAATGGTGGGATCAGCACAATTTTAGGTTCTGGATGTTCACTAAAAAGCGTGACATCTACGCCATGGCATGTGTGCACCTCGAGAATTGTGGCGTTGGAGCACTCGCCAGTTTGATTGCTCAGGAATATTGGCATGAAATGACCGAACCGGATGGTGTCACCACGCTGTGCCTCGAACCGGGTGCCACACACCATCAGGAACGCGTCCCAACACTGCCCGTTCTGAGCGTCCCTCAGCGTGGCCAGGGCATCGGTCAGCAGGAAATGCAGCGTTTTGAAGTGGAAGTTGTCCCGGTATTCCTGTCGGGAATGCCCAACCACGTGCAGGGCATCATTGAATTTTCTGGACTCAGTCATTGTGAAGGCCATGATGGCGGTGGCCTGGTCTGGAGACAGAGGGGACTCAGGGGGGCCCCGACTCTGCCACTCAGCTGCAGCCTTTACCCAAACCTCAGCAAACTCCTTGTTCTGCTCAAACTCGGAGCTGTTGAGGGCCGGCAATGCCTCCTTCATGGCAGGGCCGCAGCCCTGGTACTGGTCATCAAACGAGTCTGGGGCCATGTCCAGGGGGATCACATCGACAGCCGTGGTGGCCATGGCCATTGCCAGCAGTGCCAGGGTCTGAGCCAGGGGGGCCATGGCTGGGAGAGGCCACAGGGACCGGTGTGGACTCTGGAGGACACAGAGGGGACACAGGGGAGACACGGGGAAGGTTCATCAGTGAGGGACTGGGCAAGGGAGTGGGGTCAGCCCAGGGAGAAGAAAGGCACTCCTGCCCAGCCAACTCCTGCACATGTCTGGGTTCCCTGACCCCAAATCCTGGGATTACTTATGCCTCCCCAACATCCCCCAGCCCCAGGACCCCAGTCCCACAGCATCATCAACCCCAGAAGCCCAATCCTACTCCCATGACTACAAGTCCCCTCAACCCCAGCAGAATCCCCACCCAAATCCTGGGGTCACTCCCTGAGCCCCTCAGTGTCCCTCTCAGTTGGTCCCCAGACCCCACTCCTACTCCCATTCCCCAGTTCCTTTGGTATCACCCCAGGACATCAACCCAAATCCAGGCATCACCCTCTGCCCCCACTGTGTCTCCCAGCCCCCCATCACCCCAATCCCACTCTCACCATCCCGTGTCCCCCCTCATTTCCAGCAGAGCCCCCATGACCCCAGTCCCTGGCATGTGACTCCCTCAGTGTCCCCCCATGTCTGCAATTCCATTCCCTCAATCCCCTGTCCCCGCAAAGCGTCCTCCCAGTGTCCCCCCAGCCCCGATACCAAAATCAGCCGGAGTGAACTCCTGGATGGATCTGGAGATAGCAGAAAGCCGGAATTCCTTATCAGCTCAGACTCACAGCAGATCTTTCCTGGTCCTGCACATCAGGGGGGCACTTTGCCATGGGGTATTTATCCACCATATTTATAAATATTCATGAAAATGTCTCCCTTAGCTAGTACAGAATCTGTACTTTTCCCGTAAATCATTTGCATTGATCCACCTCCTCCTACAAGTCATTTTATTGTCCTGGAGAGTCATAAAAATGGGGCTTCTGGGGATCATTTTCACCAAATACTTTGATACCAAAGGTTCTTTTCCTGGAACAATTTCTTTGCACAGGTGCTGTTGTTTCCTGGTACAGAACTTGCCAAAACCCCTCTGGAGTTCCCTTTGTCTGTTTCTCCATGGGTTCTAGCCGTGATTTTCATCTTGTATGCACACCTCTCCATCCTTTTATCATTTCTGCCAGTTTGTCTTCAGGCTCTGTCCAGCACCTTCAGGGGAAGGGAAAATTTCCATTCTCTCTGTTATTTGTCACTTTGTGACAGAAATGCTCCAGTCCAGTCATCATCCATAGTACCACCCAGGATCTCCAGGTCTTTCCTGTCCTGAGGAGCTCAGAACAGGAAAGAGCACTGGGCAGAACTGGACATGGCACTGGGCAGAGCTGGACATGGCACTGTCCAGAACTGGAAAGAGCATTGGGCAGAACTGGACATGGCATTGGGCAGAGCTGCACAGAGAGCTGGACAGAGCTGGACACTGGGCAGAGCTGGACACAGCCCTGAGCAGAGCTGGAAATGGCGCTGAACAGAGTTGGGCACAGCACTCCTGATGTGCCTCACTGGGCAGGGAGAGGGGCACGATCACTCCCTGACTTCCTGGCCCTGCTCCTCTGAGTGCCCCCCAGATCTCTCCTGGCCCCAGGCCACATGGCCAGCTCCATTGGTCACCCAGAAGCACCCCCAGGTCATTCCTCAGAGCTGCTCCAGCAGGTCCCCACCAGCCAGGCAGGGCACTGGGGCTAAATTGGGCTAAACCCAGCCCAAATCACCAACTCTGAACTGACAACTGAGGCTGAAGTACTAGAGCTGGGCCTGGCCATCCATCAGCTGACCCTGGCAATGCCCAGTCCCCTCTCAGGCAGAAATTCCTCTCCCCTATTCATACTTGGCATGAAATGTCTCTGACGTTCCTCCCTCGGGAAGGGCATGCTCCCCAAGCATCCTCCTGAAAGCTGAGAGAAAGAGACGTTCCCACAAGTGTTGGCATGGAGAGTGACATTGAGCCCTGTTTGGGAATTGTCACTTTTGACTGGCTCTGTCAGAATTACTTCATGGAATAGTTTTGGAAGAATTATTTAATGGAGTTGTTTGATAGAATCATGTAACAGAATTGATTTGACAGAATAATTTATTAGAATGTGAATTGACCAAACCAGACCCTCTGGTCACACCATGCCTGTAACCGGACACCATGCACACCCCGGAACACGTGGTGATACTGCCCATTCTGAGCATGCCTCAGTGTCACCAGGGCCTGGGTCAGCAGGAAATGCAGCCCTTTGAAGTGGAAGTTGTTCCGGTATTCCTGGCGGGAGCGCCCGGCCACACGCACGGCCGCGTTGAACTCCTTGTAAATGTCCTTTGTTGTGCAGGCCATGAGAGCAACGGCCTGGGCTGGGGACGCCAGAGCTGACACAGGGGGAGCCCCGCTTGTGCCACTCAGCCTCGGCCTTCACCCAGGTCTGGGTGCACAGAGGATTCACCTGGAACTCAGAGTGGCTGAGGGCCGGCAATGCCTTGGTCATGGGCAGGGCTGCAGCCCCAGTACTGGTTATGAAAGGAGTCCTGGGCCACGTCCAGGGGCACCACCTTGATGGCTGCAGTGGTCACAGTCATTGCCAGCAGTGCCAGGGTGAGAGCCAGGAGGGCCATGGCAGGGAAGTTACTGGGAGCAGTGTGGGGACACTGGGGGACAAAGTGGGACACACTGAGGGGACACTGAGGACACACGGGGCTACATGGGAAGGGCTCCTCTGTGAGGGGCTCAGCATGGCCCCTTAGCTCCAACCAGATGAACTTAGAACAGTGGCCATTTATCCTCATTTCCTAGGAGGCCGTGGATATTATCCTTTTGTTCTCCTATGCAGTGAGACTCTTCATCAGGGTCAAGGTTGTATCTGGTAAGTTTTTCTTGATTGTGATCTGTGCTCCATATATTTTGTCCTGTACTTAGCGGATAACCAGTAATAGTTTTAATAAGATAATTGCCTCACAGATGGGAACTGCTTTAACATCAAGGTACACAAACTCTTTGCATAAAGAACCGAGAAGGGGAAGATGTGGAAGACCAGACCACTACAGAAGCTCAGCTGGGGAGCATGGCAGACCTTGTGGCCCTGGTAGAGTGAAGACTGTGGGAGAGAAAAACTCAAGGCAAGAACAGAAGTGATGACGTCATGTCTGATCACTCTGACCATCATGTCTGGACACTTCTGACCATCACGCTGAGCACTCTGGCCAGAGAAGAGATGACAGGGATGTTGCTGGTGAAAGAGATAACAAGGACATTACCAGTGTAAGAAGGATAATGGAGAATATTGTGTTTCTAAGGGGTCTGCCGCACAGGAGTCCTAGTAGAAAACTCTGTACAAACATAGTGAGCTATAAATCCTGGTAAATTGGTGCAATAAATGGCTTTGATTTGCTGGCATTGCAGAGTCCGTGTCTCTCAATCCCCACACACCAGCTGCCCAGTCCCAGTCCCAATCCCAATCCTGTGTTTACACTTCCAATGTCCCCCTGGTGCTTCCCAGGATCTCATTTCTGCTCCCAGACCTTTGTAGCCCTCTTGTGACCCCAGGCTGCTCAGGAACCTCACCCAAATTCCTTAAGCCACTCTGTCCCCGCTCCTGCCCAAGTCCACCTTGGCCCTCTCCCAGACCCCAGTCCTGCTCCCAGTCCTGTTACCCATTTCACATCACCCCAGGACCACAACCCAAATTTAGGGACCCCAACCTGTGACCCTCCAATGTCGGCCTGGAGCCCTCCATGCCCCCACTCTACAATCCCAGTCCCATGTCCCTCCACAAGTGTCCCCTGGAGTCCCCTCAACCACTGATATTGAAATTGAACAGAGTGAACTCCCTGATGGAAATGGAGGAAGCAGAAAGATGGAATTTTTGTTTAGCTCAGACTCACAGCAGATCTCTCCTGGTCCTGCACATCAGGGAGGACCTTATCAACAAAATCTATCCATCTTAATTATACATGTTCATCAAAATGTACTTCTTAGCTAACACAAAACCAGCACATTTCCCATTAATAATTAGCATGGCTCGGTCTCTTTTGGGAAATAATTTTTATTGCCCTGGAGGGTCATAAAATTGGTCAGTTCAGATGTTAGGGTTTCACTAAGTGTCGCAATATCTCAGATGACCTTGCCTCAAACTTTCGTTTTTACATGCACTGCTCCTTCTGTGTTACAGATCTTGCCAAAAACCCCTCACTGGAGTGCCCTTTCTCTCTTTCTCCACAGGTTCCAGTAACCTTTGCTCTTCTGTGTGCACATTTTTACATCCTTCTATCGGTTTTTGTTTGTTCTTCTTAAAGCCTTATGCAGCACCTTCAGGAGAACTCAAACTTTCTATTTTCTTTCTTATTGCTCAGCCCCAATGACCCCAACCCCACAGTCCCATGTCCCCCCAATGCCACCCAGTCCCACTCCCCACTGCTCACTGAGTTGCTGCCACCCCTCAGATACCAGTTGGGGTCCCCTATCAGATGACAGCCCTGTGGGCACCTTGAGCCTGGGGATGATCTCTTCGGAGAATGCCTGAGTGAGTTCCCTGGCCTTGCTGGTGTGGCAGGAGAAGTTCTGGACCTCAAAATGGATCCATCAATACCAGGAGATAACTGAGCTTATGTTGGCGTGGTAGCTCAGAAAAACCATTTGCCAGTAATCCCCAGGAGCGTTTCCTCTTTCAGTGATGCCTGGAGGTGATGGTTTTGAATGCAAAGGGTTGTTTTAAAAAGAAAGATATTAGCGATTGCTCTGTAACACACCTGACAATTTTGTCCTATGAACACTGAGGCTGCAGACCGGTCCCCATCTCATTGGTTCCCCAGAGCTTTGCTGGTGCTTTTCTCCTTTACAAATTGCAGCATCCGCTGGGGTGGGCCTGACCTGGTTATTGGGAGTTACCTCTCACCCACCCACCCGCCCAGCCATCCTCTTTATTGTGGCTTTTAGATAAGCAGCCAATTTTCAATCTGCCCAGCTCTCTCCAGGCCTCACTTCTGGCAGTGAAATTCCTTTCTCAGGAATTAACACCAGCATGCTTTGTTGCAGAACCTCTCATGCAGATTTATTGCAAGTCTATTTCCCACAGGGATTTTGTCAATCCCCAAGCTGGTGTGCCCTGGATTGTTGTATGGCCATGTCTTTGGGCAGCTTTGTGGTAGCCAGGACACCCAGGGCCTGCTGCTTTTGTTGTTACCCAAAAATCTCCAAGGAGAGGAAATCCCATGGGAAATGTGGACCTCAGGGCCATCTTTAAGTTACAGAATGTGTGTCCTTCCTTAGGAGTCCAAATTGAAGGTCATTCTGGGGCCTGCTTTGTGGGGGAGACTTCACAAGACCTGTGGGGTGCTCTTCAAAACAACTCAACATCAGCCAGGATTGACTCAGATGCCTGTGGGCCAGAGCAGAGACTGCTCTCCTCATCCAAGAGGCCAGGAAATCCAATCTGGGACAAAAGGTTATGATATATACTCTGCTCACCATGGAAGAAGATGTGGAACAAGGGGCGGAACTCGATGTGTTACGAAGAGCTCTGGAATTGTGAGAAAAAGAGCAAGCATAGGAACTCACTTGCCATCTGCTTTGAGCATTGCTCATGCCCATGGACCCATATGCAGAGAAAAAAGTCAATTAACAGCACAGGGATCTCCAATTAAATATAAACAAGAATTAATTTCCCTCCTTGATTCCACCCATCTTCCAAAAGAAGTGGCTGTACTACAATCCAGGGCACACCAGCTTGGGGATTGACAAATCCCTGTGGGAAATAGACTTGCAATAAATCTGCATGAGAGGTTCCACAACAAAGCATCCTGGTGTTAATTCCTGAGAATGGAATTTCAGCCCCAGAGGTGAGGCCTGGATAGAGTTGGGCAGATTGAAAATTGGCAGCTTATGTAAAAGCCCACAATAAAGAGGGTGGCTGGGTAGGTGAGAGGTAACTCCCAATAACCAGGTCAGGAATTCCCCACCTGCTGCTGCAATTTGTAAAGGAGAAAAGCACCAGCAAAGCTCTGGGGAATTGATGCAATAGGGACTGGTCTGTGGCCTCAGATCCTCAGTGTCCACAGGACAAAATTGTCAGGTCTGTTACAGAGCAATGCCTGATATGTCTTCAAAAGAAACCTTTGCATTCAAAACTATCACCTCCAGGCATCACTGAAAGAGGAAACACTCCTGGGGGTTACTGGCAAATGGATTTTCTGAGCTACCACGCCAACATAGGCTCAGATATCTTCTGGTGTTTCTGGATCCCTTTTTGGGGGCTCCAGGACTACTCCTGCCACATGAATAAGGCCAGGGAACTCACCCAGGCACTCCTCCAAGAGATCCATCCCCTCAAGGCTCAAGGTGCCCACAGGGATGTCATCTGATAGGGGACCCCAACTGGTATCTGAGGGGTGGCAGCAACTCAGTGAGCAGTGGGGAGTGGGACTGGGTGGCATTGCGGGGATATGGGACTGTGGGACTGGGGTCATTGGGGCTGAGCAAGACGAGAGAGAATAGAAAGTTTGAGTTCTCCTGAAGGTGCTGCATAAGGCTTTAAGAAGAACAAACAAAAACCGATAGAAGGATGTAAAAATGTGCACACAGAAGAGCAAAGGTTACTGGAACCTGTGGAGAAAGGGAGAAAGGGCACTCCAGTGAGGGGTTTTTGGCAAGATCTGTAACACAGAAGGAGCAGTGCCTGCAAAAACGAAAGTTTGAAGCAAGGTCATGTGAGATATTGGGGCACTTTGTGAAACACTAACATCTGAACTGACCAATTTTATGACCCTCCAGGGCAATAAAAATTATTTCCCAAAAGAGACCGAGCCATGGTAATTATTAATGGGAAATGTGCTGGTTTTGTGTTAGCTAAGAAGTACATTTTGATGAACATGTATAATTAAGATGGATAGATTCTGTTGATAAGGTCCTCCCTGATGTGCAGGACCAGGAGAGATCTGCTGTGAGTCTGAGTTAAACAAGAATTCCATCTTTCTGCTTCCTCCATTTCCATCAGGGAGTTCACTCTGTTCAATTTCAATATCGGTGGTTGAGGGGACTCCAGGGGACACTTGTGGAGGGACATGGGACTGGGATTGTAGAGTGGGGGCATGGAGGGCTCCAGGCCGACATTGGAGGGTCACAGGTTGGGGTCCCTAAATTTGGGTTGTGGTCCTGGGGTGATGTGAAATGGGTAACAGGACTGGGAGCGGGACTGGGGTCTGGGAGAGGGCCAAGGTGGACTTGGGCAGGAGCGGGGACAGAGTGGCTTAAGGAATTTGGGTGAGGTTCCTGAGCAGCCTGGGGTCACAAGAGGGCTACAAAGGTCTGGGAGCAGAAATGAGATCCTGGGAAGCACCAGGGGGACATTGGAAGTGTAAACACAGGATTGGGATTGGGACTGGGCAGCTGGTGTGCGGGGATTGAGAGACATGGACTCTGCAATTCCAGCAAATCAAAGCCATTTATTGCACCAATTTACCAGGATTTATAGCTCACTATGTTTGTACAAAGTTTTCTACTTGGACCCCTTTTCCCCAGTCCCCTTAGAAACACAATATTCTCCATTATCCTTCTTACACTGGTAATGTCCTTGTTATCTCTTTCATCAGCAACATGGCTGTCATCTCTTCTCTGGCCAGAGTGCTCAGCGTGATGGTCAGAAGTGTCCAGACATGATGGGCAGAGTGATCAGACATGACGTCATCACTTCTGTTCTTGCCTGGAGTCTTTCTCTCCCACAGTCTTCACTCTACCAGGGCCACAAGGTCTGCCATGCTCCCCAGTTGAGCTTCTGTAGTGGTCTGGTCTTCCACATCTTCCCCTTCTCGGTTCTTTATGCAAAGAGTTTGTGTACCTTGATGTTAAAGCAATTCCCATCTGTAAGGCTATTGTCTTATTAACATTATTACTGGTTATCTGCTAAATACAGGATAAAATATATGGAGCACAGATCACAATCAAGAAAAACGCACTAAATGCAACCCTGTCCCTGATAAAGCGACTCGCTGCATAGGAGAACAAAAGGATAATATCCAAGGCCTCCTAGGAAATGAGGATAAATGGCCACTGTTCTAAAGTTCATCTGGTTGGAGCTCAGGGGCCATGCTGAGCCCCTCACAGAGGAGCCCTTCCCATGTAGCCCCGTGTGTCCTCAGTGTCCCCTCAGTGTGTCCCACTTTGTCCCCCAGTGTCCCACATTGCTCCCAGTAACCTCCCTGCCATGGCCCTCCTGGCTCTCACCCTGGCACTGCTGGCAGTGACTGTGACCACTGCAGCCATCAAGGTGGTGCCCCTGGACATGGCCCAGGACTCCTTTCATGACCAGTACTGGGGTGGCTGCAGGCCTGCCGTGATCCTGGCATTTCTGGCCCTCAGCCATTTTGAGTTCCAGGTGAATCCTCTGTGCACCCAGACCTGGGTGAAGGCCGAGGCTGAGTGGCACAAGCGGGGCTCCCCCTGTGTCCCCTCTGGCATCCCCAGCCCAGGCCGTTGCTCTCGTGGCCTACACAACAAAGGACATTTACAAGGAGTTCAATGCAGCCGTGTGTGTGGCCGGGAGCTCCCGCCAGGAATACCGGAACAACTTCACTTCAAAATGCTGCATTTCCTGCTGACCCAGGCCCTGGTGACACTGAGGCAGGCTCAGAACGGGCAGTATCACCACGTGTTCCGGGATGTGCATGATGTCCAGTTCCAGGCATGGTGTGACCAGAGGGTCTGGTTTGGTCAATTCACATTCTAGTAAATTATTCTGTCAAATCAAATCTATTACATGGTTCTATCAAAACAACTCCATTAAATAATTCTTCCAAAACTATTCCATGAAGTAATTCTGACAGAGCCAGTCAAAAGTGACAATTCCTACCCAGGGCTCAATATCATTCCCCATGCCAACACTTGTGGGAACGTCTCTTTCTCTCAGCTTTCAGGAGGATGCTTGGGGAGTATCCCCTTCCCGAGGGAGGAACTTCACACACTTTTCATCCCAAGAATGAATAGGGGAGAGGAATTTCTGTCTGAGAGGGGACTGGACATTGCCAGGGTCAGCTGATGGATGGCCAGGCCCAGCTCTGGTACTTTACGAGCATTTGTCAGTTCAGGGTTGGTGATTTTGGCTGGGTTTAGCCCAATTTAGCCCCAGTGCCCTGCCTGGCTGGTGGGGACCTGCTGGAGCAGCTCTGGGGAATGACCTGGGGGTGCTGCTGGGTGACCAATGGAGCTGGCCATGTGGCCTGGGGCCAGGAGAGATCTGGGGGGCACTCAGAGGAGCAGGGACAGAAAGTCAGGGAGTGATCGTGCCCCTCTCCCTGCCCAGTGAGGCACATCAGGAGTGCTGTGCCCAACTCTGTTCAGCGCCATTTCCGGCTCTGCTCAGGGCTGTGTCCAGCTCTGCCCAGTGTCCAGCTCTGTCCAGCACTGTGTCCAGCTCTGCCCAATGCCATGTCCAGCTATGCCCAGTGCCATGTCCAGTTCTGCCCAGTGCTCTTTCCCGTTCTGGGCTCCTCAGGACAGGAAAGACCTGGAGATCCTGGATGGTACCATGGATGATGACTGGACTGGAGCATTTCTTTCACAAAGTGACAAATAACAGAGAAAATGGAAATTTTCCCTTCCCCTGAAGGTGCTGGACAGACAATGAAGACAAACTGGCAGGAATGATAAAAGGATGGAGAAGTGTGCACACAAGATGAAAATCACGGCTAGAACCCATGGAGAAACAGACAAAGGGAACTCCAGTGGGGTTTTGGCAAGTTCTGTACCAGGAAACAACAGCACCTGTGCAAAGAAATTGTTCCAGGAAAAGTGCCTTTGATATCAAAGTATTTGGTGAAAATGATACCCAGCAGCCCCATTTTTATGACTCTCCAGGACAATAAAATGACTCCAGGATCAATGCAAATGATTTACAGGAAAAATACAGTTTCTGTATTAGCTAAGGGAGACATTTTCATTAATATTTATAAATATGGTGGATAAATACCCCATGGCAAATCGCCCCTGATGTGCAGGACCAGGGGAGATCTGCTGCCGATCTGAGCTGGTAAGGAATTCCAGCTTCCTGCTATCTCCAGATCCATCCGGGAGTTCACTCCGGCTGATTTTGGTATTGGGGCTGGGGGGACTCGGGGGGGACTCTTGTGGGGGGGACAAGGGATTGAGGGAATGGGATTGCAGACATGGGGGGACACTGGGGGAGTCACAGGCCAGGGACTGGGGTCATGGGGGGCTCTGGGGGAAAATGAGGGGGGACACGGGATGGTGAGAATGTGGTGGGAATGGGGTGATGGGGGGCCTGGGAGACACTGTGGGGGCAGAGGGTGATGCCTGGATTTGGGTTGATGTCCTGGGGTGACACCAAAGGAACTGGGGAATGGGAGTAGGAGTGGGGTCTGGGGACCAAGGGAGAGGGACACTGAGGGGCTCAGGGAGTGACCCCAGGATTTGGGTGGGGATTCTGCTGGGGTTGAGGGGACTTGTAGTCATGGGAGTAGGATTGGGCTTCTGGGGTTGATGGTGCTGTGGACTGGGGACCCTGGGGCTGGGGGATGTTGGGGAGGCATAAGTAACCCCAGGATTTGGGGTCAGGGAACTCAGACATGTGCAGGGGTCGGCTGGGCAGGAGTGCCTCTCTTCCCCCTGACCCCACTCCCCTGCTGACCCCACTCCCTTCCCCAGTCCCTCACTGATGAACCCTCCCCGTGTCTCCCCCATGTCCCCTCTGTGTCCTCCAGAGTCCACACCGGTCCCTGTGGCCTCTCCCTGCCATGGCCCCCCTGGCTCAGACCCTGGCACTGCTGGCAATGGCCATGGCCACCACAGCTGTCGATGTGATCCCCCTGGACATGGCCCCAGACTCCTTTGATGACCAGTACCAGGGCTGTGGCCCTGCCATGACGGAGGCATTGCCGGCCCTCAACAGCTCCGAGTTTGAGCAGAACAAGGAGTTTGCTGAGGTTTGGGTAAAGGCTGCAGCTGAGTGGCAGAGTTGGGACCCCCCTGAGTCCCCTCTGTCCCCAGACCAGGCCACCGCCATCATGGCCTTGTTAATGACTGACCACACAAAATTCAATGATGCCCTGCGCGAGGCCGGGCATTCCCGACAGGAATACCGGGACAACTTCCACTTCAAAACCCTGCATTTCCTGCTGACTGATGCCCTGGCCACGCTGAGGGACGCTCAGAAAGGGCAGTGTCGGGACGTATTCCTGAATGTGTCTGGCACCTGCTACAAGGCACAGCGTGGTGACACCGTCCGGTTCGGTCATTTCATGCTCTTGTTACCGAGCAATCAAACTGGCGAGTGCCCCGGTGAGACAATGCTTGAGGTGCACACATGCCAAGGCGTGGAAATCCAGTCTTTCACCAAACATCCAGAAGAGAAGGTGGTCCTGATCCCACCCTTTGAGACTTTCAATGTCGCCCAATACACCCAGGAAGGAAACAAGACACAGATCCAGCTCCAGTCCACTGGGACCTACAGCAAATACAACTGCGAGTGGCTCCGAGGTGACACTACAGGTGACCGCCTGGGGGAATGAGGACAGCCATGATAAGGCACCGGGGACAATGACACTGACTGGGGATGGTGGACAAGGACACCCACAATGTGTGGGGTTACAAGGATACCCTGGGCTGGGGGCTCCTATTCTGGGGACACCCATTGTGGGCACAGGCACAGGAACATCCATGACAGGGAACAGGGATAGTGACCCCCACTTCTGGGAGGGAATAGGGACAGGAACAGCCGTGCCAGGGGACAAGGGATAGGGACAGAGACAGGGACAGGGGACAGGGACAGGGACAGGGACCCCCCACGGTTCCAACCCTGTCCCTCTCTGATAATGGCAGTGTTCTTTGGGGATGGGCCCTGTGTACAGAATGTGGGTGGGCCAGGACCACCGGATGGTACTCCCTGAATACCTGTAACCCACTGTAACCCCCCCACTGCAATCCCTGACTCCTCCTGACCCCTGTCACTCCTAAGTCCACCAAGACCCCCCCGACCTCCCTGGGCTCTCTTTCTCCCCATGCCCCCCCCTCACACCCTGTCACCTGTCACCTCATGGCACCCATCTCTCCTGTAACCCCTAAGTCTCCCTTATTGCCATCCCTGACCCCTTCACTCCCCTCATGATCCCCCTGATGCTCATCTTTGTCCCTCAGGTGGGAGTGTCTCCAGTGCCCCCTTCCACGTTGGGGGACGACTCCTGGCCACCACAGCCCTGGCAGTGGCCACTGGAATCCTCTGAGCCACGAGGCCACCGACGTTACTGGGGTCACAGCGGCAACCATGGCCAGCATGGCAACCAAGGTCACTGTTGTCACTGTTGCCACCACGATCAAGAATACCACCAGGACCCCCAGAGAAACAAGAGCATCAAGGCTACCAAGGCCACCACTGCCACTATTGCCACCATGAGGTAACTGGGGCCACCATTGTCACTGCAGGCACCACAGCCACCCTGGCCACCATGGTAACTATAATCACCAAGGCCACTGTGACCACCTTGATCACCAAGATTACTTGAGCCACAAAGTTACAACAGCCAATGTAGCCATTGCGGCCATCAGTATCATTGTGCAAAGCAATTCTATTAAATAATTCTATCAAAACAATTCTATCACGTATATCTGTCAAAGCCAGCAAAAAGGGACAATTCTTAAGCAGGGCTCAATGGCACTCCTCACACCAACACTCATGGGAATGTCTCTTTCTTTCAAACTCAAGGAGGATCCTTGGGGAGCATCCCCTTCCTGAGGGAGGAACCTCACACACATTTCATTCCAAGCAGAAACAGGAGAGAGGAATCTCTCTCTGAGAGGGGACTGGACATTCCCAGGGTCAGATGATGGATGGCCAGCCTCAGCTCTGGTGCTTCATCCTCAGTTGTCAATTTGGCGCATGTGATTTGGGCTGGTTTTAGCCCCACTCAGCAGCAAAAGCAGCACCAGACCCCTCTCAGTGCTGCTCCAGTGGCCACAAACGGGGCATTGTCCCTTGGCCATATTCCAGGCAGAGCATCCTGCCACATCCTGCACTTCAGGGGGACCTCAAAGGCTGGAAACTGGGAGGTTCAAGAGGGCAAGGGCAGATCCTGTCCCTGGGAACAGACAGTCCCCAGTTCCAGTCCAGGCTGGGGGGGACCTGCTGGAGCAGCTCTGGGGAAGGACCTGGGGGTGCTGGTGGGTGAGCTGTGGAACTGGCGTTGTGTCTTGTGTCCCATGGCCAGGAGCGATCCAGGGGGCATCAGGAGGGGTGGGACCAGGAGGTGAGGGAATGTTTGTGCCCCTCTGCCCTTCCCAGTGAGGAGCATCGGGAGTGCCGTGACCAGCTGTGCCCAGTGCCATGTACAACCCTGCCCAGTGCCGTGTCCAGTTCTGTCCTGCTGTGGACCCAAACCTGGTCTAAGGCATGATGCTGCCTGAGCTGGGAGGTTGGGCCAGGGGCCCACTCTGGGTCCTTCCAGCCTGACCCATGCTGGGATTTAGGGATTCTGGCAGTTGCAGTTCAGGAATTGTCCACTGGAGGGCGGCAGCAGCGAGTGCGGGAAATCAGCGTCACTGCGCATGCGCCGCTCCCAGCTGCAGTTCCGGGTGCCAACAGCAGGCGGCAGCACGAGCTGCTGGCGCTGCCCAGCGCCCGCCCCGCCCCATCCCGGCCCCGGGGGCTCTGCAATGGTTTGGGAAGGAGCGACCTTAAAGCCCATCCGGTGCCAGCCCTGCCATGGGCAGGGACACCTTCCCCTGGGCTGGGCTGTTCATGGCCCTGCCCAACCTGGCCTTGAACTGTTCCAGGACTGGGGAGCCACAGCTTTGGTACAGATGGGTAAGATGATGATTGGCTCTCAAAATTAAGGCATGAATATTGTGTTTATGTTAAGAAAAGTTTTGTTGATGTATGGTTATGTGATTTTAGTTTGTAGTTTGGACATCCTGTGTAATCCCCATCGCCCCCTCTCCTCCCCCATAAGTTGGTACAGGACAGCTGTGGTTGTCAGGATTGTCAGGGACATGTAACCGTGCCCCTTGCACGGGGCGGTTGGGAATGGGGAATGCCTGTTGCTGCGGAGGAGTGGCATGGCAACATCTCACCTCCAACCACGCTGCAGGAAGGTCTCCACCAATGGACAGCAAGGAAGAATCAAGTGGCAGACTTTGGGAATGACAAGGGATTTAGAAGAAAAATGTTTGAATATATATGACTGCTTATGGATATGTATTTGGTTGATGCAACACCAGGGGTATAAAGGTCAGAGCCGCCATTTTGTGGATGAGACTCTGGCTGCAGCTAAGCATACCGCTTAGGATTCAAGTGGAATATTTTTACTGTCTACCTTTTGAGCAGAAAAATTTACCTTGCCAGAGGTTTACTTGCAGAAAGGAGACAGAAGAGCCCTGTAATTTCATTCATGATCAAAGGAAGAGGTTGTTCTGGTTTGAAAGCAAAACCAGTGAGAGACTCCAAGTCAGAAATGCAATTTATTGTGAAGAGGGAGAAGGAAAACAAAAATACATGCAATAATACAAAAGAAAAACCACAGACAAAGAGTATGACCTGACACCATGTTGGTCAGCGTGTTGGCAGCAGTCCAGTTCGATTGGTAGCTGCAGTCCTCTTGGAGTGGCAGATGTGGTGCTGTTGGAGCAGTTATCCTGTAGATGGATGTAGTCTCCCTCTGAAGATCCAGTGGAAAAGATGGCTGTTTCTCTGGGAATACAGTGGAAAGTTTGACTGCTCTGTCCCAAAACCCAGATTACATCCAGGTGGAGGTTCTTAGCTCCTCCCTCCTGGGCAGAGCATCTCACAATGGGCTGTTATCATTCTGATGAGTCATACAGTGGGTCCTTGACTGTCCATTAAACAGAAATGGCTCCTAGAGGGAGTTATCTCTGTGTCATGTGGCAAGACATTGATGGGCTCATTAACAGCAGATAAGGAAAAAACAATGACCCTCCTGGTTTCGACAGCTCTTGAGGATGGGAATAGAATACATCTTTTTATTGTAACCTGGGACAGAGGCCATGGGCAATTTCCCCATGGGGTGTTCCAAGTTGCTGGACAATGCAGCCTCCTTTTTATCCCAATTTCCGTGCACTCCCCTTCCCCATTCATGGAGGTATTCAGAAGGTGCAGACTTCAAAACCCACCTACAAAATATCCCCCTTGCTACACAGCCCACTCTTCTATCACACAGACACGTGACCATTCAAATGAGATTTAACTCCACCCTGGGTGCAGAAATTAAAATTCATAAGATTGTTAAGTCTTTTTTCTTCTTCTTGAAGTTCAGGAATTTTGCAGGACCTTGTCTGAGCAGCAGTCCGTGTCAGTGAGGAACATTTTCTGAAACTGATCGTTTCTCCAGTCACTTCCTTATCTACAAGTCCCTGGCCCAATATACCACAAGATCCAAACAATCTGTTTGTAAAGAAACATTCCTCTTATTCCTTTCAGGGTTGAATTAATTGTGGTGCAGAAATAGAGTTTGGTTGGGTTTAAGTCCTGAATATGTGGGAAAGCACAGAATATGATCAAGAATGCAAATGAATGAATTTCTAAAGAAGTAAAGGACAGTCAGGGAGATGTTGGGGGAGAGAGAGGGTGGGGAAGATTGTTGTTTTTCCTCTTCTCTTCCTCTACTCTTTTCCCTTTTTCCCTTTTTTCCTCCAAGGAAAATGGCAGTGGTGGCCGTGGTGGCCACATTTTTCTGGGGGGTCATGGTGGTCATGGTGATTATGGAGATCATGGTGAGTGTGAGAAATAACTGCTCACATTAAAATTTTAAAGGTTTATAAGACCACAACAGCACAATAAAAGGACTGAATAAGGAAAACAGGCAGCACTGGGACCATGGCCGACTGCCAGTGTCTCTACCACAAAACGGCGGCTTCGCCTTTTATACCCCCAGTGTTGCATCAGCCAAACCTGGCTCTGCCAAAGTCTGCCATTCAATCCTGACTCGCTGTCCGTTGGTACAGACCTTCTTCTAACTTGACTGGAGGAGAGGTGAGGTGAGGTGAGGTGAGGTGAGGTGAGGTGAGGTGAGGTGAGGCATGCCACACCTCATCAGGAATAGATTTTCCCCATTCCCAATTGCACAATGGCAGGGGCACGGGTTCATGTCCGGCCCCCACATGTCCCTGACAACCCTGAGAACCTGGGCCGTCCAGTGGGAACAATATGGAGGCGGGTGAAGGGGACAGTGTGGAGCGCAAAGGGTGTTCAAAAGCCAAACTACAATCACATTACCATAAGTCAACAAAATTTCTCTAAATATACACACAATATTCACCATTTAATTGTGAGAGTCAGATATAATGTTACCCATCTATAACAAAGCTGTGGCTGCCACACTCCTGGAAGGGTTCAAGGCCAGACTGGGAAGAGGCTTAGAGCAGCGGGGCCCAGGGGAAGATGTCTCTGCCCATGGCAGGGCTGGCACCGGATGGGCTTTAAGGTTGCTCCATCCCAAACCATTGCAGAGCCCCCGGGGCCGGGATGGGGCGGGGCAGGTGCTCGGCAGCGCCAGCAGCTCGTGCTGCCGCCTGCTGTTGGCACCCGGAACTGCAGCTGGGGGCGGGGCATGCGCAGTGACGCTGATTTCCCGTGCTGGCTGCTGCCCTCCTGTGGACAGTTCCTGAACCACAACTGCCAGAATCCCCAAATCCCAGCATGGGTCAGGCTGGAAGGACCCAGAGTGGGCACCTGGCCCAACCTCCCAGCTCAGGCAGCGTCATCCCTGTGCACAGGATTGGGTCTAGAGGAGCCCAGGAATGGACACGGCACCTGACAGAGCTGGACACGGCATTCCTGTTATGCCTCCCTGGGCAGGGCAGAGGGACATGAACATTCCCTGACTTCCTCCCCCTGCTCTTCCTGATATCCCCTGAATCCATTCTGGCTCTAGGCAGCACAGCCAGCTTCAATGGTCACCCACCAGCACCCCCAGATTCTTCTCCAGAACTGCTCCAGCAGGTCCCACCCAGCCAAAGATGGCATTGGTGACTGTCCTTCCCCAGGGACAGGATCTGTCCTTGCCCTCTTGAACCTCCCAGTTTCCAGCCTTTAAGGTCCCCTGAAGTGCAGGATGTGTCTGGATGCTCTGCCTGGAATGTGCCCAAGGGACAATGCCCACTTGTGGCCATCATGGCAACATTGAGAGGGGTCTGGTGTAGATTTTGTTGCTGAATTGGTGAAAACCAGCCCAAATCACCAATTTCAAATTGACAACTGAGGCTATAACACCAGAGCTGAGGCTGGCCATCCATTAGCTGACCCTGGGAACATCCAATCCTGTCTCAAACAGGGATTCCTCTCCCCTATTCTGCTTGGAATGAAATGTGTCTGAGGATCTTCCCTAGGGAAGGGGTTCTTCCCAAGGATCCTCCTTGAAACTGAGAGAAAGAGACCTTCCCAAGATTGTTGCTGTGGGGAGTGACATCGAGCCCTGTTTAGGAATTTTCTCTCTTTGCTGGCTTTGTCAGAATTATTTAATGGAGTTTTTTTGATAGATTTTTTATTAGAATTGCTTTGCACAATGGCCTTGGTGGCCACACTGGCCAGGGAGGCTGTGGTAGCCTTGGGGCTGAGGGAGTCTTGGTGATCATGGTGGCCACAGCTGCCACAGTGACCACAGTGACCTTGGTGACCTTGATGGCCTCATTGCTCAGAGGATCCCGGTGGCCACTGCCAAGGCTGTGGTGGCCAGGAGGAGTCCTCTGAGGTGGAAAGGATTCCTGGGGACACTCTAACCTGAGGGAAAAAGAGGAGAATCAGTGGGGCCATGGGGGTAGTAAGGGTCTCAGGGATAGCCATATTTGGGGATTACGGTGACAGGAGAGCTGGGGGCATGAGTGTGACAGGTGACAGGGCTTCGGGAGGGACACAGGGGGGTACAGGGGCCAGGGAGGTCAGGGAAATCATGGTGGGCTTGGAGGGCCATGGGGTGTTACAGGGGGTTACAGGGTTTCAGGGAGTGCCATGGTCCACCCATGTTCTGCACACAGGGCCCATCCCCAGAGCACTGCCTTTATCAGAGAGGGACAGGGCTGGTACACTGTGGAGGTCCCTGTCCCTGTCCCTGTCCCTTTTCCCCTGGCATGGGTGTTCCTGTCCCTGTTCCCTCCCAGAAGTGGGGGTACCTATCCCTGTTCCCTGTCATGTGTGTTCCTGTCCCTGTGCCCACAATGGGTGTCCCCAGAATAGGTGCCCCCAGCCCAGGGTATCCTTGTCACCCCACACACTGTGAGTGTCCCTGTCCCCCATCCCCTGTCAGTGTCATTGTCCCCCGTGCCTTATCGTGGCTGTCCCCATCCCCCCTGGCTGTCCTCTGTGTTGTTACCTTGCAGCCACTCGCAGTTGTATTTGCTGTAGGTCCCATTGGACTGGAGCTGGATCTGTGTCTTGTCCCCTTCCTGGGCATATTGGGTGACCTTGAAGGTCTCAAAGGGTGGGATCAGCACGATTTTAGGTTCCGGATGTTCGCTAAAAAGCGTGACATCCACGCCATGGCATGTGTGCACCTCGAGTATTGTGGCGTTGGAGCACTCGCCAGTTTGATTGCTCAGGAATATTGGCATGAAATGACCGAACCGGATGGTGTCACCACGCTGTGCCTCGAACCGGGTGCCACACACCATCAGGAACGCGTCCCGACACTGCCCGTTCTGAGCGTCCCTCAGCGTGGCCAGGGCATCGGTCAGCAGGAAATGCAGCGTTTTGAAGTGGAAGTTGTCCCGGTATTCCTGTCGGGAATGCCCAACCACGTGCAGGGCATCATTGAATTTTCTGGACTCAGTCATTGTGAAGGCCATGATGGCGGTGGCCTGGTCTGGGGACAGAGGGGACTCAGGGGGGCCCCGACTCTGCCACTCAGCTGCAGCCTTTACCCAAACCTCAGCAAACTCCTTGTTCTGCTCAAACTCGGAGCTGTTGAGGGCCGGCAATACCTCCTTCATGGCAGGGCCGCAGCCCTGGTACTGGTCATCAAAGGAGTCTGGGGCCATGTCCAGAGGGATCACATCGACAGCCATGGTGGCCACGGCCATTGCCAGCAGTGCCAGGGTCTGAGCCAGGGGGGCCATGGCAGGGAGAGGCCACAGGGACCGGTGTGGACTCTGGAGGACACAGAGGGGACACAGGGGAGACACGGGGAGGGTTCATCAGTTAAGGACTGGGCAAGGGAGTGGGGTCAGCAGGGGAGTGGGGTCAGGGGGAAGAGAGGCACTCCTGCCCAGCCGACCCCTGCACATGTCTGAGTTCCCTGACCCCAAAATCTGGGATTACTTATGCCTCCCCAACATCCCCCAGCCCCAGGGACCCCAGTCCACAGCACCATCAACCCCAGAAGCCCAATCCTACTCCCATGACTACAAGTCCCCTCAGCCTCAGCAGAATCCCAACCCAAATCCTGGGGTCACACCCTGAGCCCCTCAGTGTCCCTCTCTGTTGGTCCCCAGACCCCACTCCTACTCCCATTCCCCAGTTCCTTTGGTATCACCCCAGGACATCAACCCAAATCCAGGCATCACCCTCTGCCCCCACAGTGTCTCCCAGCCCCCCATCACCGCAATCCCACTACACTCTCACCGTCCCGTGTCCCCCCTCATTTTCCCCCAGAGCCCCCCATGACCCCAATACCAGACCTGTGACTCCCTCAGTATACCCCCATGTCTGCAATCCCATTCCCTCAATCCCGTCTGCTCCCAAAGAGTCCCCCCAGTGTCCCCCCAGCCCCAATACCAAAATCAGGCAGAGTGAACTCCCGGATGGATCTGGAGATAGCAGAAAGCTGGAATTCCTTATCAGCTCAGACTCACAGCAGATCTCTCCTGGTCCTGCACATCAGGGGGGCACTTTGCCATGGGGTATTTATTCACCTTATTTATAAATATTCATGGAAATGTGAGCCTTATCTAATACAGAAACAGCACTTTTCCCGTAAATCATTTGCATTGATCCACCTCCTCCTGCAAGTCTTTTTATTGTCCTGGAGGGTCGTAAAAATGGGACTTCTGGGGATCATTTTCACCAAATACTGTGATATCAAATCACCTATCCCGGAACAATTTCTTTGCACAGGTGCTGTCGTTTCCTGTTACAGAACTTGCCAAAACCCCTCTGGAGTTCCCTTTATCTGTTTCTCCATGGGTTCTAGCTGTGATTTTCATCTTGTGCGCACAGCTCTCCATCCTTTTATCAGGATTATTATTCCTGCCAGTTTGTCTTCAGGCTCTGTCCAGCACCTTCAGGGGAAGGGAAAATTTCCATTCTCTCTGTTATTTGTTACTTTGTGACAGAAATGCTCCACTGTGGTCATCATCCATGCTGCCATCCGGGATCTCCAGGTCTTTCCTGTCCTGAGGAGCCCAGAATGGGAATGAGCACTGGGCAGAGCTGGACATGGCACTGGGCAGAGCTGCACACAGAGCTGGACAGAGCTGGACACTGGGCAGAGCTGGACACAGCCCTGAGCAGAGCTGGAAATGGCGCTGAACAGAGTTGGGCACAGCACTCCTGATGTGCCTCACTGGCCAGGGAGAGGGGCACAATCACTCCCTGACTTCCTGGCCCTGCTCCTCTGAGTGCCCCCCAGATCTCTCCTGGCCCCAGGCCACATGGCCAGCTCCATTGGTCACCCAGCAGCACCCCCAGGTCAATCCCCACAGCTGCTCCAGCAGGTGCCCCACCAGCCAGGCAGGGCACTGGGGCTAAATTGGACTAAAACCAGCCCAAATCACCAACTCTGAACTGACAACTGAGGCTGAAGTACTAGAGCTGGGCCTGGCCATCCATCAGCTGACCCTGGCAATGTCCAGTCCCCTCTCAGACAGAAATTCCTCTCCCCTATTCATACTTGGCATGAAATGTCTCTGACGTTCCTCCCTCGGGAAGGGGATGCTCCCCAAGCATCCTCCTGAAAGCTGAGAGAAAGAGACGTTCCCACAAGTGTTGGCATGGAGAGTGACATTGAGCCCTGGGTAGGAATTGTCACTTTTGAATGGCTCTATCAGAATTACTTCATGGAATTGTTTTGGTAGAATTATTTAATGGAGTTGTTTTGATAGAATCATGTAATAGATTTGATTTGACAGAATAATTTATTAGAATGTGAATTGACCAAACCAGACCCTCTGGCCACACCATGCCTGGAACCGGACACCATGCACACCCCGGAACACGTGGTGACACTGCCCATTCTGAGCATGCCTCAGTGTCACCAGAGCCTGGGTCAGCAGGAAATGCAGCGTTTTGAAGTGGAAGTTGTTGCGGTATTCATGGCGGGAGCTCCTGGCTGCACACACGGCTGCATTGAACTCCTTGTAAATGTCCTTTGTTGTGTAGGCCATGAGAGCAACGGCCTGGGCTGGGGATGCCAGAGGGGACACAGGGGGAGCCCCGCTTGTGCCACTCAGCCTCGGCCTTCACCCAGGTCTGGGTGCACAGAGGATTCACCTGGAACTCAAAGTGGCTGAGGGCCAGAAATGCCAGGATCACGGCAGGCCTGCAGCCACCCCAGTACTGGTCATGAAAGGAGTCCTGGGCCATGTCCAGGGGCACCACCTTGATGGCTGCAGTGGTCACAGTCACTGCCAGCAGTGCCAGGGTGAGAGCCAGGAGGGCCATGGCAGGGAGGTTACTGGGAGCAATGTGGGACACTGGGGGACAAAGTGGGACACACTGAGGGGACACTGAGGACACACGGGGCTACATGGGAAGGGCTCCTCTGTGAGGGGCTCAGCATGGCCCCTGAGCTCCAACCAGATGAACTTTAGAACAGTGGCCATTTATCCTCATTTCCTAGGAGGCCTTGGATATTATCCTTTTGTTCTCCTATGCAGTGAGACTCTTTATCAGGGTCAAGGTTGTATCTGGTAAGTTTTTCTTGATTGTGATCTGTGCTCCATGTATTTTTTCCTGTACTTAGCGGATAACCAGTAATAGTTTTAATAAGATAATAGGCTTACAGGTGGGAACTGCTTTAACACCAAGGTACACAAACTCTTTGCATAAAGAACCGAGAAGGGGAAGATGTGGAAGACCAGACCGCTACAGAAGCTCAACTGGGGAGCATGGCAGACCTTGTGGCCCTGGTAGAGTGAAGACTTTGGGAGTGAAAAACTCAAGGCAAGTACAGAAGTGATGACGTCATGTCTGATCACTCTGCCCATCATGTCTGGACACTTCTGACCATCACGATGAGCACTCTGGCCAGAGAAGAGATGACAGGGATGTTGCTGGTGAAAGAGATAACAAGGACATTACCAGTGTAAGAAGGATAATGGAGAATATTGTGTTTCTAAGGGGACTGCCGCACAGGAGTCCAAGTAGAAAACTCTGTACAAACATAGTGAGCTATAAATCCTGGTAAACTGGTGTAATAAACGGCTTTGCTTTGATGGCATTGCAGAGTCCATGTCTCTCAATCCCCACACACCAGCTGCCCAGTCCCAATCCCAATCCTGTGTTACCCTTCCAATGTCCCCCTGGTGCTTCCCAGGATCTCATTTCGGCTTCCAGACCTTTGTAGCCCTCTTGTGACCCCAGGCCGCCCAGGAACCTCACCCAAATTCCTTAAGCCACTCTGTCACCGCCCCTGCCCAAGTCCACCTTGGCCCTCTCCCAGACCCCAGTCCCACTCCCAGTCCCATTAACAATTTCATGTCATCCCAGGACCCCAACTCAAATTTGTGGATGAACCCCTGACCCTACAAGGTCAGCCTGGAGACCTTCCTGCCCCCCATTCCACAACTGCAACACACAACCCCAGTCCCATGTCCCTCCACACGTGTCCCCTGGAGTGCCCCACAACCACCGATATCGAAACTGGCCAGAGTGAACTCCCTGATGGAACTGGAGGGAGCAGAAAGATGGAATTCTTGTTTAGCTCAGACTCACAGCAGATCTCTCCTGGTCCTGCATATCAGGGGGGACTTTACCAAAGAGAATCTATCCCTCTTAATTATAAATATTCATCAAAATGGGCTTCGTGGCTAATACAAAACCAGCACATTTCCCGTAAATAATTGGCACGGGCCTGGTAATTTGGGGAAGTAATTTTTATTGTCCTAGAGAGTCATAAAAATGGGGTGTCAGGATGTGGGTTTCACAAAGTGCCCCAATATCTCAGATGACCTTGTCTCAAACTTTCATTTTTGCAGGCACTGCTCCTTCTGTGTTACAGATCTTGCAAAAAATGCCTCACTGGATTTCCCTTTATCTCTTTCTCCACAGGTTCCAGCAATATTAGCTCTTCTTTGTGCACATTTTTACATTCTTTTACAGTTTTTTATTTGTTCTTCTTAAAGCCCTATGCAGCACCTTCAGGAGAACTCAAACTTTCTATTCTCTCTCTTACTGCTCAGCCCCCAGGACCCCAATCCCACAGTCACACCGTCCCATGTCCCCACAATGCCACCCAGTCCCACTCCCCAGTGCTGAGTTGCTGCCACACCTCAGATACCAGCTGGGGTCCCCTATCAGATGCCATCCCTGCAGACACCTTGAGCCTGGGGATGGTCTCTTGGAGGAGCACCTGGGTGACTTCCCTGGCCTTACTGGTGTGGCAGGACAAGCTCTGGACCCCAAAATGGATCCATCAATTCCAGGAGATACCTGAGCCTATGTTGGCGTGGTAGCTCAGAAAATCCATTTGCCAGTAATCCCCAGGAGTGTTTCCTCTTTCTGTGATGCCTGGAGGTGATGGTTTTGAATTCAAAGGCTTCTTTTAAAAATATATTAGCGATTGCTCTGTAACAGACCTGACAGTGTTGTCCTATGAACACTGAGACCACCCACCAGTCCCCATCTCATTGATTCCCCAGAGCTTTGCTGGTGCTTTTCTCCTTTACAAATTGCAGCATCTGCTGGGGTGGGCCTGACCTGGTTATTGGGAGTTACCTCTCACTCACCCATCCAGCCACCCTCTTTATTGTGGGCTTTTAGATAAGCAGCCAATTTTCAATCTGCCCAACTCTCTCCAGGCCTCACCTCTGGGGCTGAAATTCCTTTCTCAGGAATTAACACCAGCAGGCTTTGTTGCAGAACCTCTCATGCAGCTTTATTGCAAGTCTATTTCCCACAGGGATTTGTCAATCCCCAAGCTGGTGTGCCCTGGATTGTTGTACGGCCATGTCTTTGGGCAGCTGGGTGGTAGACAGCACACCCAGGGCCTGCTGCTTTTGTTGTTACACAAAAATCTCCAAGGAGAGGAAATCCCATGGGAAATGTGGACCTCAGGGCCATCTTTGAGTTACAGAATGCGTGTCCTTCCTTAGGAGTCCAAATTGAAGGTCATTCTGGGGCCTGCTTTGTGGGGGAGACTTCACAAGATCTGTGGGGTGCTCTTCAAAACAACTCAACATCAGCCAGGATTGACTCAGATGCCTGTGGGCCAGAGCAGAGACTGCTCTCCTCATCCAAGAGGCCAGGAAATCCAATCTGGGACAAAAGTTTATGATACATACTCTGCTCACCATGGAAGAAGATGTGGAACAAGGGGCGGAACTCGATGTGTTACAAAGAGATCAGGAATTGTGAGAAAAAGAGCAAGCATAGGAACTCGCCATCTGCTTTGAGCATTGCTCATGCCCATGGAGCCATATGCAAAGAAAGAAATCAATTAACAGCACAGGGACCTCAAATTAAATATAAACAAGAATTATTGTCCCCCCTTGATTCAACCCAGCTTCCCAAAAAATGGCCATACAACAATCCAGGGCACACCAGCTTGGGGATTGACAAATGCCTGTGGGAAATAGACTTGCAATAAAACTGCATGAGAGGTTCTGCAACAAAGCATGCTGGTGTTAATTCCTGAGAAAGGAATTTCAGCCCCAGAGGTGAGGCCTGGAGAGAGTTGGGCAGATTGAAAATTGGCTGCTTATCTAAAAGCCCACAATAAAGAGGGTGGCTGGATGGGTGGGTGAGAGGTAACTCCCAATAACCAGGTCAGGCCCACCCCAGCAGATGCTGCAATTTGTAAAGGAGAAAAGCACCAGCAAAGCTCTGGGGAATTGATGAGATGGGGACAGGTCTGTGGCCTCAGGGTCCATAGGACAAAACTGTCAGGCCTGTTAAAGAGGAATGCCTGATATATCTTCAAAAGAACCCTTTGAATTCGAAACCATCACCTCCAGGCATCACTGGAAGAGGAAACGCTCCTGGGCATTACTGGCAAATGGATTTTCTGAGCTACCACGCCAACATAGGCTCAGGTATCTCCTGGAATTGATGGATCCATTTTGGGGTCCAGAGCTTGTCCTGCCACACCAGCAAGGCCAGGGAAGTCATCCAGGCATTCCCCCAAGAGATCATCCCCAGGCTCAAGGTGCCTACAGGGATGGCATCTGATAGGGGAGCCCAAGTGGTATCTGAGGTGTGGCCGCAACTCAGTGAGCAGTGGGGAGTGGGACTGGGGGAAACTGGGGGGACATGGAACAGTGAGATTGGGGTCCTGGGGGCTGAGCAATAAGAGAGAGAATAGAAAGTTTAAGTTCTCTTTAAGGTGCTGGATAGGACTTTAAGAAGAACTAGCAAAAAAGAGTAAAGGGATGTAAAAATTTGCACACAGAAGAGCAAAGGTTGCTGGAACCTGTGGAGAAAGAGATAAAGGGCACTCCAGTGAGGGGTTTTTGGCTTGATCTGTAACACAGAAGGAGCAGTGCCTGCAAAAACGAAAGTTTGAAGCAAGGTCATCTGGAATATTGGGGCACTTAGTGAAACCCTAACATACAAACTGACCAATTTTATGACCCTCCAGGGCAATAAAAATTATTTCACAAAAGAGGCAGAACCATGCTAATTATTTATGGGAAATGTGCTGGTTTTGTATTAGCTAAGAAGCCCATTTTGATGAATATTTATAACTAAGATGGATAGATTCTGTTGACAAGGTCCCCCCTGATATGCAGGACCAGGAGAGATCTGCTGTGAGTCTGAGCTAAAAAAGAATTCCATCTTTCTGCTAATTCCAGTTCCATCAGGGAGTTCACTCTGGCCGGTGTCAATATCGGTGGTTGTGGGGCACTCCAGGGGACACGTGTGAAGGGACATGGGACTGGGGTTGTGTGTTACAGTTGTGGAATGGGGGGCAGGAAGGTCTCCAGGCTGACATTGTAGGGTCAGGGGTTCATCCACAAATTTGAGTTTGGGTCCTGGGATGACATGAAATTGTTAATGGGACTGGGAGTGGGACTGGGGTCTGGGAGAGGGCCAAGGTGGACTTGGGCAGGAGCGGGGACAGAGTGGCTTAAGGAATTTGGGTGAGTTTCCTGAGCAACCTGGGGTCACAAGAGGGCTACAAAGGTCTGGGAGCAGAAATGAGATCCTGGGGAGCACCAGGGGGACACTGGAAGGGTAACACAGGATTGGGATTGGGACTGGGCAGCTGGTGTGCGGGGATTGAGAGACACGGACTCTGCAATGCCAGCAAAGCAAAGCCATTTATTGCACCAATTTACCAGGATTTATAGCTCAATATGTTTGTACGAAGTTTTCTACTTGGACCCCTTTTCCCCAGTCCCCTTAGAAACACAATATTCTCCATTATCCTTCTTACACTGGTAATGTCCTTGTTATCTCTTTCACCAGCAACATCCCTGTCATCTCTTCTCTGGCCAGAGTGCTCATCGTGATGGTCAGAAGTGTCCAGACATGATGGGCAGAGTGATCAGACATGACGTCATCACTTCTGTTCTTGCCTTGAGTTTTTCTCTCCCACAGTCTTCACTCTACCAGGGCCACAAGGTCTGCCATGCTCCCCAGTTGAGCTTCTGTAGCGGTCTGGTCTTCCACATCTTCCCCTTCTCGGTTCTTTATGCAAAGAGTTCCTGTACCTTGATGTTAAAGTGTCGTGAACGGCGGGAGAAATGCGACACACCATATGCGATGATTAGCAAATCCCGAAGTTTATTGAAACCCCACGCATATTTATATTGGTGTTAATGAAGCTTATACATATTGCAAAAGCTGAGCTCATTATTGGTTAAAGCACACTTAGATCAACCACACCTACTTCTATCTCCTAACAATTATTTTGCTTCTATGTTTGCATTCTTCTAACTTTTCTACCTAAGATAACTACATTTTCTGGCAAGCGATTTTCTCCCCCGTCTTCCCGTTTCGGAGAAGGTCACTGTGACCTTTGTCAGTGATTGGGCACTGGTTGCTCAGTTCCCAGCTTGTTTCCCCTATCCTTATCCTTTGGTATCACATCGAAATGTCCTTTCTCAGCTAACCAACTATCCAAAAAGCTCTCTACATTAAAGCAGTTCCCATTAGTAAGGCTATTATCTTATTAATACTATTACTGGTTATCTGCTAAATGCAGGATAAAATATATGGAGCACAGATCACAATCAAAAAAAACTTACCAAATACAACCATGTCACTAACAAACCCATTCATGCATAGGAGAACAAAAGGATAATGTCCAAGGCCTCCTAGGAAATGAGGATAAATGGCCACTGTTCTAAAGTTCATTTGGTTGGAGCTAAGGGGCCATGCTGAGCCCCTCACAGAGGAGCCCTTCCCATGTAGCCCCGTGTGTCCTCAGTGACCCCTCAGTGTGTCCCACTTTGTCCCCCAGTGTCCCCACACTGCTCCCAGTAACCTCCCTGCCATGGGCCTCCTGACTCTCACCCTGGCACTGCTGGCAATGACTGTGACCACTGCAGCCATCAAGGTGCTGCCCCTGGACATGGCCCAGGACTCCTTTCATGACCAGTACCGGGGTGGCTGCAGGCCTGCCGTGATCGTGGCATTGCCGGCCCTCAGCCACTCCGAGTTCCAGGTGAATCCTCTGTGCACCCAGACCTGGGTGAAGGCCGAGGCTGAGTGGCACAAGCGGGGCTCCCCCTGTGTCCCCTCTGGCATCCCCAGCCCAGGCCGTTGCTCTCCCGGCCTACACAACAAAGGACATTTACAAGGAGTTCAATGCAGCCGTGTGTGCAGACGGGAGCTCCCGCCATGAATACCGCAACAACTTCCACTTCAAAACGCTGCATTTCCTGCTGACCCAGGCCCTGGTGACACTGAGGCATGCTCAGAATGGGCAGTGTCACCACGTGTTCCGGGGTGTGCATGGTGTCCGGTTCCAGGCATGGTGTGACCAGAGGGTCTGGTTTGGTCAATTCACATTCTATTAAATTATTCTGTCAAATCAAATCTACTACATGATTCTATCAAAACAACTCCATTAAATAATTCTAGGAAAATGATTCCATGAAGTAATTTTGACAGAGCCAGTTAAAAGTGACAATTCCTACCCAGGGCTCAATGTCACTCTCCATGACAAGACTTGTAGGAACATCTCTTTCTCTCAGCTTTCAGGAGGATGCTTGGGGAGCATCCCCTTCCCGAGGGAGGAACCTCGGAGACATTTCATCCCAAGTATGAATAGGGGAGAGGAATTTCTGCCTGAGAGGGGACTGGGCATTGCCAGGGTCAGCTGATGGATGGCCACGCCCAGCTCTGGTACTTTACGAGCATTTGTCAGTTCAGGGTTGGTGATTTTGGCTGGTTTTAGCCCAATTTTGCACCAGTGCCTTGCCTGGCTGGTGGGGGCCTGCTGGAGCAGCTGTGGGGATTGACCTGGGGGTGCTGCTGGGTGACCAGTGGAGCTGGCCATGTGGCCTGGGGCCAGGAGAGATCTGGGGGGCACTCAGAGGAGTGAGGCCAGGAAGTCAGGGAGTGATTGTGCCCCTCTCCCTGGCCAGTGAGGCACATCAGGAGTGCTGTGCCCAACTCTGTTCAGCGCCATTTCCAGCTCTGCTCAGGGCTGTGTCCACCTCTGCCCAGTTTCCAGCTCTGCCCAGTGCTCTGTGTGCAGCTCTGCCCAGTGCCATGTCCAGTTCTGCCCTGTGCTCTTTCCCGTTCTGGGCTCCTTAGGACAGGAAAGACCTGGAGATCCTGGATGGTACTATGGATGATGACCACAGTGGAGCATTTCTGTCACAAAGTGACAAATAACAGAGAAAATGGAAATTTGCCCTTCCCCTGAATGTGCTGAAAAGGATCTGAAGACAAACAGGCAGAAATGATAAAAGGATGGAGAGGTGTGCATACAAGATGAAAATCACGGCTAGAACCCATGGAGAAACAGACAAAGGGAACTCCAGAGGGGTTTTGGCAAGTTCTGTAACAGGAAACAACAACACCTGTGCAAAGAAATTGTTCCAGGAAAAGAGCCTTTGATATCAAAGTATTTGGTGAAAATGAGCCCCAGAAGCCCCATTTTTATGACTCTCCAGGACAATAAAAGACTTGTAGGAGGAGGTGGATCAATGCAAATGTTTTACGGGAAAAGTACCGTTTCTGTATTAGCTAAGGGAGACATTTTCATGAATATTTATAAATAAGGTGAATAAATACCCCACGGCAAAGTGCCCCCCTGATGTGCAGGAGATCTTCTGCGAGTCTGAGCTGATAAGGAATTCCAGCTTTCTGCTATCTCCAGATCCATCCGGGAGTTCACTCCGACTGATTTTGGTATCGGGGCTGCGGGGACTCTGGGGGGATTCTTGTGGGAGGGACAAGGGATTGAGGGAATGGGATTGCAGACATGGGGGGACACTGGGGGAGTCACAGGTCTGGGATTGGTGTCCTGGGGAGCTCTGGGGGACAATGACGGGGGGCACGGGATGGTGAGAGTGGGATTGGGGTGATGGAGAGGTTGGAAGACACAGTGGGGGCAGAGGGTGATGCCTGGATTTGGGTTGATGTCCTGGGGTGACACCAAAAAAATTGGGGAAGGGCAGTGGGATTGGGGTGTATGGACTGTCCAAGGGGGACACTGGGGAGTGACACCAGGATTTGGGTCTGGATCCTGCAGGGGCTGAGGGGACTTGTAGTCATGGGAGTAGGATTGGGCTTCTGGGGTTGATGGTGCTGTGGACTGGGGACCCTGGGGCTGGGGGATGTTGGGGAGGCATAAGTAATCCCAGAATTTGGGATCAGGGACCCCAGACATGTGCAGGGGTCTGCTGGGCAGGAGTGCCTCCCTTCCCCCTGACCCCACTCCCTTGCTGACCCCACTCCCTTCCCCAGTCCCTCACTGATGAACCCTCCCTGTGTCTCCCCCATGTCCCCTCTGTGTCCTCCAGAGTCCACACCGGTCCCTGTGGCCTCTCCCTGCCATGGCCCCCCTGGCTCAGGCCCTGGCACTGCTGGCAACCACGGCTGTCGATGTGATCCCCCTGGACATGGCCCCAGACTCCTTTGATGACCAGTACCAGGGCTGCGGCCCTGCAATGACTGAGGCATTGCCAGCCCTCAACAGCTCCGAGTTTGAGCAGAACAAGGAGTTTGCTGAGGTTTGGGTAAAGGCTGCAGCTGAGTGGCAGAGGCAGGGTGTCCCAGTCTCTCTGCAGGCCTCTCAATGTCCCTGGGCCTTACCCGGGTCGGCAGAGAGTGGGGGGGTGACCCCACCACGGCCGACTGCGGGGAGACACTCTCTGTGCCCCGAGGGTGCTGACGGCACTCAGGCTGGTTGCCTTTGCTGCAGCAGAGACGACCGAGACGTCGGTGGAAGAGGAAAGGGGCCGTCTCCCAGCAGGGGATATTCCAAGGTTTTATTAAGGAGCCCGAACAGGGACTCCTATACCTCAGGGGGCTTCCTGCCGAGAGCGCTGGGGGATGTTCGGAGCTTACATTTAAAGGGGGGAGGAAACTAACATAGATAAAATCCTACTAACCAATAGGTATCTCTGGGGGATGGGTGCTGGGGGGACAGACATACAAAACAGCGTATGGGGCAGGACTTGGGGGGTTGACCCTTGGCCCCTGGCTAATCACTCGACAACTTGGACCGAAACTTCTAGGTAAGGGGCTGGGATGTCGAGGTGACTGACAGAGAGCCAGGGTGGGGGTTTTGGAGATCTTATCCCGGGAAAGGGATAACACAAGTAGAGGGAAAAGGAGAGGGGGGGGGGGGGGGTACAGTCTGGGATAAACCATTTGGGAAAAACATAGGAATACAAAACAAACTACTTTAAAGTATTACAAAATATAAGAACGCACTACAACAGCAGGGACCCCCTGAGTCCCCTCTGTCCCCAGACCAGATGATCGCAACCATGGCCTTCACAATGGATGGCCTCCACAACGTGTTCAATGATGCCGTGCGCGTGGCCGGGCGCTCCCACCAGGAATACCGGGACAATTTCCACTTCAAAACACTGCATTTCCTGCTGACCCAGGCCATGGCAACAATGCGGAACAGTCTGCAAGGGCAGTGTTATGACGTGTTCCAGCCGGTGTGTGGGATCTGGTTCAATGCACAGCATGGTGATGAAGTCCGGTTTGGTCAATTCATGCCAATATGGGAGACCAAACAGCCTGTAGAGTGCTCTGGGAAGGAGACAGAGTTCCAGGTGCAGACGTGCCATGCTGTGCCTGTTGGCTTTAAAATCGGAGATTCTAGAATTGACGTGCTGATAATCCCACCATTTGAGACCTTTGAGGTCGTTGAAGTCGGCCAGAGAGGGGACACGGCACACATCCAGCTCCGTTCCACTGGGACCTTCAGCAAATACAACTGCGAGTGGCTGCGAGGTGATTGCACAGGGGACAGCCTGGGGTGATGGGGGCACTCACTGTTGCCATTGGGACACCCATGACAGGTCACAAGGGACAATGACATTCACTAGGGATGGTGCAGGGACAGCCACTATGAGCGGGGAGACAAGGATACACTGGACTGGGGGAACCTATTCTGGGGACACCCTTGTGGGCATGGGGACAAGAATGTCCATGACAGGGAAACAGGGATAGGGACCCCCACTTCTGGGAGGGAACAGGGACAGGAACAGCCATGCCAGGGGACAAGGGAGAGAGACAGGGACCTCCACAGTGTACCAACCCTGTCCCTCTCTGATAAAGGCAGTGCTCTGGGGATGGGCCCTGTGTGCAGAACATGGGTGGGCCAGGACCTCCACATGGCACTCCCTGAAACCCTGTAACCCCCTGAAACCCCCCATGGCAATCCCTGAATACCCCTGACACACGGTCACCTCTAAGCCCACCATGACTCTCCTGACCTCCCTGGCCCCTGTACCCCCCTGTGTCCCTCCTGACACCCTGTCACCTGTCACACTCATGCCCCCATCTCTCCTGTCACCCTTAATCCCCCATTATGGCTATCCCTGACCCTCTCACTACCCCCATGGCCCCACTGATTCACCCCTTTTTCCCCCAGGTTAGAGTGTCCCCAGGACTCCTTTCCACCTCAGTGGACTCCTCCTGGCCACCGCAGCCTTGGCAGTAACCACCAGGATTTTCTGAGCAATGAGGCCATCAAGGTCACCAAGGTCACTGTGGTCACTGTGGCAGCTGTGGCCACCATGATCACCAAGACTCCCTCAGCCCCAAGGCTACCACAGCCTCCCTGGCCAGTGTGGCCACCAAGGCCCTTGTGCAAAGCAATTCTAATAAAAAATCTATCAAAAAAACTCCATTAAATAATTCTGACAAAGCCAGCAAAGAGAGAAAATTGCTAAACAGGGCTCGATGTCACTCCCCTCACCAACAATCATGAGAACATCTCTTTCAGCATAGAGGAGGATCCTTTGGGAGCATCCCCTTCCCAAAAGAGGAACCTCAAAGACATTTCATTTTCAGAAGAAATAGGGGAGAGGAATCCCTGTTTGAGAGGGGACTGGACATTCCCAGGGTCAGCTGATGGATGGCCAGGCACAGCTCTGGTGCTTCAGCCTCAGTTGCCAATTCAGAGTTGGTGATTTGGGCTGGTTTTAGCCCAATTCTGCACCAAAATCAGTGCTAGGCCTCTCCCAATGCAGCCCTGATGGCTACAAAAGGGGCGTTTTCCCTTGGCCACATTCCAGGCAGAGCATCCTGCCACATCCCGCAGTTTAGGGGAACATTAAAGCCTGGAAACTGGGAGGTTGAAGAGGGCAAGGGCAGGTCCTGTCCCTGGGGAGGGACAGTCACCAGTGCAATCCCTGACTGGTGGGACCTGCTGGAGCAGTTCTGGAGAAGAATCTGGGGTTGCTGGTGGGTGACCTGTGAAGCTGGCCATGTGGCCTGGGGCCAGGAGGGATCCAGGGGGTATCAGGAGGGGTGAGGCCAGGGAGTGACTGTGCCCCTCTGTCCCTCCCAGGAAGGCACATCAGGAGTGCTGTGTCCAGCTCTGTCCAGTGCGGTGTCCAGTTCTGGGCTGCTCTGGTTTCCAATCCAGGTCTCAGGGATGATTCTGCCTGAGCTGGGAGGTTGGGCCAGGGGCCCACTCTGGGTCCTTCCAGCCTGACCCATGCTGGGATTTGGGGATTCTGGCAGTTGTGTTTCAGGAATTGTCCACAGGAGGGCAGCAGCGAGCATGGGAAATCAGCAACACTGGGTATGTGCCGCCCCCAGCTGCAGTTCCGGGTGCCAACAGCAGGCGGCAGCACGAGCTGCTGGCGCTGCCGAGCGCCCGCCCCGCCCCATCCCGGCCCCGGGGGCTCTGCAATGGTTTGGGCTGGAGCGACCTTAAAGCCCGTCCGGTGCCAGCCCTGCCATGGGCAGGGACATCTTCCCCTGGGCCAGGCTGCTCCAGGCTCTGCACAACCTGGCCTTGGACCCTTCCAGGCATGGGGTAGCCACAGCTTTGCTGTAGATGGATAACATGATGATTAGCTCTCACAATTAAGGGATGAATATTGCATTTGTATGTTAAGAGGAGTTTTGTTGATTTATGGTTATGTTATTGTAATTTGTTGATTGGACACGCTCGGTTCTCCCCACAGCCCCCTTTCCCCAACCCATATTGTTTCTACCCAACAGCATTGGTTTTCACCGTAGGTTTCAGCATTGGATGTCAGGTTCATGTGGAGGGAGGGTGTGTACCTGTGCCCCTTGCATGGGGCAGCTGGGAATGGGAGAAGTTGTTGCTGGGGATGTGTGGCATGGCAACACCTCACCTCCAATCAGATTGCAGGAAGGTCTCCACCAATGGACAGCAAGGAAGAGTCAACCGGCAGATTTTTGGTGGGGCAAGGGATTTATAAGGAAAGTGTTTCAATATGTTTGACTGCTCATGAATATGTATTTGGCTGATGCAACCCCCCAGGAGTATAAAAGGCAGAGCCGCCATTTTGTGGCAGTTGGCCACACTCCCAGCACTGTCCCTTTTTCCTTATTCAGTCCTTTTCTTGTGTTGTTGCAGTTTAATAAACCTTTAAAAATTAAAGTGAGCGGTCGTTTCTCACAGTCACTGTGGTTTCCATTACCACCAAGGCCTCCATGATTCCCAGAAAAAGAGAGGTCACCAAGGTGCCATGGCCACCCCTGATATTAGCCCTGGAGGAAAAGAGAAAAACAGGAAAAGAGAATGGAAGACAAATCAAATCTATTGTCTCTTTGCAAATATTAAGATGAATGCTACATGTATATGTTCAAATATCTTTGCTTTTATTTCTGCTATTAACAAAAGGTTGGACATAGTAGTAGCGGTAGCTGATATTGTTACCAGTGAACTGTCTGTTTGGTCGGGATAACATCCAGTGAACATGTTATGAGGACCCTGCTGTTGAAATGCCAACTTTCAGCGTCTGCTGTCTGAAGAAAGTATGGACCAAGGCCCAGACTGGAAGTGATAAAGAGAAGGAGCCAAAACTGCAGCCAAGAAGCAGGCATGCTCTAAAAAAGGCTGACCCAAGGAAGGGCCATGTTAAATAGTTCCTGGAATATAGAAACTAGTTTATGGAAATATCTGGATATGCATAACGGTCTAGGAATATGCAATCCCAGTCCCATGTCCCTTCACAAGTGTCCCCTAGAGTCACCCCAGCCACTGATTCCGAAATCAGCCAGAGTGAACTCCCTGATGGAACTGGAGGTAGCAGAAAGCCAGAATTCTTTATCAGCTTGGACTCACAGCAGATCTCTCCTGGTCCTGCACATTAGGGGGGACTTTGCCACAAAAAATCTATCCATCCTAATTATACATATTTATCAAAATGGGCTTCTTAGCTAATACAAAACCTGCACATTTCCCATAAATAATTGGCATGGCTCTGCCTCTTTTGGGAAATAATTTTTATTGACCTGGAGGGTCATAAACGGGGGTGTCAGGTTGTGGGATTCACTAAGTGCCCCAATATTCCAGATGACCTTGCCTCAAACTTTCACTTTTGCAGGCATTGCACCTGCTGTGTTACAGATCTTGCCAAAATCTCCTCACTGCAGCTCCCTTTCTCTCTTTCTCCACAGGTTCCAGCAACCTTTGCCCTTCCGCGCCCTCACTTTTACATCCTTTTATTATTTTTTGCTAGTTCTTCTTAAAGCCTTATCCATCATCTCCTGGGGATCTGAAACTTTCTATTCTCTCTTATTGCTCAGCCCCCACAACCCCAATCCCACCATCCCTTGTCCCCCGAGTTTCCCCCAGTCCCACTCCCCACTGCTCACTGAGTTGCTGCCACACCTCAGATACCAAATGGGGTCCCCTATCAGATGCCATCTCTGCAGGCACCTTGAGCCTGGGGATGATCTCTTGGGGGAGTGCCTGGGTGATTTCCCTGGCCTTGCTGTTGTGGCAGGAGAAGTTCTGGACCCCCAAAAAGGGATCCAGCAACACCAGGAGATACCTGAGCCCATGTAGGCGTAGTAGTCCAGAAAATTTGCCAGTACTCCCCAGGAGTGTTTCCTCTTCCAGTGATGCCTGGAGGTGATGGTTTTCAATTCAAAGGGTTTTTTGAAAACGTCCCTGGCATTGCTCTGTAACAGACCTGACAGATTTGTCCTGTGGACACTGAGGATCTGAGGCCACAGACGGGACCCCATCTCATCAATTCCCCAGAGCTTTGCTGGTGCTTTTCTCCTTTACAAATTGCAGCAGCAGCTGGGGAGGGTCTGACCTGGTTATTGGGAGTTACCTCTCACCAACCCAGCTACCCTCTTTATTGTGGGCTTTTACATAAGCTGCCAATTTTCAATCTGCTCAACTCTCTCCAAGCCTCACCTCTGGCAGTGAAATTCCTTTCTTGGGAATTAACACCAGGATGCTTTGTTGTGGAACCTCTCATGCAGCTTTATTGCAAGTCTATTTCCCACAGGGTTTGTCAATCCCCAAGCTGGTGCACCCTGTATTGTAGTACGGCCACTTCTTTGGGCAGCTGGGAGGAATCCAGGAGGGGCAATTATTCTTGTTTGTATTTAATTGGAGATCCCTGTGCTGTTAATTGACTTTTTTCTCTGCATATGGGTCCATGGGCATAAGCAATGCTCAAAGCAGATGTCAAGTGAGTTCCTATGCTTGCTCTTTTTCTCACAATTCCTGAGCTCTTTGTAACACATCGAGTTCCGCCCCTTGTTCCACATCTTCTTCCATGGTGAGCAGAGTATGTATCATAAACTTTTGTCCCAGATTGGATTTCCTGGCCTCTTGGATGAGGTGAGCAGTCTCTGCTCTGGCCCACAGGCATCTGAGTCAATCCTGGCTGATGTTGAGTTGTTTTGAAGAGCACCCCACAGATCTTGTGAAGTCTCCCCCACAAAGCAGGCCCCAGAATGACCTTCAATTTGGACTCCTAAGGAAGGACACACATTCTGTAACTCAAAGATGGCCCTGAGGTCCACATTTCCTATGGGATTTCCTCTCCTTGGAGATTTTTGTGTAACAACAAAAGCAGCAGCCCCTGGGTGTCCTGGCTACCACCCAGCTGCCCAAAAGCACCAGCAAAGCTCTGGAGAATTGATGTGGTGGGGACAGGTCTGTGGCCTCAGATCCTCGATGTCCTTAGGACGAAACTGTCAGGTCTGTTACAGAGCAATGCCTGATATGTTTTCCAAAGAACCCTTTGAATTCAAAACCAGCCCCTCCAGTCATCACTGAAAGTGGAAACACTTCCAATGATAAATGGCAAATGGATTTTCTGAGCAACCATGGCAACATGGGCTCAGGTATCTGCTGGTGTTGGTGGATTCCTTTTGGTGGCTCCAGAACTTGTCCTGTCACACCAACAAGGCCAAGGGAGTCACCCAGGCACTCCCCCAAGAGATCATCCCCAGGCTCAAGGTGCCTGCAGGGATGGCATCTGATAGGGGATCCCAACTGGTACCTGAGGTGTGGCAGCAACTCAGTGAGCACTGGAGAGTGGCACTGGGGGGAGCTGGGGTGACATGAGACTGTGGGATTGGGGTCATAGGGGGTGAGAAATAAGAGAGAGAATAGAAAGTTTGAGTTCTCTTAAGGTGCTGGATAGAGCTTAAAGATGAATGAGTAAAAAACCATAAAAGGATGTAAAAGTGAGGACACAGCAAGGCAAAGGTGGCTGGAACGTGTGGAGAAACAGATAAGGGAACTGCAGTGAGGGGTTTTTTGGCAAGTTCTGTAACACAGAAGGAGCAGCGCCAGCCCAAAGTGAAAGTCTGAGGCAAGGTCATCTGAGATATTGAGGCACTCAGATAAAGCTACACCCAGAAATCCCATTTTTATGACTCTCCAGGACAATAAAAATTGTTTCCTGGGGGAGGCAGAGCCCAGCCAATTAATAATGGGAGAAGTGCTGGCTCTGTACTAGCTAAGCAGCCCCGTTTAATGAATATGTATAATTAGGATGGATAGATTCTGTTGACAAAGTGCCCCCTGAGCAGCACGACCAGGAGAGATCTGCTGTGAATCTGAGCTGATAAAGAATTCTGGCTTTCTGCTACCTCCAGTTCCATCAGGGAGTTCCCTTTCAATATCAAAGCCTGGGGGGACTCCAGGGGACACTTGTGGAGGGACATGAGACTGGGATTGTAGAGTGGGGGCATGGAGGCTCCAGGCTGACATTGCAGGGTCAGGGGTTGATCCCGGATCTTGGGTTGGGGTCCTGGGGTGAGGTGAAATGGGTAACAGGATTAGGAGCGGGACTGGGCTCTGGGAGAGGACCAAGGCGGAGCGGGGCGGGGGGTGACAAAGTGGCTTAAGGAATTTGGGTGAGGTTCCTGAGCAGCCTGGGGTCACAAGAGGGCTACAAAGGTCTGGGAGCAGAAATGAGATCCTGGGGAGCACCAGGGGGACACTGGAAGTGTAAACACAGGATTGGGATTGGGACTGAGCAGCTGGTGTGTGGGGATTGAGAGACACGGACTCTGCAATGCCAGCAAAGCAAAGCCATTTAATGCACCAGTTTATCAGGATTTATAGCTCACCATGTTTGTACGAAGTTTTCTGCTTGGACTCCTTTGCCCCAGTCCCCTTAGAAACACAATATTCTCCCTTATCCTTCTTACACTAGTAATGTCCTTGTTATCTCTTTCACCAGTAACATGGCTGTCATCTCTTCTCTGGTCAGAGTGGTCAGTCTCAGAGGGTCAGAGTGATCAGACATGATGTCTTCACTTCTTATCTTGCCTTGAGTTTTTCTCTTGCATGGTTTTAACTGTACCTGGGCCGCAAGGTCTGTAGAGCTCCCCAGATGAGCTTCTGTAGTGGTCTGGTCTTCTCCATCTCCCCCCTTTTTTGTTCCATATGCAAGGCATAGATGTTAAAGCAGCTCTCACCTGTAAGGCTATTATCTTATTAAGGCTGTTACTGGTTATCTGCTAAGTACAGGACAAAATATATGGAGCACAGATCACAATCAAGAAAAACTTACCAAATACAATCGTGTCACAGATAAAGAGACTCACTGCATAGGAGAACAAAAGGATGATGTCCAAGGCCTCCTAGGAAATGAGAATAAATGGCCACTGTTCTGAAGTTCATCTGGTTGGAGCTCAGGGGCCATGCTGAGCCCCTCACAGAGGAGCCCTCCCCATGTACCCTTTCTGCCCTCAGTGTCCCCTCAGTGTGTCCCACTTTGTTCCCCAGTGGTCTCTCCCCGCCATGGCCCTCCTGGCTCCCACCCTGGCACTGTTGGCAATGACTGTGACCACTGCGGCCATCAAGGTGGTGCCCCTGGACATGGCTCAGGACTCCTTCGATGACCAGTACTGGAGCTGTGGCCACACCATGACCGCAGCATTGCCGGCCCTCAGCCACTTTGAGTGCTCACTCTGTACTAGCTAAGCAGCCATTTAAATTTTAATTTTAATTTTAATTTTAATGAATATGTATATTTAGGATTCTCTTGGCAAAGTCCCCCCTGATGTGCAGGACCAGGAGAGATCAGCTCTGAGTCCGAGCTGATAAAGAATTCTGGCTTTCTGCTACCTCCAGTTCCATCAGGGAGTTCATTTCGGCTGATTTCGGTATCAGTGGCTGGGGGGACTCCAGGGGACACTTGTGGAGGGACATGGGACTGGGATTGCATATTCCTAGACCGTTATGCATATCCAGATATTTCCATAAACTAGTTTCCATATTCCAAGAACTATTAAACATGGCCCTTCCTTGGGTCTGCCTTTTTTAGAGCATGCCTGTTTCTTGGCTGCGGTTTTGACTCCTTCTCTTTATCACTTCCAGTCTGGGCCTTGGTCCATACTTTCTTCAGACAGCAGACGCTGAAAGTTGGCATTTCAACAGCAGGGTCCTCATAACATGTTCACTGGATGTTATCCCGACCAAACAGACAGTTCACTGGTAACAATATCAGCTACCGCTACTACTATGTCCAACCTTTTGTTAATAGCAGAAATAAAAGCAAAGATATTTGAACATATACATGTAGCATTCATCTTAATATTTGCAAAGAGACAATAGATTTGATTTGTCTTCCATTCTCTTTTCCTGTTTTTCTCTTTTCCTCCAGGGCTAATATCAGGGGTGGCCATGGCACCTTGGTGACCTCTCTTTTTCTGGGAATCATGGAGGCCTTGGTGGTAATGGAAACCACAGTGACTGTGAGAAACGACCGCTCACTTTAATTTTTAAAGGTTTATTAAACTGCAACAACACAAGAAAAGGACTGAATAAGGAAAAAGGGACAGTGCTGGGAGTGTGGCCAACTGCCACAAAATGGCGGCTCTGCCTTTTATACTCCTGGGGGGTTGCATCAGCCAAATACATATTCATGAGCAGTCAAACATATTGAAACACTTTCCTTATAAATCCCTTGCCCCACCAAAAATCTGCCGGTTGACTCTTCCTTGCTGTCCATTGGTGGAGACCTTCCTGCAGTCTGATTGGAGGTGAGGTGTTGCCATGCCACACATCCCCAGCAACAACTTCTCCCATTCCCAGCTGCCCCATGCAAGGGGCACAGGTACACACCCTCCCTCCCTCCAACATGTCCCTGACATCCAATGCTGAAACCTACGGTGAAAACCAATGCTGTTGGGTAGAAACAATATGGGTTGGGGAAAGGGGGCTGTGAGGAGAACCGAGGGTGTCCAATCAACAAATTACAATAACATAACCATAAATCAACAAAACTTCTCTTAATATACAAACGCAATATTCATCCCTTAATTGTGAGAGCCTATCATCATATTACCTATCTACAGCAAAGCTATGGCTGCCACACTCCTGGAATGGTCCAAGGCCAGGTTGGGCTGGGCCATGAACAGCGCAGCCCAGGGGAAGATGTCCCTGCCCATGGCAGGGCTGGCACCGGACGGGCTTTAAGGTCGCTCCAGCCTAAACCATTGCAGAGCCCCCGGGGCCGGGATGGGGCGGGGCGGGCGCTCAGCAGTGCCAGCAGCTCGTGCTGCCGCCTGCTGTTGGCACTTGGAACTGCACAGTGCAACTGATTTCCCACGCTTGCTGCTGCCCTCCTGTGGACAATTCCCAAACCACAACCGCCAGAATCCCCAAATCCCAGAATGGGTCAGGCTGGAAGGACCCAGAGTGGGCACCGGGCTCAACCTCCCAGCTCAGACAGAATCATCCCTGAGACCAGGACTGGGTCCAGAGCAGCCCAGAACTGGACACGCCACTTGACATAGCTGGACACAGCACTCGGGATGTTCCTCCCTGCTCAGGGAAGAGGGGCATGATCTCTCCGTGACCTCCACCCCCTGCTCTTTTTGTTGCCCCCTGGATCCCTCCTGACCCCAGGCCAGCTTCACTGGTCACCCACCAGCACCCCCAGGTCCTTCTCTACTTCTGATCCAGCAGGTCCCCTGCATCTGGAACTGACACTGGGAACTGTCCCTCCCCAGGGGCAGAACCTTTCCTTGCCCTCTTGAACCTCCCAGTTTCCAGCCTTTAAGGTCCCCTGAAGTGCAGGATGTGGCAGGATGCTCTGCCTGGAATGTGCCCTAGGGACAATGCCCCATTTGTGGCCATGACGGCAACATTGAGAGGAGTCTGGTGCAGATTTTGGCACTGAATGGGGCTAAAACCAGCCCAAATCACCAACTTCAAATTGACAACTGATGGTAAAGCACCAGAGCTGGGCGTGGCCATCCATCAGCTGACCCTGGGAACATCCAGGTCTCTGTCAGACAGAGATTCCTCTCCCCTATTCTGCTTGGAATGAAATGTGTCTGAGGATCCTCCCTTGCGAAGCGAATGCTCCCTAGGGATCCCCCTCTAGGTTGAGAGAAAGAGACCTTCCCAAGATTGTTGTTGTGGGGAGCCCTGTTTAGGAATTTTCTCTCTTTGCTGGCTTTGTCACAATCATTTATTGTATTTTTTGAAAGAATTTTTTATTAGAATTGCTTTGCACAAGGGTCTTGGTGGCCACACTGGCCAGGGTGGCTGTGGTAGCCTTGGGGCTGAGGGAGTCTTGGTGATCATGGTGGCCACAGCTGCCACAGTGACCACAGTGACCACAGTGACCTTGGTGACCTTGATAGCCTCATTGCTCAGAGGATCCAGGTGGCCAGTGCCAAGGCTGTGGTGGCCAGGAGGAGTCCTCTGAGGTGGAAAGGAGTCCTGGGAACACTCTAACCTGGGGGAAAAAGAGGAGAATCAGTGGGGCCATGGGGGTAGTGAGAGGGTCAGGGATAGGCATAATTGGGGATTAAGGGTGACAGGAGAGATGGGGGCATGAGTGTGACAGGTGACAGGGTGTCAGGAGGGACACAGGGGGGTACAGGGGCCAGGGAGGTCAGGAGAGTCATGGTGGGCTTAGAGGGCCATGGGGTGTTACAGGGGGTTACAGGGATTCAGGGAGTGCCATGGGGAGGTTTTCCATACACAGGGCCCATCCCCAGAGCACTGCTTTTATCAGAGAGGGACAGGGCTGGTACACTGTGGAGGTCCCTGTCCCTTGTGCCCTGGCATGGGTGTTCCTGTCCCTGTTCCCTCCCAGAAGTGGGGGTACCTATCCCTGTTCCCTGTCATGGATGTTCCTGTGCCTGTGCCCACAATGGGTGACCCCAGAATAGGTGCCCCCAGCCCAGGGTATCCTTGTCACCCCACACACTGTGAGTGTCCCTGTCCCCCATCCCCAGTCAGTGTCATTGTCCCCTGTGCCTTATCGTGGCTGTCCCCATCCCCCCTGGCTGTCCTCTGTGTTTTTACCTTGCAGCCACTCGCAGTTGTATTTGCTGTAGGTCCCATTGGACTGGAGCTGGATCTGTGTCTTGTCCCCTTCCTGGGTGTATTGGGTGACATTGAAGGTCTCAAAGGGTGGGATCAGCACGATTTTAGGTTCCGGATGTTCGCTAAAAAGCGTGACATCCACACCATGGCATGTGTGCACCTCGAGTATTGTGGTGTTGGAGCACTCGCCAGTTTGATTGCTCAGGAACACTGGCATGAAATGACCAAACCGGATGGTGTCACCATGCTGTGCCGCAAACCGGGTGCCACACACCATCAGGAACGCGTCCCGACACTGCCCGTTCTGAGCGTCCCTCAGCGTGGCCAGGGCATCGGTCAGCAGGAAATGCAGCGTTTTGAAGTGGAAGTTGTCCCAGTATTCCTGTCGGGAATGCCCAACCACATGCAGGGCATCATTGAATTTTCTGTGGTCAGTCATTGTGAAGGCCATGATGGCGGTGGCCTGGTCTGGGGACAGAGGGGACTCAGGGGGGCCCCGACTCTGCCACTCGGCTGCAGCCTTTACCCAAACCTCAGCAAACTCCTTGTTCTGCTCAAACTCGGAGCTGTTGAGGGCCGGCAATGCCTCCTTCATGGCAGGGCCGCAGCCCTGGTACTGATCATCAAAGGAGTCTGGGGCCATGTCCAGGGGGATCACATCGACAGCCGTGGTGGCCATGGCCATTGCCAGCAGTGCCAGGGTCTGAGCCAGGGGGGCCATGGCAGGGAAAGGCCACAGGGACCGGTGTGGACTCTGGAGGACACAGAGGGGACACAGGGGAGACACGGGGAGGGTTCATCAGTGAAGGACTGGGCAAGGGAGTGGGGTCAGCAGGGGAGTGGGGTCAGGGGGAAGAAAGGCACTCCTGCCCAGCCGACCCCTGCACATGTCTGAGTTCCCTGACCCCAAAATCTGGGATTACTTATGCCTCCCCAACATCCCCCAGCCCCAGGGACCCCAGTCCCACAGTACCATCGCCCCCAGAAGCCCAATCCCACTCCAGTGACTACAAGTCCCCTCAGCCTCAGCAGAATCCCAACCCAAATCCTGGGGTCACTCCCTGAGCCCCTCAGTGTCCCTCTCTGTTGGTCCCCAGACCCCACTCCTACTCCCATTCCCCAGTTCCTTTGGTATCACCCCAGGACATCAACCCAAATCCAGGCACCACCCTCTGCCCCCACAGTGTCTCCCAGCCCCCCATCACCGCAATCCCACTACACTCTCACCATCCAGTGTCCCCCCTCATTTTCCCCCAGAGCCCCCCACGACCCCAATGCCAGACCTGTGACTCCCTCAGTGTCCCCCCATGTCTGCAATCCCATTCCCTCAATCCCGTCTGCTCCCAAAGAGTCCCCCCAGTGTCCCCCCAGCCCCAATACCAAAATCAGGCAGAGGGAACTCCTGGATGGATCTGGAGATAGCAGAAAGCTGGAATTCCTTATCAGCTCAGACTCACAGCAGATCTCTCCTGGTCCTGCACATCAGGGGGGCACTTTGCCATGGGGTATTTATTCACCTTATTTATAAATATTCATGGAAATGTGAGCCTTATCTAATACAGAAACAGCACTTTTCCCGTAAATCATTTGCATTGATCCACCTCCTCCTGCAAGTCTTTTTATTGTCCTGGAGAGTCGTAAAAATGGGGCTTCTGGGGCTCATTTTCACCAAATACTGTGATATCAAATCACCTATCCTGGAACAATTTCTTTGCACAGGTGCTGTCGTTTCCTGTTACAGAACTTGCCAAAACCCCTCTGGAGTTCCCTTTATCTGTTTCTCCATGGGTTCTAGCTGTGATTTTCATCTTGTGCGCACAGCTCTCCATCCTTTTATCAGGATTATTATTCCTGCCATTTGGTCTTCAGGCTCTGTCCAGCACCTTCAGGGGAAGGGAAAATTTCCATACTGTCTGTTATTTGTCACTTTGTGACAGAAATGCTCCACTGTGGTCATCATCCATGCTGCCACCCAGGATCCTCAGGTCTTTCCTGTCCTGAGGAGCCCAGAATGGGAATGAGCACTGGGCAGAGCTGGACATGGTGCTGGGCAGAGCTGCACACAGAGCTGGACAGAGCTGGACACTGGGCAGAGGTGGACACAGCCCTGAGCAGAGCTGGACGTGGCACTGAACAGAGTTGGGCACAGCCCTCCTGATGTGCCTCACTGGGCAGGGAGAGGGGCACGATCACTCCCTGACTTCCTGGCCCTGCTCCTCTGAGTGCCCCCCAGATCTCTCCTGGCCCCAGGCCACATGGCCAGCTCCACTCGTCACCCAGAAGCACCCCCAGGTCATTCCTCAGAGCTGCTCCAGCAGGTCCCCACCAGCCAGGCAGGGCACTGGGGCTAAATTGGACTAAAACCAGCCCAAATCACCAACTCTGAACTGACAACTGAGGCTGAAGTACTAGAGCTGGGCCTGGCCATCCATCAGCTGACCCTGGCAATGTCCAGTCCCCTCTCAGACAGAAATTCCTCTCCCCTATTCATACTTGGCATGAAATGTCTCTGACGTTCCTCCCTCGGGAAGGGCATGCTCCCCAAGCATCCTCCTGAAAGCTGAGAGAAAGAGACGTTCCCACAAGTGTTGGCATGGAGAGTGACATTGAGCCCTGGGTAGGAATTGTCACTTTTGAATGGCTCTGTCAGAATTACTTCATGGAATTGTTTTGGAAGAATTATTTAATGGAGTTGTTTTGATAGAATCATGTAATAGATTTGATTTGACAGAATAATTTATTAGAATGTGAATTGACCAAACCAGACCCTCTGGCCACACCATGCCTGGAACTGGACATCATGCACACCCCGGAACACGTGGTGACACTGCCCATTCTGAGCATGCCTCAGTGTCACCAGGGCCTGGGTCAGCAGGAAATGCAGCATTTTGAAGTGGAAGTTGTTCCGGTATTCATGGCGGGAGCTCCCGGCTGCACACACGGCTGCATTGAACTCCTTGTAAATGTCCTTTGTTGTGTAGGCCACGAGAGCAACGGCCTGGGCTGGGGACGCCAGAGGGGACACAGGGGGAGCCCCGCTTGTGCCACTCAGCCTCGGCCTTCACCCAGGTCTGGGTGCACAGAGGATTCACCTGGAACTCAAAGTGGCTGAGGGCCGGCAATGCCAGGATCACGGCAGGCCTGCAGCCACCCCAGTACTGGTCATGAAAGGAGTCCTGGGCCATGTCCAGGGGCAGCACCTTGATGGCTGCAGTGGTCACAGTCATTGCCAGCAGTGCCAGGGTGAGAGCCAGGAGGGCCATGGCAGGGAGGTTACTGGGAGCAGTGTGGGACACTGGGGGACAAAGTGGGCCACACTGAGGGGACACTGAGGACACACGGGGCTACATGGGAAGGGCTCCTCTGTGAGGGGCTCAGCATGGCCCCTGAGCTCCAAGCAGATGAACTTTAGAACAGTGGCCATTTATCCTCATTTCCAAGGAGGCCTTGGATATTATCCTTTTGGTCTCCTATGCAGTGAGTCTCTTAGTCAGTGACACGGTTGTATTTGGTAAGTTTTTATTGATTCTGATCTGTGCTCCATATATTTTATCCTGTACTAAGAAGATAACCAGTAATTGCTTTAATAAAATAATAGCCTTACTAATGGGAACTGCTTTAACATCAAGGTACACAAACTCTTTGCATAAAGAACCGAGAAGGGGAAGATGTGGAAGACCAGACCGCTACAGAAGCTCAGCTGGGGAGCATGGCAGACCTTGTGGCCCTGGTAGAGTGAAGACTGTGGGAGAGAAAACTCAAGGCAAGAACAGAAGTGATGACGTCATGTCTGATCACTCTGCCCATCATGTCTGGACACTTCTGACCATCATGCTGACTGCTCTGAACAAAGAGGTAACAGGGATGTTGCTGGTGAAAGAGATAACAAGGACATTGCTAGTGTAAGAAGGATAATGGAGAATATTGTGTTTCTAAGGGGACTGGGGCAAAGGAGTCCAAGCAGAACATTTCATACAAACATGGTGAGCTATAAATCCTGGTAAACTGGTGCAATAAATGGCTTTGCTTTGCTGGCATTGCAGAGTCCATGTCTCTCAATCCCCGCACACCAGCTGCTCAGTACCAATCCCAATCCTGTGTTTACACTTCCAGTGTCCCCCTGGTGCTCCCCAGGATCTCATTTCTGCTCCCAGACCTTTGTAGCCCTCTTGTGACCCCAGGTTGCTCAGGAACCTCACCCAAATTCCTTAAGCCACTCTGTCCCCGCTCCTGCCCAAGTCCACCTTGGCCCTCTCCCAGACCCCAGTCCCACACCCAGTCCCATTAACAATTTCATGTCATCCCAGGACCCCAACTCAAATTTGTGGATGAACCCCTGACCCTACAATGTCAGCCTGGGGACCTTCCTGCCCCCCATTCCACAACTGCAACACACAACCCCTGTCCCATGTCCCTCCACAAGTGTCCCCTGGAGTCCCCCCAACCACCGACATCGAAATCAGCCAGAGTGAACTCCCTGATGGAAATGGAGGAAGCAGAAAGATGGAATTCTTGTTTAATTCAGACTCACAGCAGATCTCTCCTGGTCCTGCACATCAGGGAGGACCTTATCAACAGAATCTATCCATCTTAATTATACATATTCATCAAAATGTACTTCTTAGCTAATACAAAACCAGCACATTTGCCATAAATAATTGACATGGCTCTGGCTGTTTTGGGAAATAATTTTTATTGTCCTACAGGGTCATGAAAATGGGGTGTTAGGGTGTGGGTTTCACAAAGTGCCCCAATATCTCAGATGACCTTGTCTCAAACTTTCACTTTTGCAGGGATTGCTCCTTCTGTATTAGAGATCTTGCAAAAAACCCCTCATTAAGTGCCCTTTATCTCTTTCTCCACAGGTTCCAGCAACATTTGCTCTTCTGTGTGCACATTTTTACATCCTTCTATCGGTTTTTGTTTGTTCTTCTTAAAGCCTTATGCAGCACCTTCAGGAGAACTCAAACTTTCTATTCTCTCTCTTCTTGATCAGCCCCAATGACCCCGGTCCCACAGTCCCATGTCCCCACAAAGCCACCCAGTCCCACTCCCCAGTGCTCACTGAGTTGCTGCCACACCTCAGATACCAAATGGGGTCCCCTATCAGATGCCATCCCTGCAGGCACCTTGAGCCTGGGGATGGATCTCTTGGAGGAGTGCCTGGGTGACTTCCCTGGCCTTGCTGCTGTGGCAGGAGAAGTTCTGGACCCCAAAAAAGGAATTCACCAGCACCAGGAGATATCTGAGCCCATTTTGCCTTGCTAGCTCAGAAAATCCATTTGCCACTTATCACCAGGAGTGTTTTCTCTTGAACCCTTTGAATTCAAAATCATCCCCTCCAGGCATCACTGAAAGTGGAAACACTCCTGGGGAGTACTGGCAAATGGATTTTCTGAGCTTCCACACCTACATGGGCTCAGTTATCTCCTGGTATTAGTGGATCCATTTTTTGGGGTCCAGAACTTTTCCTGCCACACCAACAAGGCCAGGGAAATCACCCAGGCACTCCCGCAGGAGATCATCCCGTGGCTCAAGGTGCCTACAGGGATGGCATCTGATAGGGGAGCCCATTTGGTATCTGAGGTGTGGCAGCAGCTCAGTGAGCAGTGGGGAGTGGGACTGGGAGGAACTGGAGGAACCTGGAACAGTGGGATTGGGGTCGAGGGGGTTGAGCAATAAGAGAGAGAATAGAAAGTTTCAGATCCCCTGAAGATGCTGGATAGTACTTTAAGATGAACTAGCAAAAAACCATAAAAAGATGTAAAAGTGTGCACACAGAAGAGCCAAGGTTGCTGGAACCTGTGGAGAAAGAGATAAAGGGCACTCCAGTGAGGGGTTTGTGGCAAGATCGGTTACAGAAAAAGAGCACTGCCAGCCCAAAACGAAAGTTTGAGTCAAGGTCATCTGAGATATTGGAGCACAGAGTGAAACCCACATCCTAACACCCCATTTTTATGACCCTGAAGGACAATAAAACATATTTCCTAAAAGAGTCAGAGCCATGCAGATTAGTTACAGGAAATATGCTGGTTTTCTATTAGCTAAGAAGGGCATTTTGATGAATATTTATAGTTAGGATGGATAGATTCTGTGTGGCAATATCCCCCCTGATGTGCAGGACCAGGAGAGATCTGCTGTGAGTCCCAGCTGACAAAGAATTCCAACTATCTGATATCGCCAGTTCCATCAGGGAGTTCACTCTGTCCGATTTCGATGTCGGTGGTTGGGGGGACTCCAGGGGACACTTGTGGAGGGACATGGGACTGGGATTGTAGGGTGGGGGCATGGAGGCTCCAGGCTGACATTACAGGGTCAGGGCTTGGTCCCTCAATTTGGGTTGTGGTGCTGGGGTGACATGAAATTATTAATGGGACTGGGTGTGGGACTGGGGTCTGGGAGAGGGCCAAGGTGGACTTGGGCAGGGGCGGTGACAGAGTGGCTTAAGGAATTTGGGCCAGGTTCCTGAGCAACCTGGGGTCACAAGAGGACTACAAAAGTCTGGGAGCAGAAATGAGATCCTGGGAAGCACCAGGGGGACACTGGAAGTGTAAACACAGGATTGGGATTGGGACTGAGCAGGTGGTGTGCGGGGATTGAGAGACACGGACTCTGCAATGCCAGCAAAGCAAAGCCATTCATTACACCAGTTTACCAGGATTTATAGCTCACCATGTTTGTATGAAGTTTTCTGCTTGGACCCCTTTGCCCCAGTCCCCTTAGAAACACAATATTCTCCATTATCCTCCTTACACTGGTAATGTCCTTGTTATCTCTTTCACCAGCAACAACCCTGTCATCTCTTCTCTGGCCAGAGTGCTCAGCGTGATGGGCAGAAGTGTCCAGACATGATGGGCAGAGTGATCAGACATGACGTCATCACTTCTGTACTTGCCTTGAGTTTTTCACTCCCAAAGTCTTCACTCTACCAGGGCCACAAGGTCTGCCATGCTCCCCAGTTGAGCTTCTGCAGCAGTCTGGTCTTCCACATCTTCCCCTTCTCGGTTCTTTATGCAAAGAGTTCGTGTACCTTGGTGTTAAAGCAGTTCCCACCTGTAAGGCTATTATTTTATTAAAGCTATTACTGGTTATCTGCTAAATACAGGATAAAATATATGGAGCACAGATCACAATCAAGAAAAACTTACCAGATACAACCTTGACCCTGATAAAGAGTCTCACTGCATAGGAGAACAAAAGGATAATATCCAAGGCCTCCTAGGAAATGAGGATAAATGGCCACTGTTCTAAAGTTCATCTGGTTGGAGCTCAGGGGCCATGCTGAGCCCCTCACAGAGGAACTCTTCCCATGTAGCCCCGTGTGTCCTCAGTGTCCCCTCAGTGTGGCCCACTTTGTCCCCCAGTGTCCCACACTGCTCCCAGTAACCTCCCTGCCATGGCCCTCCTGGCTCGCACCCTGGCACTGCTGGCAGTGACTGTGACCACTGCAGCCATCAAGGTGGTGCCCCTGGACGTGGCCCAGGACTCCTTTCATGACCAGTACTGGGGTGGCTGCAGGCCTGCCGTGATCCTGGCATTGCTGGCCCTCAGCCACTCTGAGTTCCAGGTGAATCCTCTGTGCACCCAGACCTGGGTGAAGGCCAAGGCTGAGTGGCACAAGCGGGGCTCCCCCTGTGTCCCCTCTGGCGTCCCCAGCCCAGGCCGTTGCTCTCGTGGCCTACACAACAAAGGACATTTACAAGGAGTTCAATGCGGTCGTGTGTGCAGCCGGGAGCTCCCGCCATGAATACCGGAACAACTTCCACTTCAAAACGCTGCATTTCCTTCTGACCCAGGCCCTGGTGACACTGAGGCATGCTCAGAATGGGCAGTGTCACCACGTGTTCCGGGGTGTGCATGGTGTCAGGTTCCAGGCATGGTGTGGCCAGAGGGTCTGGTTTCGTCAATTCACATTCTATTTAATTATTCTGTCAAATCCATTCTGTTACATGATTCTATCAAATCAACTCCATTAAATAATTCTTCCAAAACTATTCCATGAAGTAATTCTGAGAGAGCCAGTCAAAAGTGACAATTCCCAAACAGGGCTCAATGTCACTCTCCATGCCAACACTTGTGGGAACGTCTCTTTCTCTCAACTTTCAGGAGGATGCTTGGGGAGTGTCCCTTTCCCGAGGGAGGAACTTCACACTCATTTCATCCCAAGTATGAATAGGGGAGAGGAATTTCTGCCTGAGAGGGGACTGGACATTGCCAGGGTCAGCTGATGGATGGCCAGGCCCAGCTCTGGTACTTTATGAGCATTTGTCAGTTCAGGGTTGGTGATTTTGGCTGGTTTTAGCCCAATTTAGCCCCAGTGCCCTGCCTGGCTGGTGGGGACCTGCTGGAGCAGCTGTGGGGAATGACCTGGGGGTGCTGCTGGGTGACCAATGGAGCTGGCCATGTGGCCTGGGGCCAGGAGAGATCTGGGGGGCACTCAGAGGAGCAGGGCCAGGAAGTCAGGGAGTGATCGTGCCCCTCTCCCTGGCCTGTGAGGCACATCAGGAGGGCTGTGCCCAACTCTGTTCAGCGCCATTTCCAGCTCTGCTCAGGGCTGTGTCCAGCTCTGCCCAGTGTCCAGCTCTGTCCAGCTCTCTGTGCAGCTCTGCCCAATGCCCTTTCCAGTTCTGGACAGTGCCATGTCCAGCTCTGCCCAGTGCCATGTACAGTTCTGCCCCGTGCTCTTTCCCATTCTGGGCTCCTCAGGACAGGAAAGACCTGGAGATCCTGGATGGCAGCATGGATGATGACCAGACTGGAGCATTTCTGTCACAAAGTGACAAATAACAGAGAGAATGGAAATTTTCCCTTCCCCTGAAGGTGCTGGACAGAGCCTGAAGACAAACTGGCAGGAATGATAAAAGGATGGAGAGGTGTGCATACAAGATGAAAATCACGGCTAGAACCCATGGAGAAACAGATAAAGGGAACTCCAGTGGTTTTGGCACGTTCTCTAACAGGAAACAACAGCACCTGTGCAAAGAAATTGTTCCAGGAAAAGTGCTTTTGGTATCAAAGTATTTGGTGAAAATAAGCCCCAGAAGCCCCATTTTTATGACTCTCCAGGACTATAAAAGGACTTGTAGGAGGAGGTGGATCAATGCAAATGATTTACAGGAAAAGTACAGTTTCTGTATTAGATAAGGGACACATTTTCATGAATATTTATCAATATGGTGGATAAATACCCCATGGCAAAGTCGCCCTTGATGAGCAGGACCAGGAGAGATCTGCTGTGAGTCTGAGCTGATAAGGAATTCCGGCTTTCTGCTATCTCCAGATCCATCAGGGAGTTCACTCCGGCTGATTTTGGTACTGGGGCTGGGGGGACTCTGGGGGGACTCTTGTGGGGGGACACGGGATTGAGGGAATGGGATTGCAGACATGGGGGGATACTGAGGGAGTCACAGGTCTGGGATTGGGGTCATGGGGGGCTCTGGGGGAAATGAGGGGGGACACGGGATGGTGAGAGTGGGATTGGGGTGATGGGGGGGCTGGGAGACACAGTGGGGGCAGAGGGTGATGCCTGGATTTGGGTTGATGTCCTGGGGTGACACCAAAGGAACTGGGGAATGGGAGTAGGAGTGGGGTCTGGGGACCAACGGAGAGGGACACTGAGGGGCTCAGAGAGTGACACCAGGATTTGGGTGGGGATTCTGCTGGGGGTGGGGGGACTTGTAGTCATGGGAGTAGGATTGGGCTTCTGGGGTTGATGGTGCTGTGGGACTGGGGACCCTGGGGCTGGGGGATGTTGGGGAGGCATAAGTAATCCCAGAATTTGGGGTCAGGGACCCCAGACATGTGCAGGGGTTGGCTGGGCAGGAGTGCCTTTCTTCCCCCTGGGCTGACCCTACTCCCTTCCCCAGTCCCTCACTGATGAACCCTCCCTGTGTCTCCCCTGTGTCCCCTCTGTGTCCTCCAGTGTCCACACCGGTCCCTGTGGCCTCTCCCTGCCATGGCCCCCCTGGCTCAGACCCTGGCACTGCTGGCAATGGCCATGGCCACCACGGCTGTCGATGTGATCCCTCTGGACATGGCCCCAGACTCCTTTGATGACCAGTACCAGGGCTGCGGCCCTGCCATGAAGGAGGCATTGCCAGCCCTCATCCGCTCCGAGTTTGAGCAGAACAAGGAGTTTGCTGATGTTTGGGTAAAGGCTGCAGCTGAGTGGCAGAGTCGGGGCCCCCCTGAGTCCCATCTGTCTCCAGACCAAGGCACCGCCTTCATGGCCTTCACAATGAGTGGCCTGACCAGCATCTTTAATGATGCTGTGCACGTGGCTGGGCGCTCCCAGCAGGAATACCGAGACAACTTCCACTTCAAAACGCTGCATTTCCTGCTGACCGATGCCCTGGCCACGCTGAGGGACGCTCAGGACGGGCAGTGTCGGGCCGCGTTCCTGAAGGTGTGTGGCACCCGGTTCGAGGCACAGCGTGGTGACACCATCCGGTTCGGTCATTTCATGCCAGTGTTCCTGAGCAAACAAATTGGCGAGTGTCCCAGTGAGGCAATGCTCGAGGTGCACACGTGCCATGGCGTGGATGTCACGCTTTTTAGCAAACATCCGGAACCTAAAATCGTGCTGATCCCACCCTTTGAGACCTTCAAGGTCACCCAATACACCCAGGAAGGGGACAAGACACAGATCCAGCTCCAGTCCACCGGAACCTACAGCAAATACAACTGCGAGTGGCTGCGAGGTAACAACACAGAGGACAGCCAGGGAGGATGGGGACAGCCATGATAAGGCACAGGGGACACTGACACTGACTGGGGATGGGGGACAGGGACACTCACAGTGTGTGGGGTGACAAGGATACCCTGGGCTGGGGACACCTATTCTGGGGTCATCCATTGTGGGCACAGGGACAGGAACATCCATGACAGGGAACAGGGATAGGGACCCCCACTTCTGGGAGGGAACAGGGACAGGAACACCCATGCCCGGGGACAAGGGAGAGAGACAGGGACCTCCACAGTGTACCAACCGTGTCCCTCTCTGATAAAGGCAGTGCTCTGGGGATGGGCCCTGTGTGCAGAACATGGGTGGGCCAGGACCTCCACATGGCACTCCCTGAAACCCTGTAACCCCCTGAAACTCCTCATGGCAATCCCTGAATACCCCTGACACACGGTCACCTCTAAGCCCACCATGACTCTCCTGACCTCCCTGGCCCCTGTACCCCCTGTGTCCCTCCTGACACCCTGGCACCTGTCACACTCATGCCCCCATCTCTCCTGTCACCCTTAATCCCCCATTATGGCTATCCCTGACCCTCTCACTACCCCCATGGCCCCACTGATTCTCCTCTTTTTCCCGCAGGTTAGTGTCCCCAGGACTCCTTTCCACCTCAGAGGACTCCTCCTGGCCACCACAGCCTTGGCACTGGCCACCAGGATCCTCTGAGCCATGAGGCCATCAAGGTCACCAAGGTCACTGTGGTCACTGTGGCAGCTGTGGCCACCATGATCACCAAGACTCCCTCAGCCCCAAGGCTACCACAGCCTCCCTGGCCAGTGTGGCCACCAAGGCCATTGTGCAAAGCAATTCTAATAAAAAATCTATCAAAAAAAACTCCATTAAATAATTGTGACAAAGCCAGCAAAGAGAGAAAATTCCTAAACAGGGCTCGATGTCACTCCCCCTACCAACAATCATGAGAACATCTCTTTCTCTCAGCCTAGAGGAGGATCCTTTGGGAGCATCCCCTTCCCAAAAGAGGAACCTCAAAGACATTTCATTTCCAGCAGAAATAGGGGAGAGGAATCCCTGTTTGAGAGGGGACTGGACATTCCCAGGGTCAGCTGATGAATGGCCAGGCCCAGCTCTGGTGCTTCAGCATCAGTTGTCAATTCAGAGCTGGTGATTTGGGCTGGTTTTAGCCCAATTCTGCACCAAAATCTGCCCCAGACCTCTCCCAATGCAGCCCTGATGGCTACAAATGGGGCATTTTCCCTTGGCCACATTCCAGGCACAGCATCCTGCCACATCCTCCACTTCAGGGGAACATTAAAGCCTGGAAACTGGGAGGATCAAGAGGGTAAGGGCAGGTCCTGTCCCTGGGGAGGGCCAGTCACCAGTGCCATCCCTGACTGGTGGGACCTGCTGGAGCAGTTCTGGAGAAGAATCTGGGGTTGCTGGTGGGTGACCTGTGAAGCTGGCCATGTGGCCTGGGGCCAGGAGGGATCCAGGGGGTATCAGGAGGGGTGAGGCCAGGAAGTCAGGGAGTGACTGTGCCCCTCTGTCCTTCCCAGTGAGGCACATCAGGAGTGCTGTGTCCAGCTCTGTCCAGTGCAGTGTCCAGTTCTGGGCTGCTCTGGTTTCCAATCCAGGTCTCAGGGATGACGCTGCCTGAGCTGGGAGGTTGGGCCAGGTGCCCACTCTGGGTCCTTCCAGCCTGACCCATGCTGGGATTTGGGGATTCTGGCAGTTGTGGTTCAGGAATTGTCCACCGGAGGGCAGCAGCGAGCACATGAAATCAGCGGCACTTTGCATTCGCCGCTCCCAGCTGCAGTTCCGGGTGCCAACAGCAGGCGGCAGCACGAGCTGCTGGCGCTGCCGAGCGCCCGCCCCGCCCCATCCCGGCCCCGGGGGCTCTGCAATGGTTTGGGCTGGAGCGACCTTAAGGCCCGTCCGGTGCCAGCCCTGCCATGGGCAGGGACATCTTCCCCTGGGCCAGGCTGCTCCAGGCCCTGCCCAGTCTGGCCTTGAATCGTTCCAGGAGTGGGGCAGCCAAAGCTTTGTTATAGATGGGTAACATGATGATTGGCTCTCACAATTAAGGGATGAATACTGTGTGTATGTTAAGAGAAATTTTACTGATGCATGGTAATCTTACTGTTTTTTGTTGTTTGGGTACTCTCTGTTCTCCCCATAATCCCATTCCCATCTCCCATATTGTTGCCACCAAATGGCCCTGGTTGTCAGCGTGTCAGGGATATGTGGAGGGAGGGCACGTACCTGTGCCCCTTGCATGGGACGGTTGGGAAATGGGAATGCCTGTTGCTGGGGAGGCATGGCATGACAACACCTCACTTCCAATCACACAGCAGGAAGGTCTCCACCAATGGACAGCAAGGAAGAGTCAAGTGGCCGACTTCGGGAGGAGCAAGGGACTTATAAGGAAAATGTTTGAACATATATGACTCCTTAGGAATATGCATTTGGTTGATGCAACACCAGGGGTATAAAAGGCAGAGCCGCCATTTTGTGGCACTTGGCCACACTCCCAGCACTGTCCCTTTTTCCTTATTCAGTCCTTTTGTTATGTTGTTGAGGTTTAATAAACATTTAAAATTTAAAGTGAGCGGTCATTTCTCACAGTCACTGTGGTTTCCATTACCACCAAGGCCACCATGACCCCCAGAAAAGAGAGGTCACCAAGGTGCCATGGCCACCCCTGACATTATGCCTGGAGGAAAAGAGAAAAACGGGAAAAGAGAATGGAAGACAAATCAAATCTCTTGGCTTTTTGCAAATATTAAGATGAATGCTACATGTATATGCCCAAATATCTTTGCTTTTATTTCTGCTATTAAGAAAAGGTTAGACATAGTAGCAGTGGTAGCTGATATTGTTACCAGTGAACTGTCTGTTTGGTCGGGATAACATCCAGTGAACATGTTATGAGGACCCTGCTGTTTAAATGCCAAGTTTCAGTGTCTGCTGTCCGAAGAAAGTATGGACCAAGGCCCAGACTGGAAGTGATAAAGAGAAGGAGCCAAAACTGCAGCCAAGAAGCAGGCATGCTCTAAAAAAGGCTGACCCAAGGAAGGGCCATGTTAAATAATTCCTGGAATATGGAAACTAGTTTATGGAACTATCTGGATATGCATACCGGTCTAGGAATATGCAATCCCAGTCCCATGTCCCTCCACAAGTGTCCCCTGGAGTCCCCCTAGCCACCAATATCAAAATTGGCCAGAGTGAACTCCCTCATGGAAGTGGAGGTATGAGAAAGCCAGAATTCTTTGTCAGCTCAGACTCAGAGCAGATCTCTCCTGGTCCTGCACATCAGGGGGGACTTTTTACACAGAATCTATCCGTCCTAATCATACATATTTATCAAAATGGGATTCTTAGCTAATATAAAACCAGCACATTTCCCATAATTAATTGGCAGGGCTCTGCCTCTTTTGGGAAATAATTTTTAGTGTCCTGGAGGGTCATAAACTGGGGTGTCAGGTTTTGGGTTTCACTAGGTGCCCCAATATGCCAGATGACCTTGTCTCAAACTTTCACTTTTGCAGGCATTGCACCTGCTCTGTTACAGAGCTTGCCAAAAACACCTCACTGCAGCTCCCTTTATCTCTTTCTCCTCAGGTTCCAGCAACCTTTGCCCTTCCGTGCCCTCACTTTTACATCATTTTATTGTTTTTTGCTAGGTCTTCTTAAAGCCTTATCCATCATCTCTTGGGGATCTGAAACTTTCTATTCTCTCTTATTGCTCAGCCCCCTCAACCCCAATCCCACCATCCCTTGTCCCCCGAGTTTCCCCCAGTCCCCCTCCCCACTGCTCACTGAGTTGCTGCCACACCTCAGATACCACTTGGGGTCCCCTATCAGATGCCATCCCTGTAGGCACCTTGAGCCTGGGGATGATCTCTTGGAGGAGTGCCTGGGTGACTTCCCTGGCCTTGCTGTTGTGGCAGGAGAAGTTCTGGACCCCCAAGAAGTGATCCAGCAACACCAGGAGATACCTGAGCCCATGTAGGCGTAGTAGTCCAGAAAATTTGCCAGTACTCCCCAGGAGTGTTTCCTCTTTCAGTGATGCCTGGAGGTGATGGTTTTCAATTCAAAGGGGTTTTTGAAAACGTCCCTGGCATTGCTCTCTAACAGACCTGACAGATTTGTCCTGTGGACACTGAGGATCTGAGGCCACACACGGGACCCCATCTCATCAATTCCCCAGAGCTTTGCTGGTGCTTTTCTCCTTTACAAATTGCTGCAGCAGGTGGGGAATTCCTGACCTGGTTATTGGGAGTAACCTCTCACCTACCCAGCCACCCTCTTTATTGTGGGCTTTTAGATAAGCTGCCAATTTTCAATCTGCACAACTCTCTCCAAGCCTCACCTCTGCCAGTGAAATTCCTTTCTTGGGAATTAACACCAGGATGCTTTGTTGTGGAACCTCTCGTGCAGCTTTATTGCAAGTCTATTTCCAACGGGGATTTGTCAATCCCCAGGCTGGTGCACCCTGTATTGTAGTACGGCCACTTCCTTGGGCAGCTGGGAGGAATCCAGAAGGGGCAATAATTCTTGTTTGTATTTAATTGGAGATCCCTGTGCTGTTAATTGACTTTTTTCTCTGCATATGGCTCCATGGGCATGAGCAATGCTCAAAGCAGATGGCAAGTGAGTTCCTATGCTTGCTCTTTTTCTCACAATTCCAGAGCTCTTCGTAACACATCGAGTTCCGCCCCTTGTTCCACATCTTCTTCCATGGTGAGCAGAGTATATATCATAAACTTTTGTCCCAGATTGGATTTCCTGGCCTCTTGGATGAGGAGAGCAGTCTCTGCTCTGGCCCACAGGCATCTGAGTCAATCCTGGCTGATGTTGTTTTGAAGAGCACCCCACAGATCTTGTGAAGTCTCCCCCACAAAGCAGGCCCCAGAATGACCTTCAATTTGGACTCCTAAGGAAGGACACACATTCTTTAACTCAAAGATGGCCCTGAGGTCCACATTTCCTATGGGATTTCCTCTCCTTGGAGATTTTTGTGTAACAACAAAAGCAGCAGGCCCTGGGTGTCCTGGCTAGCACCCATCTGCCCAAAAGCACCAGCAAAGCTCTGGAGAATTGATGTGGTGGGGACAGGTCTGTGGCCTCAGATCCTCGATGTCCTTAGGACGAAACTGTCAGGTCTGTTACAGAGCAATGCCTGATATGTTTTCAAAAGAAGCCTTTGAATTCAAAACCGTCACCTCCAGGCATCACTGAAAGAGGAAACACTTCCAATGATAACTGGCAAATGGTTTTTCTGAGCAACCATGGCAACATGGGCTCAGGTATCTCCTGGTGTTGGTGGATCCATTTTGGGGTCCAGAACTTTTCCTGCCACACCAGCAAGGCCAGGGAACTCACTCAGGCATTCTCCGAAGAGATCATCCCCAGGCTCAAGGTGCCTGCAGGGATGGCATCTGATAGGGGATCCCAACTGGTACCTGAGGTGTGGCAGCAACTCAGTGAGCACTGGAGAGTGGCACTGGGAGGAGCTGGGGTGACATGGGACTGTGGGATTGGGGTCATAGGGGGTGAGAAATAAGAAAGAGAATAGAAAGTTTGAGTTCTCTTAAGGTGCTGGATAGAGCTTAAAGATGAATGAGTAAAAAACCATAAAGGATGTAAAAGTGAGGACACAGCAGGGAAAAGGTGGCTGGAACGTGTGGAGAAACAGAGAAGGGAACTGCAGTGAGGGGTTTTTTGGCAAGTTCTGTAACACAGAAGGAGCAGCGCCAGCCCAAAGTGAAAGTCTGAGGCAAGGCCATCTGAGATATTGAGGCACTCAGATAAAACTACACCCAGAAATCCCATTTTTATGACTCTCCAGGACAATAAAAATTATTTCCTGGGAGAGGCAGAGCCCAGCCAATTATTAATGGGAGAAGTGCTGGCTCTGTACTAGCTAAGCAGCCCTGTTTAATGAATATGTATAATTAGGATGGATAGATTCTGTTGACAAAGTGCCCCCTGAGCAGCACGACAAGGAGAGATCTGCTGTGAATCTGAGATGATCAAGAATTCTGGCTTTCTGCTACCTCCAGTTCCATCAGGGAGTTCACTTTCAATATCAATGCCTGGAGGGAATCCAGGGGACACTTGTGGAGGGACATGAGACTGGGATTGTAGAGTGGGGACATGGAGGGCTCCAGGCCGACATTGGAGGGTCACAGGTTGGGGTCCCTAAATTTGAGTTGTGGTCCTGGGGTGATGTGAAATGGGTAACAGGACTGGGAGCGGGACTGGGGTCTGGGAGAGGGCCAAGGTGGACTTGGGCAGGGGCGGTGACAGAGTGGCTTAAGGAATTTGGGTGAGGTTCCTGAGCAGCCTGGAGTCACAAGAGGGCTACAAAGGTCTGGGAGCAGAAATGAGATCCTGGGAAGCACCAGGGGGACATTGGAAGTGTAAACACAGGATTGGGATTGGGACTGGGCAGCTGGTGTGCGGGGATTGAGAGACATGGACTCTGCAATGCCAGCAAATCAAAGCCATTTATTGCACCAATTTACCAGGATTTATAGCTCACTATGTTTGTACAAAGTTTTCTACTTGGACCCCTTTTCCCCAGTCCCCCTAGAAACACAATATTCTCCATTATCCTTCTTACACTGGTAATGTCCTTGTTATCTCTTTCATCAGCAACATGGCTGTCATCTCTTCTCTGGCCAGAGTGCTCATCGTGATGGTCAGAAGTGTCCAGACATGATGGGCAGAGTGATCAGACATGACGTCATCACTTCTGTTCATGCCTTGAGTTTTTCTCTCCCACAGTCTTCACTCTACCAGGGCCACAAGGTCTGCCATGCTCCCCAGTTGAGCTTCTGTAGTGGTCTGGTCTTCCACATCTTCCCCTTCTCGGTTCTTTATGCAAAGAGTTTGTGTACCTTGATGTTAAAGCAATTCCCATCTGTAAGGCTATTGTCTTATTAACATTATTACTGGTTATCTGCTAAATACAGGATAAAATATATGGAGCACAGATCACAATCAAGAAAAACGCACTAAATACAACCCTGTCCCTGATAAAGCGACTCGCTGCATAGGAGAACAAAAGCAAAATGTCCAAGGCCTCCTAGGAAATGAGGATAAATGGCCACTGTTCTAAAGTTCATCTGGTTGGAGCTCAGGGGCCATGCTGAGCCCCTCACAGAGGAGCCCTTCCCATGTAGCCCCGTGTGTCCTCAGTGTCCCCTCAGTGTGTCCCACTTTGTTCCCCAGTGTCCCACATTGCTCCCAGTAACTTCCCTGCCATGGCCCTCCTGGCTCTCACCCTGGCACTGCTGGCAATGACTGTGACCACTGCAGCCATCAAGGTGCTGCCCCTGGACATGGCCCAGGACTCCTTTCATGACAAGTACCGGGGTGGCTGCAGGCCTGCCATGATCGTGGCATTGCCGGCCCTCAGCCACTTTGAGTTCCAGGTGAATCCTCTGTGCACCCACACCTGGGTGAAGGCCGAGGCTGAGTGGCACAAGCGGGGCTCCCCCTGTGTCCCCTCTGGCGTCCCCAGCCCAGGCCGTTGCTCTCGTGGCCTACACAACAAAGGACATTTACAAGGAGTTCAATGCAGCCGTGTGTGTGGCCGGGAGCTCCCGCCAGGAATACCGGAACAACTTCCACTTCAAAACGCTGCATTTCCTGCTGACCCAGGCCCTGGTGACACTGAGGCAGGCTCAGAACGGGCAGTATCACCACGTGTTCCGGGATGTGCATGATGTCCAGTTCCAGGCATGGTGTGACCAGAGGGTCTGGTTTGGTCAATTCACATTCTATTAAATTATTCTGTCAAATCAAATCTATTACATGGTTCTATCAAAACAACTCCATTAAATAATTCTTCCAAAACTATTCCATGAAGTAATTCTGACAGAGCCAGTCAAAAGTGACAATTCCCAAACAGGGCTCAATATCATTCCCCATGCCAACACTTGTGGGAACGTCTCTTTCTCTCAGCTTTCAGGAGGATGCTTGGGGAGTATCCCCTTCCCGAGGGAGGAACTTCACACACTTTTCATCCCAAGAATGAATAGGGGAGAGGAATTTCTGTCTGAGAGGGGACTGGACATTGCCAGGGTCAGCTGATGGATGGCCAGGGCCAGCTCTGGTACTTTACGAGCATTTGTCAGTTCAGGGTTGGTGATTTTGGCTGGGTTTAGCCCAATTTAGCCCCAGTGCCCTGCCTGGCTGGTGGGGACCTGCTGGAGCAGCTGTGGGGAATGACCTGGGGGTGCTGCTGGGTGACCAGTGGAGCTGGCCATGTGGCCTGGGGCCAGGAGAGATCTGGGGGGCACTCAGAGGAGCAGGGCCAGGAAGTCAGGGAGTGATCGTGCCCCTCTCCCTGCCCAGTGAGGCACATCAGGAGTGCTGTGCCCAACTCTGTTCAGCGCCATTTCCGGCTCTGCTCAGGGCTGTGTCCAGCTCTGCCCAGTGTCCAGCTCTGTCCAGCACTGTGTCCAGCTCTGCCCAATGCCATGTCCAGCTATGCCCAGTGCCATGTCCAGTTCTGCCCAGTGCTCTTTCCCGTTCTGGGCTCCTCAGGACAGGAAAGACCTGGAGATCCGCGATGGTACCATGGATGATGACTGGACTGGAGCATTTCTTTCACAAAGTGACAAATAACAGAGAAAATGGAAATTTTCCCTTCCCCTGAAGGTGCTGGACAGACACTGAAGACAAACTGGCAGGAATGATAAAAGGATGGAGAAGTGTGCACACAAGATGAAAATCACGGCTAGAACCCATGGAGAAACAGACAAAGGGAACTCCAGTGGGGTTTTGGCAAGTTCTGTACCAGGAAACAACAGCACCTGTGCAAAGAAATTGTTCCAGGAAAAGTGCCTTTGATATCAAAGTATTTGGTGAAAATGATACCCAGCAGCCCCATTTTTATGACTCTCCAGGACAATAAAATGACTCCAGGATCAATGCAAATGATTTACAGGAAAAATACAGTTTCTGTATTAGCTAAGGGAGACATTTTCATGAATATTTATAAATATGGTGGATAAATACCCCATGGCAAATCGCCCCTGATGTGCAGGACCAGGGGAGATCTGCTGCCGATCTGAGCTGGTAAGGAATTCCGGCTTTCTGCTATCTCCAGATCCATCCGGGAGTTCACTCCGGCTGATTTTGGTATTGGGGCTGGGGGGACTCGGGGGGGACTCTTGTGGGGGGGACAAGGGATTGAGGGAATGGGATTGCAGACATGGGGGGACACTGGGGGAGTCACAGGCCAGGGACTGGGGTCATGGGGGGCTCTGGGGGAAAATGAGGGGGGACACGGGATGGTGAGAATGTGGTGGGAATGGGGTGATGGGGGGCCTGGGAGACACTGTGGGGGCAGAGGGTGATGCCTGGATTTGGGTTGATGTCCTGGGGTGATACCAAAGGAACTGGGGAATGGGAGTAGGAGTGGGGTCTGGGGACCAAGGGAGAGGGACACTGAGGGGCTCAGGGAGTGACCCCAGGATTTGGGTGGGGATTCTGCTGGGGTTGAGGGGACTTGTAGTCATGGGAGTAGGATTGGGCTTCTGGGGGTGATGGTGCTGTGGACTGGGGACCCTGGGGCTGGGGGATGTTGGGGAGGCATAAGTAACCCCAGGATTTGGGGTCAGGGAACTCAGACATGTGCAGGGGTCGGCTGGGCAGGAGTGCCTCTCTTCCCCCTGACCCCACTCCCCTGCTGACCCCACTCCCTTCCCCAGTCCCTCACTGATGAACCCTCCCCGTGTCTCCCCCATGTCCCCTCTGTGTCCTCCAGAGTCCACACCGGTCCCTGTGGCCTCTCCCTGCCATGGCCCCCCTGGCTCAGACCCTGGCACTGCTGGCAATGGCCATGGCCACCACAGCTGTCGATGTGATCCCCCTGGACATGGCCCCAGACTCCTTTGATGACCAGTACCAGGGCTGCGGCCCTGCCATGACGGAGGCATTGCCGGCCCTCAACAGCTCCGAGTTTGAGCAGAACAAGGAGTTTGCTGAGGTTTGGGTAAAGGCTGCAGCTGAGTGGCAGAGTTGGGACCCCCCTGAGTCCCCTCTGTCCCCAGACCAGGCCACCGCCATCATGGCCTTGTTAATGACTGACCACACAAAATTCAATGATGCCCTGCGCGAGGCCGGGCATTCCCGACAGGAATACCGGGACAACTTCCACTTCAAAACGCTGCATTTCCTGCTGACTGATGCCCTGGCCACGCTGAGGGACGCTCAGAAAGGGCAGTGTCGGGACGTATTCCTGAATGTGTCTGGCACCTGCTACAAGGCACAGCGTGGTGACACCGTCCGGTTCGGTCATTTCATGCTCTTGTTACCGAGCAATCAAACTGGCGAGTGCCCCGGTGAGACAATGCTTGAGGTGCACACATGCCAAGGCGTGGAAATCCAGTCTTTCACCAAACATCCAGAAGAGAAGGTGGTGCTGATCCCACCCTTTGAGACTTTCAATGTCGCCCAATACACCCAGGAAGGAAACAAGACACAGATCCAGCTCCAGTCCAATGGGACCTACAGCAAATACAACTGCGAGTGGCTGCGAGGTGACACTACAGGTGACCGCCTGGGGGAATGAGGACAGCCATGATAAGGCACCGGGGACAATGACACTGACTGGGGATGGTGGACAAGGACACCCACAATGTGTGGGGTTACAAGGATACCCTGGGCTGGGGGCTCCTATTCTGGGGACACCCATTGTGGGCACAGGCACAGGAACATCCATGACAGGGAACAGGGATAGTGACCCCCACTTCTGGGAGGGAATAGGGACAGGAACAGCCGTGCCAGGGGACAAGGGATAGGGACAGAGACAGGGACAGGGGACAGGGACAGGGACAGGGACCCCCCACGGTTCCAACCCTGTCCCTCTCTGATAATGGCAGTATTCTTTGGGGATGGGCCCTGTGTACAGAATGTGGGTGGGCCAGGACCACCGGATGGTACTCCCTGAATACCTGTAACCCACTGTAACCCCCCCACTGCAATCCCTGACTCCTCCTGACCCCTGTCACTCCTAAGTCCACCAAGACCCCCCCGACCTCCCTGGGCTCTCTTTCTCCCCATGCCCCCCCCTCACACCCTGTCACCTGTCACCTCATGGCACCCATCTCTCCTGTAACCCCTAAGTCTCCCTTATTGCCATCCCTGACCCCTTCACTCCCCTCATGATCCCCCTGATGCTCATCTTTGTCCCTCAGGTGGGAGTGTCTCCAGTGCCCCCTTCCACGTTGGGGGACGACTCCTCCTGGCCACCACAGCCCTGGCAGTGGCCACTGGAATCCTCTGAGCCACGAGGCCACCGACGTTACTGGGGTCACAGCGGCAACCATGGCCAGCATGGCAACCAAGGTCACTGTTGTCACTGTTGCCACCACGATCAAGAATACCACCAGGACCCCCAGAGAAACAAGAGCACCAAGGCTACCAAGGCCACCACTGCCACTATTGCCACCATGAGGTAACTGGGGCCACCATTGTCACTGCAGGCACCACAGCCACCCTGGCCACCATGGTAACTATAATCACCAAGGCCACTGTGACCACCTTGATCACCAAGATTACTTGAGCCACAAAGTTACAACAGCCAATGTAGCCATTGCGGCCATCAGTATCATTGTGCAAAGCAATTCTATTAAATAATTCTATCAAAACAATTCTATCACGTATATCTGTCAAAGCCAGCAAAAAGGGACAATTCTTAAGCAGGGCTCAATGGCACTCCTCACACCAACACTCATGGGAATGTCTCTTTCTTTCAAACTCAAGGAGGATCCTTGGGGAGCATCCCCTTCCTGAGGGAGGAACCTCACACACATTTCATTCCAAGCAGAAACAGGAGAGAGGAATCTCTCTCTGAGAGGGGACTGGACATTCCCAGGGTCAGATGATGGATGGCCAGCCTCAGCTCTGGTGCTTCATCCTCAGTTGTCAATTTGGCGCATGTGATTTGGGCTGGTTTTAGCCCCACTCAGCAGCAAAAGCAGCACCAGACCCCTCTCAGTGCTGCTCCAGTGGCCACAAACGGGGCATTGTCCCTTGGCCATATTCCAGGCAGAGCATCCTGCCACATCCTGCACTTCAGGGGGACCTCAAAGGCTGGAAACTGGGAGGTTCAAGAGGGCAAGGGCAGATCCTGTCCCTGGGAACAGACAGTCCCCAGTTCCAGTCCAGGCTGGGGGGGACCTGCTGGAGCAGCTCTGGGGAAGGACCTGGGGGTGCTGGTGGGTGAGCTGTGGAACTGGCGTTGTGTCTTGTGTCCCATGGCCAGGAGCGATCCAGGGGGCATCAGGAGGGGTGGGACCAGGAGGTGAGGGAATGTTTGTGCCCCTCTGCCCTTCCCAGTGAGGAGCATCGGGAGTGCCGTGACCAGCTGTGCCCAGTGCCATGTACAACCCTGCCCAGTGCCGTGTCCAGTTCTGTCCTGCTGTGGACCCAAACCTGGTCTAAGGCATGATGCTGCCTGAGCTGGGAGGTTGGGCCAGGGGCCCACTCTGGGTCCTTCCAGCCTGACCCATGCTGGGATTTAGGGATTCTGGCAGTTGCGGTTCAGGAATTGTCCACTGGAGGGCGGCAGCAGCGAGTGCGGGAAATCAGCGTCACTGCGCATGCGCCGCTCCCAGCTGCAGTTCCGGGTGCCAACAGCAGGCGGCAGCACGAGCTGCTGGCGCTGCCCAGCGCCCACCCCGCCCCATCCCGGCCCCGGGGGCTCTGCAATGGTTTGGGAAGGAGCGACCTTAAAGCCCATCCGGTGCCAGCCCTGCCATGGGCAGGGACACCTTCCCCTGGGCTGGGCTGTTCATGGCCCTGCCCAACCTGGCCTTGAACTGTTCCAGGACTGGGGAGCCACAGCTTTGGTACAGATGGGTAAGATGATGATTGGCTCTCAAAATTAAGGCATGAATATTGTGTTTATGTTAAGAAAAGTTTTGTTGATGTATGGTTATGTGATTTTAGTTTGTAGTTTGGACATCCTGTGTAATCCCCATCGCCCCCTCTCCTCCCCCATAAGTTGGTACAGGACAGCTGTGGTTGTCAGGATTGTCAGGGACATGTACCCGTGCCCCTTGCACGGGGCGGTTGGGAATGGGGAATGCCTGTTGCTGCGGAGGAATGGCACGGCAACATCTCACCTCCAACCACGCTGCAGGAAGGTCTCCACCAATGGACAGCAAGGAAGAATCAAGTGGCAGACTTTGGGAATGACAAGGGATTTAGAAGAAAAATGTTTGAATATATATGACTGCTTATGGATATGTATTTGGCTGATGCAACACCAGGGGTATAAAGGTCAGAGCCGCCATTTTGTGGATGAGACTGGCTGCAGCTAAGCATACCGCTTAGGATTCAAGTGGAACATTTTTGCTGTCTACCTTTTGAGCAGAAAAATTCACCTTGCCAGAGGTTTACTTGCAGAAACGCGACAGAAGAGCCCTGTAATTTCATTCATGATCAAAGGAAGAGGCTGTTCTGGTTTGAAAGCAAAACCAGTGAGAGACTCCAAGTCAGAAATGCAATTTATTGCGAAGAGGGAGAAGGAAAACCAAAATACATGCAATAATACAAAAGAAAAACCACAGACAAAGAGTATGACCTGACACCGTGTTGGTCAGCGTGTTGGTAGCAGTCCAGTTCGAATGGTGGCTGCAGTCCTCTTGGAGTGGCAGATGTGGTGCTGTTGGAGCAGTTATCCTGTAGATGGATGTAGTCTTCCTCAAAGATCCAGTGGAAAAGATGGCCGTTTCTCTGGGAATACAGTGGAAAGTCTGACTGCTCTGTCCCAAAACCCAGATTATATCCAGGTGGAGGTTCTTAGCTCCTCCCTCCGGGGCAGAGCATCTCACAATGCGCTGTTATCATGCAAATGAGTCATACAGTGGGTCCTTGATTGCCCATTAAACAGAAATGGCTCCTAGAGGGAGTTATCTCTGTGTCATGTGGCAAGACATTGATGGGCTGATTAACAGCAGATAAGGAAAAAACAATGACCCTCCTGGTTTCGACAGCTCTTGAGGATGGGAATAGAATACATCTTTTTATTGTAACCTGGGACAGAGGCCATGGGCAATTTCCCCATGGGGTGTTCCAAGTTGCTGGACAATGCAGCCTCCTTTTTATCCCAATTTCCGTGCACTCCCCTTCCCCATTCATGGAGGTATTCAGAAGGTACAGACTTCAAAACCCACCTACAAAATATCCCCCTTGCTACACAGCCCACTCTTCTATCACACAGACACGTGACCATTCAAATGAGATTTAACTCCACCCTGGGTGCGGAAATTAAAATTCATAAGCCTGTTAAGTCTTTTTTCTTCTTCTTGAAGTTCAGGAATTTTGCAGGACCTTGTCTGAGCAGCAGTCCGTGTCAGTGAGGAACATTTTCTGAAACTGATCATTTCTCCGGTCACTTCCTTATCTACAAGTCCCGGGCCCAATCTACCACAAGATCCACACAATATGTTTGTAAAGAAACATTCCTCTTATTCCTTTCAGGGTTGAATTAATTGTGGTGCAGAAATAGAGTTTGGTTGGGTTTAAGTCCTGAATATGTGGGAAAGCACAGAATGTGGTCAAGAATGCAAATGAATGAATTTCTAAAGAAGTAAAGGACAGTCAGGGAGATGTTGGGGGAGAGAGGGGGTGGGGAAGATTGTTGTTTTTCCTCTTCTCTTCCTCTACTCTTTTCCCTTTTTCCCTTTTTTCCTCCAAGGAAAATGGCAGTGGTGGCCGTGGTGGCCACATTTTTCTGGGGGGTCATGGTGGTCATGGTGATTATGGAGATCATGGTGAGTGTGAGAAATAACTGCTCACATTAAAATTTTAAAGGTTTATAAGACCACAACAGCACAATAAAAGGACTGAATAAGGAAAACAGGCAGCACTGGGACCATGGCCGACTGCCAGTGTCTCTACCACAAAACGGCGGCTTCGCCTTTTATACCCCCAGTGTTGCATCAGCCAAACCTGGCTCTGCCAAAGTCTGCCATTCAATCCTGACTCGCTGTCCGTTGGTACAGACCTTCTTGTAACTTGACTGGAGGAGAGGTGAGGTGAGGTGAGGTGAGGTGAGGTGAGGTGAGGTGAGGCATGCCACAACTCATTAGGAACAGATTTTCCCCATTCCCAACTGCCCAATGGCAGGGGCACGGGTTCATGTCCGGCCCCCACATGTCCCTGACAACCCCAACAACCAGGGCTGTCCAGTGGGAACAATACAGAGGCGGGTGAAGGGGACAGTGGGGAGCGCAAAGGGGGTCCAAAAGCCAAACTACAATCACATTACCATAAGTCAACAAAATTTCTCTTAATATGCACACAATATTCACCATTTAATTGTGAGAGTCAGATATAATGTTACCCATCTATAACAAAGCTGTGGCTGCCCCACTCCTGGAAGGGTTCAAGGCCAGACTGGGCAGTGCCTGGAGCAGCCTGGCCCAGGGGAAGATGTCCCTGCCCATGGCAGGGCTGGCACCGGACGGGCTTTAAGGTCGCTCCATCCCAAACCATTGCAGAGCCCCCGGGGCCAGGATGGGGCGGGGCGGGCGCTTGGCAGCGCCAGCAGCTCGTGCTGCCGCCTGCTGTTGGCACCCAGAACTGCAGCTGGGGGCAGCGCATGCGCAGTGCTGCTGATTTCCTGTGCTCGCTGCTGCCCTCCAATGGACAATTCCTGAACTGCAACTGCCAGAATCCCCAAATCCCAGAATGGGTCTGGCTGGAAGGACCCAGAGTGGGCAACTGCCCCAACCTCCCAGCTCAGGCAGCATCATCCCTGAGCACAGGATTGGGTCCAGAGCAGCCCATAACTGGACATGGCACCTGGCAGAGCTGGACACGGCATTCCTGTTATGCCTCCCTGGGCAGGGCAGAGGGACATGAACATTCCCTGACTTCCTGGCCCTGCTCTTCCTGATATCCCCTGAATCCATTCTGGCTCTAGGCAGCACAGCCAGCTTCAATGGTCACCCACCAGCAAACCCAGGTCCTTCTCCAGAGCTGCTCCAGCAGGTCCCCCCCAGTCAAAGATGGCACTGGTGACTGTCCCTCCCCAGGGACAGGATCTGTCCTTGCCCTCTTGAACCTCCCAGTTTCCAGCCTTTAAGGTCCCCTGAAGTGCAGGATGTGTCTGGATGCTCTGCCTGGAATGTGCCCAAGGGACAATGCCCCACTTGTGGCCATCATGGCAACATTGAGAGGGGTCTGGTGCAGATTTTGTTGCTGAATTGGTGAAAACCAGCCCAAATCACCAACTTCAAATTGACAACTGAGGCTATAACACCAGAGCTGTGCCTGGCCATCCATTAGCTGACCCTGGGAACATCCAATCCTGTCTCAGACAGAGATTCCTCTCCCCTATTATGCTTGGAATGAAATGTGTCTGAGGATCTTCCCTTGGGAAGGGGTTCTTCCCAAGGATCCTCCTTGAGGCTGAGAGAAAGAGACCATCCCAAGATTGCTGTTGTGGGGAGTGACATCGAGCCCTGTTTAGCAATTTTCTCTCTTTGCTGGCTTTGTCAGAATTATTTAATGGAATTTTTTTTGATAGATTTTTTATTAGAATTGCTTTGCACAAGGGCCTTGGTGGCCACACTGGCCAGGGAGCCTGTGGTAGCCTTGGGGCTGAGGGAGTCTTGGTGATCATGGTGGCCACAGCTGCCACAGTGACCACAGTGACCTTGGTGACCTTGATGGCCTCATTGCTCAGAGGATCCAGGTGGCCAGTGCCAAGGCTGTGGTGGCCAGGAGGAGTCCTCTGAGGTGGAAAGGAGCCCTGGGGACACTCTAACCTGGGGGAAAAAGAGGAGAATCAGTGGGGCCATGGGGGTAGTGAGAGGGTCAGGGATAGCCATAATGGGGGATTAATGGTGACAGGAGAGATGGGGGCATGAGTGTGACAGGTGACAGGGTGTCAGGAGGGACACGGGGGGTTCAGGGGCCAGGGAGGTCAGGAGAGTCATGGTGGGCTTAGAGGGCCATGGGGTGTTACAGGGGGTTACAGGGTTTCAGGGAGTGCCATGGGGAGGTTTTCCATACACAGGGCCCATCCCCAGAGCACTGCCTTTATCAGAGAGGGACAGGGTTGGTACACTGTGGAGGTCCCTGTCCCTTGTCCCTGTCCCTTTTCCCCTGGCATGGGTGTTCCTGTCCGTGTTCCCTCCCAGAAGTGGGGGTCCCTATCCCTGTTCCCTGTCATGGATGTTCCTGTCCCTGTGCCCACAATGGGTGTCCCCAGAATAGGTGCCCCCAGCCCAGGGTATCCTTGCCACCACACACACTGTGAGTGTCCCTGTCCCCCATCCCCAGTCAGTGTCATTGTCCCCTGTGCCTTATCATGGCTGTCCCCATCCCCCCTGGCTGTCCTCTGTGTTGTTACCTTGAAGCCACTCGCAGTTGTATTTGCTGTAGGTCCCATTGGACTGGAGCTGGATCTGTGTCTTGTCCCCTTCCTGGGTGTATTGGGTGACCTTGAAGGTCTCAAAGGGTGGGATCAGCACGATTTTAGGTTCCGGATGTTCGCTAAAAAGCGTGACATCCACACCATGGCATGTGTGCACCTCGAGTATTGTGGTGTTGGAGCACTCGCCAGTTTGATTGCTCAGGAACACTGGCATGAAATGACCAAACCGGATGGTGTCACCATGCTGTGCCGCAAACCGGGTGCCACACACCATCAGGAACGCGTCCCGACACTGCCCGTTCTGAGCATCCCTCAGCGTGGCCAGGGCATCAGTCAGCAGGAAATGCAGCGTTTTGAAGTGGAAGTTGTCTCGGTATTCCTGTCGGGAATGCCCAACCATGTGCAGGGCATCATTGAATTTTGTGTGGTCAGTCATTGTGAAGGCCATGATGGCGGTGGCCTGGTCTGGGGACAGAGGGGACTCAGGGGGGCCCCGACTCTGCCACTCAGCTGCAGCCTTTACCCAAACCTCAGCAAACTCCTTGTTCTGCTCAAACTCGGAGCTGTTGAGGGCCGGCAATGCCTCCTTCATGGCAGGGCCGCAGCCCTGGTACTGGTCATCAAAGGAGTCTGGGGCCATGTCCAGGGGGATCACATCGACAGCCATGGTGGCCACGGCCATTGCCAGCAGTGCCAGGGTCTGAGCCAGGACGGCCATGGCAGGGAGAGGCCACAGGGACCGGTGTGGACACTGGAGGACACAGAGGGGACACAGGGGAGACACGGGGAAGGTTCATCAGTGAAGGACTGGGGAAGGGAGTGGGATCAGCCCAGGGAGAAGAAAGGCACTCCTGCCCAGCCGACCCGTGCACATGTCTGAGTTCCCTGACCCCAAATCCTGGGATTACTTATGCCTCCCCAACATCCCCCAGCCCCAGGACCCCAGTCCCACAGCATCATCACCCCCAGAAGCCCAATCCTACTCCCATGAATACACGTCCCCTCAGCCCCAGCAGAATCCTGACCCAAATCCTGGGGTCACTCCCTGAGCCCCTCAGTGTCCCTCTCCCTTGGTCCCCAGACCCCACTCCTACTCCCATTCCCCAGTTCCTTTGGTATCACCCCAGGACATCAACCCAAATCCAGGCATCACCCTCTGCCCCCACAGTGTCTCCCAGCCCCTCATCACTGCAATCCCACTCTCACCATCCCGCATCCCCCCTCATTTCCAGCAGAGCCCCCATGACGCCAGTCCCTGGCCTGTGACTCCCTCAGTGTCCCCCCATGTCTGCAATTCCATTCCCTCAATCCCCTGTCCCCGCAAAGCGTCCTCCCAGAGTCCCCCCAGCCCCGATACCAAAATCAGCCGGAGTGAACTCCTGGATGGATCTGGAGATAGCAGAAAGCTGGAATTCCTTATCAGCTCAGACTCACAGCAGATCTTTCCTGGTCCTGCACATCAGGGGGGCACTTTGCCATGGGGTATTTATCCACCATATTTATAAATATTCATGAAAATGTCTCCCTTAGCTAGTACAGAATCTGTACTTTTCCCGTAAATCATTTGCATTGATCCACCTCCTCCTACAAGTAATTTTATTGTCCTGGAGAGTTGTAAAAATGGGGCTTCTGGGGCACATTTTCACCAAATACTTTGATACCAAAGGTTCTTTTCCTGGAACAATTTCTTTGCGCAGGTGCTGTTGTTTCCTGGTACAGAACTTGCCAAAACCCCTCTGGAGTTCCCTTTGTCTGTTTCTCCATGGGTTCTAGCCGTGATTTTCATCTTGTATGCACACCTCTCCATCCTTTTATCATTTCTGCCAGTTTGTCTTCAGTGTCTGTCCAGCACCTTCAGGGGAAGGGAAAATTTCCATTCTCTCTATTATTTGTCACTTTGTGACAGAAATGCTCCAGTCCAGTCATCATCCATAGTACCACCCAGGATCTCCAGGTCTTTCCTGTCCTGAGGAGCTCAGAACAGGAAAGAGCACTGGGCAGAACTGGACATGGCACTGGGCAGAGCTGGACATGGCACTGTCCAGAACTGGAAAGAGCATTGGGCAGAACTGGACATGGCATTGGGCAGAGCTGCACAGAGAGCTGGACAGAGCTGGACACTGGGCAGAGCTGGACACAGCCCTGAGCAGAGCTGGAAATGGCGCTGAACAGAGTTGGGCACAGCACTCCTGATGTGCCTCACTGGGCAGGGAGAGGGGCACGATCACTCCCTGACTTCCTGTCCCTGCTCCTCTGAGTGCCCCCCAGATCTCTCCTGGGCCCAGGCCACATGGCCAGCTCTACTGGTCACCCAGAAGCACCCCCAGGTCATTCCTCAGAGCTGCTCCAGCAGGTCCCCACCAGCCAGGCAGGGCACTGGGGCTAAATTGGACTAAAACCAGCCAAAATCACCAACTCTGAACTGACAACTGAGGCTGAAGTACTAGAGCTGGCCCTGGCCATCCATCAGCTGACCCTGGCAATGCCCAGTCCCTTCTCAGACAGAAATTCCTCTCCCCTATTCATACTTGGGATGAAATGTCTCCGAGGTTCCTCCCTCAGGAAGGGGATGCTCCCCAAGCATCCTCCTGAAAGCTGAGAGAAAGAGACGTTCCCACAAGTGTTGGCATGGAGAGTGACATTGAGCCCTGTTTGGGAATTGTCACTTTTGACTGGCTCTGTCAGAATTACTTCATGGAATAGTTTTGGAAGAATTATTTAATGGAGTTGTTTTGATAGAATCATGTAACAGAATTGATTTGACAGAATAATTTACTAGAATGTGAATTGACCAAACCAGACCCTCTGGTCACACAATGCCTGGAACCGGACACCATGCACACCCCGGAACAAGTGGTGACACTGCCCATTCTGAGCATGCCTCAGTGTCACCAGGGCCTGGGTCAGCAGGAAATGCAGCGTTTCGAAGTGGAAGTTGTTCCGGTATTCATGGCGGGAGCGCCCGGCCACACGCACGGCCGCGTTGAACTCCTTGTAAATGTCCTTTGTTGTGTAGGCCACGAGAGCAACGGCCTGGGCTGGGGACGCCAGAGGGGACACAGGGGGAGCCCCGCTTGTGCCACTCAGCCTCGGCCTTCACCCAGGTCTGGGCTGGGGAGTGGATTCACCTGGAACTCGGAGTGGTTGAGGGCCGGCAATGCCTTGGTCATGGGCAGGGCTGCAGCCCAAGTACTGGTTATGAAAGGAGTCCTGGGCCATGTCCAGGGGCAGCACCTTGATGGCTGCAGTGGTCACAGTCATTGCCAGCAGTGCCAGGGTGAGAGCCAGGAGGGCCATGGCAGGGAGGTTACTGGGAGCAGTGTGGGGACACTGGGGGACAAAGTGGGACACACTGAGGGGACACTGAGGACACACGGGGGTACATGGGAAGGGCTCCTCTGTGAGGGGCTCAGCATGGCCCCTGAGCTCCAACCAGATGAACTTTAGAACAGTGGCCATTTATCCTCATTTCCTAGGAGGCCGTGGATATTATCCTTTTGTTCTCCTATGCAGTGAGTCTCTTCATCAGGGTCAAGGTTGTATCTGGTAAGTTTTTCTTGATTGTGATCTGTGCTCCATATATTTTGTCCTGTACTTAGAGGATAACCAGTAATAGTTTTAATAAGATAATTGCCTCACAGATGGGAACTGCTTTAACATCAAGGTACACAAACTCTTTGCATAAAGAACCGAGAAGGGGAAGATGTGGAAGACCAGACCGCTACAGAAGCTCAGCTGGGGAGCATGGCAGACCTTGTGGCCCTGGTAGAGTGAAGACTGTGGGAGAGAAAAACTCAAGGCAAGAACAGAAGTGATGACGTCATGTCTGATCACTTTGCCCATCATGTCTGGACACTTCTGACCATCACGAATGGCACTCTGGCCAGAGAAGAGATGACAGGGATGTTGCTGGTGAAAGAGATAACAAGGACATTACCAGTGTAAGAAGGATAATGGAGAATATTGTGTTTCTAAGGGGTCTGGGGAAAAGGGGTCCAAGTAGAAAACTTTGTACAAACATAGTGAGCTATAAATCCTGGTAAATTGGTGCAATAAATGGCTTTGATTTGCTGGCATTGCAGAGTCCGTGTCTCTCAATCCCCGCACAACAGCTGCCTAGTCCCAGTCCCAATCCCAATCCTGTGTTTACACTTCCAATGTCCCCCTGGTGCTTCCCAGGATCTCATTTCTGCTCCCAGACCTTTGTAGCCCTCTTGTGACCCCAGGTTGCTCAGGAACCTCACCCAAATTCCTTAAGCCACTCTGTCACCGCCCCTGCCCAAGTCCACCTTGGCCCTCTCCCAGACCCCAGTCCTGCTCCCAGTCCTGTTACCCATTTCACATCACCCCAGGACCACAACCCAAATTTAGGGACCCCAACCCGTGACCCTCCAATGTCGGCCTGGAGCCCTCCATGCCCCCACTCTACAATCCCAGTCCCATGTCCCTCCACAAGTGTCCCCTGGAGTCCCCTCAACCACTGATATTGAAATTGAACAGAGTGAACTCCCTGATGGAAATGGAGGAAGCAGAAAGATGGAATTTTTGTTTAGCTCAGACTCACAGCAGATCTCTCCTGGTCCTGCACATCAGGGAGGACCTTATCAACAAAATCTATCCATCTTAATTATACATGTTCATCAAAATGTACTTCTTAGCTAACACAAAACCAGCACATTTCCCATTAATAATTAGCATGGCTCGGTCTCTTTTGGGAAATAATTTTTATTGCCCTGGAGGGTCATAAAATTGGTCAGTTCAGATGTTAGGGTTTCACTAAGTGTCGCAATATCTCAGATGACCTTGCCTCAAACTTTCGTTTTTACATGCACTGCTCCTTCTGTGTTACAGATCTTGCCAAAAACCCCTCACTGGAGTGCCCTTTATCTCTTTCTCCACAGGTTCCAGTAACCTTTGCTCTTCTGTGTGCACATTTTTACATCCTTCTATCGGTTTTTGTTTGTTCTTCTTAAAGCCTTATGCAGCACCTTCAGGAGAACTCAAACTTTCTATTTTCTTTCTTATTGCTCAGCCCCAATGACCCCAACCCCACAGTCCCATGTCCCATGTCCCATGTCCCCAATGCCACCCAGTCCCACTCCCCACTGCTCACTGAGTTGCTGCCACCCCTCAGATACCAGTTGGGGTCCCCTATCAGATGACAGCCCTGTGGGCACCTTGAGCCTGGGGATGATCTCTTCGGAGAATGCCTGGGTGAGTTCCCTGGCCTTGCTGGTGTGGCAGGAAAAGTTCTGGACCTCAAAATGGATCCATCAATACCAGGAGATAACTGAGCTTATGTTGGCGTGGTAGCTCAGAAAAACCACTTGCCAGTAATCCCCAGGAGCGTTTCCTCTTTCTGTGATGCCTGGAGGTGATGGTTTTGAATGCAAAGGGTTGTTTTAAAAAGAAAGATATTAGCGATTGCTCTGTAACAGACCTGACAATTTTGTCCTATGAACACTGAGGCCACCGACCAGTCCCCATCTCATCGATTCCCCAGAGCTTTGCTGGTGCTTTTCTCCTTTACAAATTGCAGCATCTGCTGGGGTGGGCCTGACCTAGTTATTGGGAGTTACCTCTCACCCACCCACCCGCCCAGCCATCCTCTTTATTGTGGCTTTTAGATAAGCAGCCAATTTTCAATCTGCCCAACTCTCTCCAGGCCTCACTTCTGGCAGTGAAATTCCTTTCTCAGGAATTAACATCAGCATGCTTTGTTGCAGAACCTCTCATGCAGATTTATTGCAAGTCTATTTCCCACAGGGATTTTGTCAATCCCCAAGCTGGTGTGCCCTGGATTGTTGTACGGCCATGTCTTTGGGCAGCTTTTTGGTAGCCAGGACACCCAGGGCCTGCTGCTTTTGTTGTTACACAAAAATCTCCAAGGAGAGGAAATCCCATGGGAAATGTGGACCTCAGGGCCATCTTTGAGTTACAGAATGTGTGTCCTTCCTTAGGAGTCCAAATTGAAGGTCATTCTGGGGCCTGCTTTGTGGGGGAGACTTCACAAGATCTGTGGGGTGCTCTTCTAAACATCTCAACATCAGCCAGGATTGACTCAGATGCCTGTGGGCCAGAGCAGAGACTGCTCTCCTCATCCAAGAGGCCATGAAATCCAATTTGGGACAAAAGTTTATGATATATACTCTGCTCACCATGGAAGAAGATGTGGAACAAGGGGCGGAACTTGATGTGTTACGAAGAGCTCTGGAATTGTGAGAAAAAGAGCAAGCATAGGAACTCACTTGCCATCTGCTTTGAGCATTGCTCATGCCCATGGAGCCATATGGAGAGATAGAAGTCAATTAACAGCACAGAGATCTCCAATTAAATATAAACAAGAATTAATTTCCCTCCTTGATTCCACCCATCTTCCAAAAGAAGTGGCTGTACTACAATCCAGGGCACACCAGCTTGGGGATTGACAAATCCCCGTTGGAAATAGACTTGCAATAAAGCTGCATGAGAGGTTCCACAACAAAGCATCCTGGTGTTAATTCCTGAGAATGGAATTTCAGCCCCAGAGGTGAGGCCTGGAGAGAGTTGGGCAGATTGAAAATTGGCTGCTTATCTAAAAGCCCACAATAAAGAGGGTGGCTGGGTAGGTGAGAGGTAACTCCCAATAACCAGGTCAGGAATTCCCCACCTGCTGCTGCAATTTGTAAAGGAGAAAAGCACCAGCAAAGCTCTGGGGAATTGATGCAATAGGGACTGGTCTGTGGCCTCAGATCCTCAGTGTCCTTAGGACAAAATTGTCAGGTCTGTTACAGAGCAATGCCTGATATGTCTTCAAAAGAACCCTTTGCATTCAAAACCATCACCTCCAGGCATCACTGAAAGAGGAAACACTCCTGGGGGTTACTGGCAGATGGATTTTCTGAGCTACCACGCCAACATAGGCTCAGATATCTTCTGGTGTTTCTGGATCCCTTTTTGGGGGCTCCAGGACTACTCCTGCCACATGAATAAGGCCAGGGAACTCACCCAGGCACTCCTCCAAGAGATCCATCCCCTCAAGGCTCAAGGTGCCCACAGGGATGTCATCTGATAGGGGACCCCAACTGGTATTTGAGGGGTGGCAGCAACTCAGTGAGCAGTGGGGAGTGGGACTGGGTGGCATTGCGGGGATATGGGACTGTGGGACTGGGGTCATTGGGGCTGAGCAAGACGAGAGAGAATAGAAAGTTTGAGTTCTCCTGAAGGTGCTGCATAAGGCTTTAAGAAGAACAAACAAAAACCGATAGAAGGATGTAAAAATGTGCACACAGAAGAGCAAAGGTTACTGGAACCTGTGGAGAAAGAGAGAAAGGGCACTCCAGTGAGGGGTTTTTGGCAAGATCTGTAACACAGAAGGAGCAGTGCATGTAAAAACGAAAGTTTGAGGCAAGGTCATCTGAGATATTGCGACACTTAGTGAAACCCTAACATCTGAACTGACCAATTTTATGACCCTCCAGGGCAATAAAAATTATTTCCCAAAAGAGACCGAGCCATGCTAATTATTAATGGGAAATGTGCTGGTTTTGTGTTAGCTAAGAAGTACATTTTGATGAACATGCATAATTAAGATGGATAGATTCTGTTGATAAGGTCCTCCCTGATGTGCAGGACCAGGAGAGATCTGCTGTGAGTCTGAGTTAAACAAGAATTCCATCTTTCTGCTTCCTCCATTTCCATCAGGGAGTTCACTCTGTTCAATTTCAATATCGGTGGTTGAGGGGACTCCAGGGGACACGTGTGGAGGGACATGGGACTGGGATTGTAGAGTGGGGGCATGGAGGGCTCCAGGCCGACATTGGAGGGTCACGGGTTGGGGTCCCTAAATTTGGGTTGTGGTCCTGGGGTGATGTGAAATGGGTAACAGGACTGGGAGCAGGACTGGGGTCTGGGAGAGGGCCAAGGTGGACTTGGGCAGGGGCGGTGACAGAGTGGCTTAAGGAATTTGGGTGAGGTTCCTGAGCAGCCTGGGGTCACAAGAGGGCTACAAAGGTCTGGGAGCAGAAATGAGATCCTGGGAAGCACCAGGGGGACATTGGAAGTGTAAACACAGGATTGGGATTGGGACTGGGCAGCTGGTGTGCGGGGATTGAGAGACATGGACTCTGCAATGCCAGCAAATCAAAGCCATTTATTGCACCAATTTACCAGGATTTATAGCTCACTATGTTTGTACAAAGTTTTCTACTTGGACCCCTTTTCCCCAGTCCCCTTAGAAACACAATATTCTCCATTATCCTTCTTACACTGGTAATGTCCTTGTTATCTCTTTCATCAGCAACATGGCTGTCATCTCTTCTCTGGCCAGAGTGCTCATCGTGATGGTCAGAAGTGTCCAGACATGATGGGCAAAGTGATCAGACATGACGTCATCACTTCTGTTCATGCCTTGAGTTTTTCTCTCCCACAGTCTTCACTCTACCAGGGCCACAAGGTCTGCCATGCTCCCCAGTTGAGCTTCTGTAGTGGTCTGGTCTTCCACATCTTCCCCTTCTCGGTTCTTTATGCAAAGATTTTGTGTACCTTGATGTTAAAGCAATTCCCATCTGTAAGGCTATTGTCTTATTAACATTATTACTGGTTATCTGCTAAATACAGGATAAAATATATGGAGCACAGATCACAATCAAGAAAAACGCACTAAATACAACCCTGTCCCTGATAAAGCGACTCGCTGCATAGGAGAACAAAAGCAAAATGACCAAGGCCTCCTAGGAAATGAGGATAAATGGCCACTGTTCTAAAGTTCATCTGCTTGGAGCTCAGGGGCCATGCTGAGCCCCTCACAGAGGAGCCCTTCCCATGAACCCCCGTGTGTCCTCAGTGTCCCCTCAGTGTGTCCCACTTTGTCCCCCAGTGTCCCCACATTGCTCCCAGTAACCTCCCTGCCATGGCCCTCCTGGCTCTCACCCTGGCACTGCTGGCAATGACTGTGACCACTGCAGCCATCAAGGTGCTGCCCCTGGACATGGCCCAGGACTCCTTTCATGACAAGTACCGGGGTGGCTGCAGGCCTGCCATGATCGTGGCATTGCCGGCCCTCAGCCACTCTGAGTTCCAGGTGAATCCTCTGTGCACCCAGACCTGGGTGAAGGCCGAGGCTGAGTGGCACAAGCGGGGCTCCCCCTGTGTCCCCTCTGGCGTCCCCAGTCCAGGCCGTTGCTCTCGTGGCCTACACAACAAAGGACATTTACAAGGAGTTCAATGCAGCTGTGTGTGTGGCCGGGAGCTCCCGCCAGGAATACCGGAACAACTTCACTTCAAAATGCTGCATTTCCTGCTGACCCAGGCCCTGGTGACACTGAGGCAGGCTCAGAACGGGCAGTATCACCACGTGTTCCGGGATGTGCATGATGTCCAGTTCCAGGCATGGTGTGACCAGAGGGTCTGGTTTGGTCAATTCACATTCTAGTAAATTATTCTGTCAAATCAAATCTATTACATGATTCTATCAAAACAACTCCATTAAATAATTCTTCCAAAACTATTCCATGAAGTAATTCTGACAGAGCCAGTCAAAAGTGACAATTCCTACCCAGGGCTCAATATCATTCCCCATGCCAACACTTGTGGGAACGTCTCTTTCTCTCAACTTTCAGGAGGATGCTTGGGGAGTATCCCCTTCCCGAGGGAGGAACTTCACACACTTTTCATCCCAAGAATGAATAGGGGAGAGGAATTTCTGTCTGAGAGGGGACTGGGCATTGCCAGGGTCAGCTGATGGATGGCCAGGCCCAGCTCTGGTACTTTACGAGCATTTGTCAGTTCAGGGTTGGTGATTTTGGCTGGGTTTAGCCCAATTTAGCCCCAGTGCCCTGCCTGGCTGGGGGGGACCTGCTGGAGCAGCTGTGGGGAATGACCTGGGGGTGCTGCTGGGTGACCAATGGAGCTGGCTATGTGGCCTGGGGCCAGGAGAGATCTGGGGGGCACTCAGAGGAGCAGGGACAGGAAGTCAGGGAGTGATCGTGCCCCTCTCCCTGCCCAGTGAGGCACATCAGGAGTGCTGTGCCCAACTCTGTTCAGCGCCATTTCCGGCTCTGCTCAGGGCTGTGTCCAGCTCTGCCCAGTGTCCAGCTCTGTCCAGCACTGTGTCCAGCTCTGCCCAATGCCATGTCCAGCTATGCCCAGTGCCATGTCCAGTTCTGCCCAGTGCTCTTTCCCGTTCTGGGCTCCTCAGGACAGGAAAGACCTGGAGATCCGCGATGGTACCATGGATGATGACCAGACTGGAGCATTTCTTTCACAAAGTGACAAATAACACAGAGAATGGAAATTTTCCCTTCCCCTGAAGGTGCTGGACAGACACTGAAGACAAACTGGCAGGAATGATAAAAGGATGGAGAAGTGTGCACACAAGATGAAAATCACGGCTAGAACCCATGGAGAAACAGACAAAGGGAACTCCAGTGGGGTTTTGGCAAGTTCTGTACCAGGAAACAACAGCACCTGTGCAAAGAAATTGTTCCAGGAAAAGTGCCTTTGATATCAAAGTATTTGGTGAAAATGTGCCCCAGAAGCCCCATTTTTATGACTCTCCAGGACAATAAAATGACTCCAGGATCAATGCAAATGATTTACAGGAAAAATACAGTTTCTGTATTAGCTAAGGGAGACATTTTCATGAATATTTATAAATATGGTGGATAAATACCCCATGGCAAATCGCCCCTGATGTGCAGGACCAGGGGAGATCTGCTGCCGATCTGAGCTGGTAAGGAATTCCGGCTTCCTGCTATCTCCAGATCCATCCGGGAGTTCACTCCGGCTGATTTTGGTATTGGGGCTGGGGGGACTCGGGGGGGACTCTTGTGGGGGGGACAAGGGATTGAGGGAATGGGATTGCAGACATGGGGGGACACTGGGGGAGTCACAGGCCAGGGACTGGGGTCATGGGGGGCTCTGGGGGAAAATGAGGGGGGACACGGGATGGTGAGAATGTGGTGGGAATGGGGTGATGGGGGGCCTGGGAGACACTGTGGGGGCAGAGGGTGATGCCTGGATTTGGGTTGATGTCCTGGGGTGACACCAAAGGAACTGGGGAATGGGAGTGGGAGTGGGGTCTGGGGACCAAGGGAGAGGGACACTGAGGGGCTCAGGGAGTGACCCCAGGATTTGGGTGGGGATTCTGCTGGGGTTGAGGGGACTTGTAGTCATGGGAGTAGGATTGGGCTTCTGGGGGTGATGGTGCTGTGGACTGGGGACCCTGGGGCTGGGGGATGTTGGGGAGGCATAAGTAACCCCAGGATTTGGGGTCAGGGAACTCAGACATGTGCAGGGGTCGGCTGGGCAGGAGTGCCTCTCTTCCCCCTGACCCCACTCCCCTGCTGACCCCACTCCCTTCCCCAGTCCCTCACTGATGAACCCTCCCCGTGTCTCCCCCATGTCCCCTCTGTGTCCTCCAGAGTCCACACCGGTCCCTGTGGCCTCTCCCTGCCATGGCCCCCCTGGCTCAGACCCTGGCACTGCTGGCAATGGCCATGGCCACCACAGCTGTCGATGTGATCCCCCTGGACATGGCCCCAGACTCCTTTGATGACCAGTACCAGGGCTGTGGCCCTGCCATGACGGAGGCATTGCCGGCCCTCAACAGCTCCGAGTTTGAGCAGAACAAGGAGTTTGCTGAGGTTTGGGTAAAGGCTGCAGCTGAGTGGCAGAGTTGGGACCCCCCTGAGTCCCCTCTGTCCCCAGACCAGGCCACCGCCATCATGGCCTTGTTAATGACTGACCACACAAAATTCAATGATGCCCTGCGCGAGGCCGGGCATTCCCGACAGGAATACCGGGACAACTTCCACTTCAAAACGCTGCATTTCCTGCTGACTGATGCCCTGGCCACGCTGAGGGACGCTCAGAAAGGGCAGTGTCGGGACGTATTCCTGAATGTGTCTGGCACCTGCTACAAGGCACAGCGTGGTGACACCGTCCGGTTCGGTCATTTCATGCTCTTGTTACCGAGCAATCAAACTGGCGAGTGCCCCGGTGAGACAATGCTTGAGGTGCACACATGCCAAGGCGTGGAAATCCAGTCTTTCACCAAACATCCAGAAGAGAAGGTGGTGCTGATCCCACCCTTTGAGACTTTCAATGTCGCCCAATACACCCAGGAAGGAAACAAGACACAGATCCAGCTCCAGTCCAATGGGACCTACAGCAAATACAACTGCGAGTGGCTGCGAGGTGACACTACAGGTGACCGCCTGGGGGAATGAGGACAGCCATGATAAGGCACCGGGGACAATGACACTGACTGGGGATGGTGGACAAGGACACCCACAATGTGTGGGGTTACAAGGATACCCTGGGCTGGGGGCTCCTATTCTGGGGACACCCATTGTGGGCACAGGCACAGGAACATCCATGACAGGGAACAGGGATAGTGACCCCCACTTCTGGGAGGGAATAGGGACAGGAACAGCCGTGCCAGGGGACAAGGGATAGGGACAGAGACAGGGACAGGGGACAGGGACAGGGACAGGGACCCCCCACGGTTCCAACCCTGTCCCTCTCTGATAATGGCAGTGTTCTTTGGGGATGGGCCCTGTGTACAGAATGTGGGTGGGCCAGGACCACCGGATGGTACTCCCTGAATACCTGTAACCCACTGTAACCCCCCCACTGCAATCCCTGACTCCTCCTGACCCCTGTCACTCCTAAGTCCACCAAGACCCCCCCGACCTCCCTGGGCTCTCTTTCTCCCCATGCCCCCCCCTCACACCCTGTCACCTGTCACCTCATGGCACCCATCTCTCCTGTAACCCCTAAGTCTCCCTTATTGCCATCCCTGACCCCTTCACTCCCCTCATGATCCCCCTGATGCTCATCTTTGTCCCTCAGGTGGGAGTGTCTCCAGTGCCCCCTTCCACGTTGGGGGACGACTCCTCCTGGCCACCACAGCCCTGGCAGTGGCCACTGGAATCCTCTGAGCCACGAGGCCACCGACGTTACTGGGGTCACAGCGGCAACCATGGCCAGCATGGCAACCAAGGTCACTGTTGTCACTGTTGCCACCACGATCAAGAATACCACCAGGACCCCCAGAGAAACAAGAGCACCAAGGCTACCAAGGCCACCACTGCCACTATTGCCACCATGAGGTAACTGGGGCCACCATTGTCACTGCAGGCACCACAGCCACCCTGGCCACCATGGTAACTATAATCACCAAGGCCACTGTGACCACCTTGATCACCAAGATTACTTGAGCCACAAAGTTACAACAGCCAATGTAGCCATTGCGGCCATCAGTATCATTGTGCAAAGCAATTCTATTAAATAATTCTATCAAAACAATTCTATCACGTATATCTGTCAAAGCCAGCAAAAAGGGACAATTCTTAAGCAGGGCTCAATGGCACTCCTCACACCAACACTCATGGGAATGTCTCTTTCTTTCAAACTCAAGGAGGATCCTTGGGGAGCATCCCCTTCCTGAGGGAGGAACCTCACACACATTTCATTCCAAGCAGAAACAGGAGAGAGGAATCTCTCTCTGAGAGGGGACTGGACATTCCCAGGGTCAGATGATGGATGGCCAGCCTCAGCTCTGGTGCTTCATCCTCAGTTGTCAATTTGGCGCATGTGATTTGGGCTGGTTTTAGCCCCACTCAGCAGCAAAAGCAGCACCAGACCCCTCTCAGTGCTGCTCCAGTGGCCACAAACGGGGCATTGTCCCTTGGCCATATTCCAGGCAGAGCATCCTGCCACATCCTGCACTTCAGGGGGACCTCAAAGGCTGGAAACTGGGAGGTTCAAGAGGGCAAGGGCAGATCCTGTCCCTGGGAACAGACAGTCCCCAGTTCCAGTCCAGGCTGGGGGGGACCTGCTGGAGCAGCTCTGGGGAAGGACCTGGGGGTGCTGGTGGGTGAGCTGTGGAACTGGCGTTGTGTCTTGTGTCCCATGGCCAGGAGCGATCCAGGGGGCATCAGGAGGGGTGGGACCAGGAGGTGAGGGAATGTTTGTGCCCCTCTGCCCTTCCCAGTGAGGAGCATCGGGAGTGCCGTGACCAGCTGTGCCCAGTGCCATGTACAACCCTGCCCAGTGCCGTGTCCAGTTCTGTCCTGCTGTGGACCCAAACCTGGTCTAAGGCATGATGCTGCCTGAGCTGGGAGGTTGGGCCAGGTGCCCACTCTGGGTCCTTCCAGCCTGACCCATGCTGGGATTTAGGGATTCTGGCAGTTGCAGTTCAGGAATTGTCCACTGGAGGGCGGCAGCAGCGAGTGCGGGAAATCAGCGTCACTGCGCATGCGCCGCTCCCAGCTGCAGTTCCGGGTGCCAACAGCAGGCGGCAGCACGAGCTGCTGGAGCTGCCCAGCGCCCGCCCCGCCCCATCCCGGCCCCGGGGGCTCTGCAATGGTTTGGGATGGAGCGACCTTAAAGCCCATCCGGTGCCAGCCCTGCCATGGGCAGGGACACCTTCCCCTGGGCTGGGCTGTTCATGGCCCTGCCCAACCTGGCCTTGAACTGTTCCAGGACTGGGGAGCCACAGCTTTGGTACAGATGGGTAAGATGATGATTGGCTCTCAAAATTAAGGCATGAATATTGTGTTTATGTTAAGAAAAGTTTTGTTGATGTATGGTTATGTGATTTTAGTTTGTAGTTTGGACATCCTGTGTAATCCCCATCGCCCCCTCTCCTCCACCCATACTGTTGCTCCAGGACAGCTGTGGTTGTCAGGATTGTCAGGGACATGTAACCGTGCCCCTTGCACGGGGCGGTTGGGAATGGGGAATGCCTGTTGCTGCGGAGGAGTGGCACGGCAACATCTCACCTCCAACCACACTGCAGGAAGGTCTCCACCAATGGACAGCAAGGAAGAATCAAGTGGCAGACTTTGGGAATGACAAGGGATTTAGAAGAAAAATGTTTGAATATATATGACTGCTTATGGATATGTATTTGGTTGATGCAACACCAGGGGTATAAAGGTCAGAGCCGCCATTTTGTGGATGAGACTCTGGCTGCAGCTAAGCATACCGCTTAGGATTCAAGTGGAATATTTTTACTGTCTACCTTTTGAGCAGAAAAATTTACCTTGCCAGAGGTTTACTTGCAGAAAGGAGACAGAAGAGCCCTGTAATTTCATTCATGATCAAAGGAAGAGGCTGTTCTGGTTTGAAAGCAAAACCAGTGAGAGACTCCAAGTCAGAAATGCAATTTATTGCGAAGAGGGAGAAGGAAAACAAAAATACATGCAATAATACAAAAGAAAAACCACAGACAAAGAGTATGACCTGACACCATGTTGGTCAGCGTGTTGGCAGCAGTCCAGTTCGATTGGTAGCTGCAGTCCTCTTGGAGTGGCAGATGTGGTGCTGTTGGAGCAGTTATCCTGTAGATGGATGTAGTCTCCCTCTGAAGATCCAGTGGAAAAGATGGCTGTTTCTCTGGGAATACAGTGGAAAGTCTGACTGCTCTGTCCCAAAACCCAGATTATATCCAGGTGGAGGTTCTTAGCTCCTCCCTCCTGGGCAGAGCATCTCACAATGCGCTGTTATCATTCTGATGAGTCATACAGTGGGTCCTTGACTGTCCATTAAACAGAAATGGCTCCTAGAGGGAGTTATCTCTGTGTCATGTGGCAAGACATTGTTTTGCTGATTAACAGCAGATAAGAAAATACAATGTCCCTCCTGGTTTCAACAGCTCTTGAGGATGGGAATAGAACACATCTTTTTATTGTAACCTGGGACAGAGGCCATGGGCAATTTCCCCATGGGGTGTTCCAAGTTGCTGGACAATGCAGCCTCCTTTTTATCCCAATTTCCGTGCACTCCCCTTCCCCATTCATGGAGGTATTCAGAAGGTACAGACTTCAAAACCCACCTACAAAATATCCCCCTTGCTACACAGCCCACTCTTCTATCACACAGACACGTGACCATTCAAATGAGATTTAACTCCACCCTGGGTGCAGAAATTAAAATTCATAAGCCTGTTAAGACTTTTTTCTTCTTCTTGAAGTTCAGGAATTTTGCAGGACCTTGTCTGAGCAGCAGTCCATGTCAGTGAGGAATATTTTCTGAAACTGATCGTTTCTCCAGTCACTTCCTTATCTACAAGTCCCGGGCCCAATATACCACAAGATCCACACAATCTGTTTGTAAAGAAACATTCCTCTTATTCCTTTCAGGGTTGAATTAATTGTGGTGCAGAAATAGAGTTTAGTTGGGTTTAATTCCTGAATACGTGGGAAAGCACAGAATATGATCAAGAATGCAAATGAATGAATTTCTAAAGAAGTAAAGGACAGTCAGGGAGATGTTGGCGGAGAGAGGGAGTGGGGAAGATTGTTGTTTTTCCTCTTCTCTTCCTCTACTCTTTTCCCTTTTTTCCCCTTTTCCTCCAGGGAGATTGGCAGTGGTGGCCTTGGTAGCCACATTTATCTGGGGGTCATGGTGGCCATGGTGATTGTGGATACCATGGTGAGTGTGAGAAATAACTGCTCACTTTAAAATTTTAAAGGTTTATTAGACCTCAACAGCGCAATAAAGGGCCTGAATACGGAAAACAGGCAGCACTGGGAGTGTGGTCAACTGCCATTGGCTCGTCCACAAAACAGCGGCTTCGCCTTTTATACCCCCAGTGTTGCATCAGCCAAACCTGGCTCTGCCAAAGTCTGCCATTCAATCCTGACTCGCTGTCCATAGGTACAGACCTTCTTGTAACTTGACTGGAGGAGAGGTGAGGTGAGGTGAGGTAAGGTGAGGTGAGGTGAGGTGAGGTGAGGTGAGGTGAGGTGAGGTGAGGCATGCCACAACTCATTAGGAACAGATTTTCCCCATTCCCAACTGCCCAATGGCAGGGGCACGGGTTCATGTCCGGCCCCCACATGTCCCTGACAACCCCAACAACCAGGGCTGTCCAGTGGGAACAATACAGAGGCGGGTGAAGGGGACAGTGGGGAGCGCAAAGGGGGTCCAAAAGCCAAACTACAATCACATTACCATAAGTCAACAAAATTTCTCTTAATATGCACACAATATTCACCATTTAATTGTGAGAGTCAGATATAATGTTACCCATCTATAACAAAGCTGTGGCTGCCCCACTCCTGGAAGGGTTCAAGGCCAGACTGGGCAGTGCCTGGAGCAGCCTGGCCTAGGGGAAGATGTCCCTGCCCATGGCAGGGCTGGCACCGGACGGGCTTTAAGGTCGCTCCATCCCAAACCATTGCAGAGCCCCCGGGGCCAGGATGGGGCGGGGCGGGCGCTTGGCAGCGCCAGCAGCTCGTGCTGCCGCCTGCTGTTGGCACCCAGAACTGCAGCTGGGGGCAGCGCATGCACAGTGCTGCTGATTTCCTGTGCTCGCTGCTGCCCTCCAATGGACAATTCCTGAACTGCAACTGCCAGAATCCCCAAATCCCAGAATGGGTCAGGCTGGAAGGACCCAGAGTGGGCAACTGCCCCAACCTCCCAGCTCAGGCAGCGTCATCCCTGAGCACAGGATTGGGTCCAGAGCAGCCCATAACTGGACATGGCACCTGGCAGAGCTGGACACGGCATTCCTGTTATGCCTCCCTGGGCAGGGCAGAGGGACATGAACATTCCCTGACTTCCTGGCCCTGCTCTTCCTGATATCCCCTGAATCCATTCTGGCTCTAGGCAGCACAGCCAGCTTCAATGGTCACCCACCAGCAAACCCAGGTCCTTCTCCAGAGCTGCTCCAGCAGGTCCCCCCCAGTCAAAGATGGCACTGGTGACTGTCCCTCCCCAGGGACAGGATCTGTCCTTGCCCTCTTGAACCTCCCAATTTCCAGCCTTTAAGGTCCCCTGAAGTGCAGGATGTGTCTGGATGCTCTGCCTGGAATGTGCCCAAGGGACAATGCCCCACTTGTGGCCATCATGGCAACATTGAGAGGGGTCTGGTGCAGATTTTGTTGCTGAATTGGTGAAAACCAGCCCAAATCACCAACTTCAAATTGACAACTGAGGCTATAACACCAGAGCTGTGCCTGGCCATCCATTAGCTGACCCTGGGAACATCCAATCCTGTCTCAGACAGAGATTCCTCTCCCCTATTATGCTTGGAATGAAATGTGTCTGAGGATCTTCCCTTGGGAAGGGGTTCTTCCCAAGGATCCTCCTTGAGGCTGAGAGAAAGAGACCATCCCAAGATTGCTGTTGTGGGGAGTGACATCGAGCCCTGTTTAGCAATTTTCTCTCTTTGCTGGCTTTGTCAGAATTATTTAATGGAATTTTTTTTGATAGATTTTTTATTAGAATTGCTTTGCACAAGGGCCTTGGTGGCCACACTGGCCAGGGAGGCTGTGGTAGCCTTGGGGCTGAGGGAGTCTTGGTGATCATGGTGGCCACAGCTGCCACAGTGACCACAGTGACCTTGGTGACCTTGATGGCCTCATTGCTCAGAGGATCATGGTGGCCAGTGCCAAGGCTGTGGTGGCCAGGAGGAGTCCTCTGAGGTGGAAAGGAGTCCTGGGGACACTCTAACCTGAGGGAAAAAGAGGAGAATCAGTGGGGCCGTGGGGGTAGTGAGAGGGTCAGGGATAGCCATAATGGGGGATTAAGGGTGACAGGAGAGCTGGGGGCATGAGTGTGACAGGTGACAGGGTGTCAGGAGGGGCACAGGGGGGTACAGGGGCCAGGGAGATCAGGGAAATCATGGTGGGCTTAGGAGTGCAGTGGGGGGGTTACAGGGGGTTACAGGGTTTCAGGGAGTGCCATGTAAAGGTCCTGGCCCACCCATGTTCTGTACACAGGGCCCATCCCCAGAGCACTGCCTTTATCAGAGAGGGACAGGGTTGGTACACTGTGGAGGTCCCTGTCCCTTGTCCCTGTCCCTTTTCCCCTGGCATGGGTGTTCCTGTCCGTGTTCCCTCCCAGAAGTGGGGGTCCCTATCCCTGTTCCCTGTCATGGATGTTCCTGTCCCTGTGCCCACAATGGGTGTCCCCAGAATAGGTGCCCCCAGCCCAGGGTATCCTTGTCACCACACACACTGTGAGTGTCCCTGTCCCCCATCCCCAGTCAGTGTCATTGTCCCCTGTGCCTTATCATGGCTGTCCCCATCCCCCCTGGCTGTCCTCTGTGTTGTTACCTTGAAGCCACTCGCAGTTGTATTTGCTGTAGGTCCCATTGGACTGGAGCTGGATCTGTGTCTTGTCCCCTTCCTGGGCATATTGGGTGACCTTGAAGGTCTCAAAGGGTGGGATCAGCACGATTTTAGGTTCCGGATGTTCGCTAAAAAGCGTGACATCCACACCATGGCATGTGTGCACCTCGAGTATTGTGGTGTTGGAGCACTCGCCAGTTTGATTGCTCAGGAACACTGGCATGAAATGACCGAACCGGATGGTGTCACCATGCTGTGCCGCAAACCGGGTGCCACACACCATCAGGAACGCGTCCCGACACTGCCCGTTCTGAGCATCCCTCAGCGTGGCCAGGGCATCAGTCAGCAGGAAATGCAGCGTTTTGAAGTGGAAGTTGTCTCGGTATTCCTGTCGGGAATGCCCAACCATGTGCAGGGCATCATTGAATTTTGTGTGGTCAGTCATTGTGAAGGCCATGATGGCGGTGGCCTGGTCTGGGGACAGAGGGGACTCAGGGGGGCCCCGACTCTGCCACTCAGCTGCAGCCTTTACCCAAACCTCAGCAAACTCCTTGTTCTGCTCAAACTCGGAGCTGTTGAGGGCCGGCAATGCCTCCTTCATGGCAGGGCCGCAGCCCTGGTACTGGTCATCAAAGGAGTCTGGGGCCATGTCCAGGGGGATCACATCGACAGCCGTGGTGGCCATGGCCATTGCCAGCAGTGCCAGGGTCTGAGCCAGGCGGGCCATGGCAGGGAGAGGCCACAGGGCCCGGTGTGGACACTGGCGGACACAGAGGGGACACAGGGGAGACACAGGGAGGGTTCATCAGTGAGGGACTGGGCAAGGGAGTGGGGTCAGCAGGGGAGTGGGGTCAGGGGGAAGAAAGGCACTCCTGCCCAGCCATCCCCTGCACATGTCTGGGTTCCCTGACCCCAAATCCTGGGATTACTTATGCCTCCCCAACATCCCCCAGCCCCAGGGTCCCCAGTCCACAGCACCATCACCCCCAGAAGCCCAATCCTACTCCCATGACTACAAGTCCCCTCAGCCTCAGCAGAATCCCAACCCAAATCCTGGGGTCACTCCCTGAGATCCTCAGTGTCCCTCTCCATTGGTCCCCAGACCCCACTCCTACTCCCATTCCCCAGTTCCTTTGGTATCACCCCAGGACATCAACCCAAATCCAGGCACCACCCTCTGCCCCCACAGTGTCTCCCAGCCCCCCATCACCGCAATCCCACCACACTCTCACCATCCCATGTCCCCCCTCATTTTCCCCCAGAGCGCCCCATTACCCCAATGCCAGACCTGTGACTCCCTCAGTATACCCCCAGGTCTGCAATCCCATTCCCTCAATCCCGTCTGCTCCCAAAGAGTCCCCCCAGTGTCCCCCCAGCCCCAATACCAAAATCAGCCGGAGTGAACTCCCGGATGGATCTGGAGATAGCAGAAAGCTGCAATTCCTTACCAGCTCAGACTCACAGCAGATCTCTCCTGGTCCTGCACATCAGGGGGGCACTTTGCCATGGGGTATTTATTCACCTTATTTATAAATATTCATGGAAATGTGAGCCTTATCTAATACAGAAACAGCACTTTTCCCGTAAATCATTTGCATTGATCCACCTCCTCCTGCAAGTCCTTTTATTGTCCTGGAGAGTCGTAAAAATGGGGCTTCTGGGGCTCATTTTCACCAAATACTGTGATATCAAATCACCTATCCTGGAACAATTTCTTTGCACAGGTGCTGTCGTTTCCTGTTAGAGAACTTGCCAAAACCCCTCTGGAGTTCCCTTTATCTGTTTCTCCATGGGTTCTAGCTGTGATTTTCATCTTGTGCGCACAGCACTCTATCCTTTTATCAGGATTATTATTCCTGCCGTTTGTCTTCAGGCTCTGTCCAGAACCTTCAGGGGAAGGGAAAATTTCCATTCTCTCTGTTATTTGTCACTTTGTGACAGAAATGCTCCAGTCTGGTCATCATCCATGCTGCCATCCAGGATCTCCAGGTCTTTCCTGTCCTGAGGAGCCCAGAACGGGAAAGAGCACAGGGCAGAACTGGACATGGCACTGGGCAGAGCTGGACATGGCACTGTCCAGAACTGGAAAGGGCATTGGGCAGAACTGTACATGGCATTGGGCAGAGCTGCACAGAGAGCTGGACAGAGCTGGACACTGGGCAGAGCTGGACACAGCCCTGAGCAGAGCTGGAAATGGCGCTGAACAGAGTTGGGCACAGCACTCCTGATGTGCCTCACTGGGCAGGGAGAGGGGCACAATCACTCCCTGACTTCCTGTCCCTGCTCCTCTGAGTGCCCCCCAGATCTCTCCTGGCCCCAATCCACATGGCCAGCTCCATTGGTCACCCAGCAGCACCCCCAGGTCATTCCCCACAGCTGCTCCAGCAGGTCCCCACCAGCCAGGCAGGGCACTGGGGCTAAATTGGACTAAAACCAGCCCAAATCACCAACTCTGAACGGACAAATGCTCGTAAAGTACCAGAGCTGGGCCTGGCCATCCATCAGCTGACCCTGGCAATGCCCAGTCCCCTCTCAGACAGAAATTCCTCTCCCCTATTCATACTTGGGATGAAATGTCTCCGAGGTTCCTCCCTCAGGAAGGGGACGCTCCCCAAGCATCCTCCTGAAAGTTGAGAGAAAGAGACGCTCCCATAAATGTTGGCATGGAGAGTGATATTGAGCCCTGTTTGGGAATTGTCACATTTGACTGGCTCTGTCAGAATTACTTCATAGAATTGTTTTGGAAGAATTATTTAATGGAGTTGTTTTGATAGAATCATGTAATAGATTTGATTTGACAGAATAATTTACTAGAATGTGAATTGACCAAACCAGACCCTCTGGCCACACCATGCCTGGAACCGGACACCATGCACACCCCGGAACACGGGGTGATACTGCCCATTCTGAGCATGCCTCAGTGTCACCAGGGCCTGGGTCAGAAGGAAATGCAACGTTTTGAAGTGGAAGTTGTTCCGGTATTCATGGCGGGAGCTCCCGGCTGCACACACGGCTGCATTGAACTCCTTGTAAATGTCCTTTGTTGTGTAGGCCATGAGAGCAATGGCCTGGGCCGGGGACGCCAGAGCGGACACAGGGGGAGCCCCGCTTGTGCCACTCAGCCTCGGCCTTCACCCAGGTGTGGGTGCACAGAGGATTCACCTGGAACTCAAAGTGGCTGAGGGCCAGCAATGCCACGATCACGGCAGGCCTGCAGCCACCCCAGTACTGGTCATGAAAGGAGTCCTGGGCCATGTCCAGGGGCACCACCTTGATGGCTGCAGTGGTCACAGTCATTGCCAGCAGTGCCAGGGTGAGAGCCAGGAGGGCCATGGCAGGGAGGTTACTGGGAGCAGTGTGGGACACTGGGGGACAAAGTGGGACACACTGAGGGGACACTGAGGACACACGGGGGTACATGGGAAGGGCTCCTCTGTGAGGGGCTCAGCATGGCCCCTGAGCTCCAACCAGATGAACTTTAGAACAGTGGCCATTTATCCTCATTTCCTAGGAGGCCTTGGATATTATCCTTTTGTTCTCCTATGCAGAGAGTCTCTTAGTCAGTGACGGGGTTGTATGTGTTAAGTTTTTATTGATTCTGATCTGTGCTCCCTATATTTTATCCTGTACTAAGAAGATAACCAGTAATAGCTTTAATAAAATAATAGCCTTACTAATGGGAACTGCTTTAACATCAAGGTACACAAACTCTTTGCATAAAGAACCAAGAAGGGGAAGATGTGGAAGACCAGACTGCTGCAGAAGCTCAACTGGGGAGCATGGCAGACCTTGTGGCCCTGGTAGAGTGAAGACTGTGGGAGTGAAAAACTCAAGGCAAGAACAGAAGTGATGACGTCATGTCTGATCACTCTGTCCATCATGTCTGGACACTTCTGACCATCACGCTGAGCACTCTGGCCAGAGAAGAGATGACAGCCATGTTGCTGGTGAAAGAGATAACAAGGACATTACCAGTGTAAGGAGGATAATGGAGAATATTGTGTTTCTAAGGGGACTGGGGCAAAGGGGTCCAAGCAGAAAACTCTGTACAAACATAGTGAGCTATAAATCCTGGTAAACTGGTGTAATAAATGGCTTTGCTTTGATGGCATTGCAGAGTCCATGTCTCTCAATCCCCGCACACCAGCTGCCCAGTCCCAATCCCGATCCTGTCTTGACACTTCCAGTGTCCCCCTGGTGCTCCCCAGGATCTCATTTCTGCTCCCAGACTTTTGTAGCCCTCTTGTGACCCCAGGTTGCTCAGGAACCTCACCCAAATTCCTTAAGCCACTCTGTCACCGCCCCTGCCCAAGTCCACCTTGGCCCTCTCCCAGACCCCAGTCCCACACCCAGTCCCATTAACAATTTCATGTCACCCCAGGACCCCAACTCAAATTTGTGGATGAACCCCTGACCCTACAATGTCGGCCTGGAGACCTTCCTGCCCCCCATTCCACAACTGTAACACACAACCCCAGTCCCATGTCCCTCCACAAGTGTCCCCTGGAGTCCCCCCAACCACCGACATCGAAATCGGCCAGAGTGAACTCCCTGATGGAACTGGAGGAAGCAGAAAAATGGAATTCTTGTTTAGCTCAGACTCACAGCAGATCTCTCCTGGTCCTGTATATCAGGGGAGACTTTACCAGACAGAATCTATCCATCTTAGTTATAAATATTAATCAAAATGGGCTTCGTGGCTAATACAAAACCAGCACATTTCCCTTAAATAATTGACATGGCTCTGGCTGTTTTGGGAAATAATTTTTATTGTCCTACAGGGTCATAAAAATGGGGTATTAGGATGTGGGTTTCACTAGGTGACCCAATATCTCAGATGACCTTGTCTCAAACTTTCATTTTTGCAGGCACTGCTCCTTCTTTGTTACAGATCTTGCCAAAATAATGCCTCACTGGAGTGCCCTTTATCTCTTTCTCCACAGGTTCCAGCAATATTTGCTCTTCTTTGTGCACATTTTTACATTCTTTTACTGTTTTTTATTTGTTCTTCTTAAAGCCTTATGCAGCACCTTCATGAGAACTCAAACTTTCTATTCTCTCTCTTACTGCTCAGCCCCCACAACCCCAATCCCACCATCCCTTGTCCCCCGAGTTTCCCCCAGTCCCCCTCCCCACTGCTCACTGAGTTGCTGCCACACCTCAGATACCAGTTGGGGTCCCCTATCAGATGCCATCCCTGTAGGCACCTTGAGCCTGGGGATGATCTCTTGGAGGAGCACCTGGGTGACTTCCCCGGCCTTGCTGGTGTGGCAGGACAAGCTCTGGACCCCAAAATGGATCCATCAATACCAGGAGATACCTGAGCCCATGTAGGCTTATTGTCCCCCCTTGATTCAACCCAGCTTCCCAAAAAATGGCTGTACTACAATCCAGGGCACACCAGCTTGGGGATTGACAAATCCTTGTGGGAAATAGACTTGCAATAAAGCTGCACGAGAGGTTCCACAACAAAGCATGCTGATGTTAATTCCTGAGAAAGGAATTTCAGCCCCAGAGGTGAGGCCTGGAGAGAGTTGGGCAGATTGAAAATTGGCAGCTTATGTAAAAGCCCACAATAAAGAGGGTGGCTGGGTGGGTGGGTGAGAGGTAACTCCCAATAACCAGGTCAGGCCCACCCCAGCGGATGCTGCAATTTGTAAAGGAGAAAAGCACCAGCAAAGCTCTGTGGGGAATCAATGAGAAGGGGACCGTTCTGGGGCTCAGTGTCCATAGGACAAAACTGTCAGGTCTGTTACAGAGCAATGCCAGGGACGTTTTCAAAAAACCCTTTGAATTGAAAACCATCACATCCAGGCATCACTGAAAGAGGAAACACTCCTGGGGAGTACTGGCAAATTTTCTGGACTACTACGCCTACATGGGCTCAGGTATCTCCTGGTATTGATGGATCCATTTTGGGGTCCAGAACTTGTCCTACCACACCAGCAAGGCCAGGGAAGTCACCCAGGCATTCCCCGAAGAGATCATCCCCAGGCTCAATGTGCCTGCAGGGATGGCATCTGATAGGGGAGCCCAACTGGTATCTGAGGGGTGGCAGCAACTCAGTGAGCAGTGGGGAGTGGGACTGGGGGAAACTGGGGGGACAAGGGATGGTGGGATTGGGGTCATTGGGGCTGAGCAAGAAGTGAGAGAATAGAAAGTTTAAGTTCTCATGAAGGTGCTGGATAGGACTTTAAGAAGAACTAGCAAAAAACAGTAAAGGAATGTAAAAATGTGCACAAAGAAGAGCAAAGGTTACTGGAACCTGTGGAGAAAGGGAGAAAGGGCACTCCAGTGAGGGGTTTTTGGCAAGATCTGTAACACAGAAGGAGCAGTGCCTGCAAAAACGAAAGTTTGAAGCAAGGTCATCTGGAATATTGGGGCACTTAGTGAAACCCTAACATACGAACTGACCAATTTTATGACCCTCCAGGGCAATAAAAATTATTTCACAAAAGAGGCAGAACCATGCTAATTATTTACGGGAAATGTGCTGGTTTTGTATTAGCCACGAAGCCCATTTTGATTAATATTTATAATTAAGATGGATAGATTCTGTTGACAAGGTCCCCCCTGATATGCAGGACCAGGAGAGATCTGCTGTGAGTCTGAGCTAAACAAGAATTCCTTCTTTCTGATAACTCCAGTTCCATCAGGGAGTTCACTCTGGCCGATTTCGATGTCGGTGGTTGGGGGGACTCCAGGGGACACGTGTGGAGGGACATGGAAATGGGGTTCTGTGTTGCAGTTGTGGAATGGGGGGCAGGAAGGTCTCCAGGCTGACATTGTAGGGTCAGGGGTTCATCCACAAATTTGAGTTGGGGTCCTGGGATGACATGAAATTGTTAATGGGACTGGGTGTGGGACTGGGGTCTGGGAGAGGGCCAAGGTGGACTTGGGCAGGGGCGGTGACAGAGTGGCTTAAGGAATTTGGGTGAGGTTCCTGAGCAGCCTGGGGTCACAAGAGGGCTACAAAAGTCTGGGAGCAGAAATGAGATCCTGGGGAGCACCAGGGGGACATTGGAAGTGTAAACACAGGATTGGGATTGGGACTGGGACTGGGCAGCTGGTGTGCAGGGATTGAGAGACATGGACTCTGCAATGCCAGCAAAGCAAAGCCATTTATTACACCAGTTTACCAGGATTTATAGCTCACTATGTTTGTACAGAGTTTTCTACTTGGACCCCTTTGCCCCAGTCCCCTTAGAAACACAATATTCTCCATTATCCTCCTTACACTGGTAATGTCCTTGTTATCTCTTTCATCAGCAACATGGCTGTCATCTATTCTCTGGCCAGAGTGCTCATCGTGATGGTCAGAAGTGTCCAGACATGATGGTCAGAATAATCAGACATGACGTCATCACTTCTGTTCTAGCCTTGAGTTTTTCTCTCCCACAGTCTTCACTCTACCAGGGCCACAAGGTCTGCCATGCACCCCAGTTGAGCTTCTGTAGCGGTCTGGTCTTCCACATCTTCCCCTTCTCGGTTCTTTATGCAAAGAGTTCGTGTACCTTGGTGTTAAAGCAGTTCCCACCTGTAAGGCTATTATTTTATTAAAGCTATTACTGGTTATCTTCTAAGTACAGGATAAAATATATACAGGATAAAATATATACAGATCACAATAAAAAAAAACTTACCAGATACAACCTTGACCCTGATAAAGAGTCTCACTGCATAGGAGAACAAAAGGATAATATCCAAGGCCTCCTAGGAAATGAGAATAAATGGCCACTGTTCTAAAGTTCATCTGGTTGGAGCTCAGGGGCCATGCTGAGCCCCTCACAGAGGAGCCCTTCCCATGAACCCCCGTGTGTCCTCAGTGTCCCCTCAGTGTGGCCCACTTTGTCCCCCAGTGTCCCACATTGCTCCCAGTAACCTCCCTGCCATGGCCCTCCTGGCTCGCACCCTGGCACTGCTGGCAATGACTGTGACCACTGCAGCCATCAAGGTGGTGCCCCTGGACGTGGCCCAGGACTCCTTTCATGACCAGTACTGGGGTGGCTGCAGGCCTTCCGTGATCCTGGCATTGCTGGCCCTCAGCCACTCTGAGTTCCAGGTGAATCCTCTGTGCACCCAGACCTGGGTGAAGGCCAAGGCTGAGTGGCACAAGCGGGGCTCCCCCTGTGTCCCCTCTGGCGTCCCCAGCCCAGGCCATTTCTCTCATGGCCTACACAACAAAGGACATTTACAAGGAGTTCAACGCGGCCGTGCGTGTGGCCGGGAGCTCCCGCCATGAATACCGGAACAACTTCCACTTCAAAACGCTGCATTTCCTTCTGACCCAGGCCCTGGTGACACTGAGGCATGCTCAGAATGGGCAGTGTCACCACGTGTTCCGGGGTGTGCATGGTGTCCGGTTCCAGGCATGGTGTGACCAGAGGGTCTGGTTTGGTCAATTCACATTCTAGTAAATTATTCTGTCAAATCAAATCTATTACATGATTCTATCAAAACAACTCCATTAAATAATTATTCCAAAACAATTCCATGAAGTAATTCTGACAGAGCCAGTCAAAAATGACAATTCCCAAACAGGGCTCAATGTCACTCTCCAAGACAAGACTTGTGGGAACGTCTCTTTCCCTCAACTTTCAGGAGGATGCTTGGAGAGCATCCCCTTCCCGAGGGAGGAACCTCAGAGGCATTTCATCCCAAGTATGAATAGGGGAGAGGAATTTCTGTCTGAGAGGGGACTGGACATTGCCAGGGTCAGCTGATGGATGGCCAGGCCCAGCTCTAGTACTTCAGCCTCAGTTGTCAGTTCAGAGTTGGTGATTTTGGCTGGTTTTAGCCCAATTTAGCCCCAGTGCCTTGCCTGGCTGGTGGGGACTTGCTGGAGCAGCTGTGGGGAATGACCTGGGGGTGCTGCTGGGTGACCAGTGGAGCTGGCCATGTGGCCTGGGGCCAGGAGAGATCTGGGGGGCACTCAGAGGAGCAGGGCCAGGAAGTCAGGGAGTGATCGTGCCCCTCTCCCTGCCCCAGTGAGGCACATCAGGAGTGCTGTGCCCAACTCTGTTCAGCGCCATTTCCAGCTCTGCTCAGGGCTGTGTCCACCTCTGCCCAGTTTCCAGCTCTGCCCAGTGCTCTGTGTGCAGCTCTGCCCAGTGCCATGTCCAGCTCTGCCCAGTGCCATGTCCAGCTCTGCCCAGTGCTCATTCCCATTCTGGGCTCCTTAGGACAGGAAAGACCTGGAGATCCTGGATGGCAGCATGGATGATGACCACAGTGGAGCATTTCTGTCACAAAGTGACAAATAACAGAGAGAATGGAAATTTTCCCTTCCCCTGAAGGTGCTGGACAGAGCCTGAAGACAAACTGGCAGAAATGATAAAAGGAGGGAGAGGTGTGAAAATCAGATTATGAAAATCACGGCTAGAACCCATGGAGAAACAGATAAAGGGAACTCCAGAGGGGTTTTGGCAAGTTCTGTAACAGGAAACAACAGCACCTTTGCAAAGAAATTGTTCCAGGAAAAGAGCCTTTGGTATCAAAGTATTTGGTGAAAATGATCCCCAGAAGCCCCATTTTTACAACTCTCCAGGACAATAAAAGGACTTGTAGGAGGAGGTGAATCAATGCAAATGATTTACGGGAAAAGTACCGTTTCTGTACTAGCTAAGGGAGACATTTTCATGAATATTTATAAATATGGTGGATAAAAACCCCATGGCAAAGTGCCCCCCTGATGTGCAGGACCAGGAGAGATCTGCTGCGAGTCTGAGCTGATAAGGAATTGCAGCTTTCTGCTATCTCCAGATCCATCAGGGAGTTCACTCCGGCTGATTTTGGTATTGGGGCTGGGGGGACTCTGGGGGGACTCTTTGGGGGGGACACGGGATTAAGGGATGGGGTTTGCGGACAAGGGGGGACTCTGAGGGAGTCACAGGTCTGAGATTGGGGTCCTGTTGGGCTCTGGGGGAAAATGAGGGGGACATGGGATGGTGAGAGTGGGATTGGGGTGATTGGGGGGCTGGGAGACACAGTGGGGGCAGAGGGTGATGCCTGGATTTGGGTTGATGTCCTGGGGTGACACCAAAGGAACTGGGGAATGGGAGTAGGAGTGGGGTCTGGGGACCAAGGGAGAGGGACACTGAGGGGCTCAGGGAGTGACCCCAGGATTTGGGTCAGGATTCTGCTGAGGCTGAGGGGACTTGTAGTCATGGGAGTAGGATTGGGCTTCTGGGGTTGATGGTACTGTGGGACTGGGGACCCTGGGGCTGGGGGATGTTGGGGAGGCATAAGTAATCCCAGAATTTGGGGTCAGGGAACCCAGACATGTGCAGGGGTTGGCTGGGCAGGAGTGCCTTTCTTCCCCCTGGGCTGACCCTACTCCCTTCCCCAGTCCCTCACTGATGAACCCCCCCCGTGTCTCCCCTGTGTCCCCTCTGTGTCCTCCAGTGTCCACACCGGTCCCTGTGGCCTCTCCCTGCCATGGCCCCCCTGGCTCAGACCCTGGCACTGCTGGCAATGGCCATGGCCACCACGGCTGTCGATGTGATCCCCCTGGACATGGCCCCAGACTCCTTTGATGACCAGTACCAGGGCTGCGGCCCTGCCATGAAGGAGGCATTGCCGGCCCTCAACAGCTCCGAGTTTGAGCAGAACAAGGAGTTTGCTGAGGTTTGGGTAAAGGCTGCAGCTGAGTGGCAGAGTCGGGGCCCCCCTGAGTCCCCTCTGTCCCCAGACCAGGCCACCGCCATCATGGCCTTCACAATGACTAACAACACAAAATTCAATGATGCCCTGCACGTGGTTGGGCATTCCGGACAGGAATACCGAGACAACTTCCACTTCAAAACGCTGCATTTCCTGCTGACTGATGCCCTGGCCACGCTGAGGGACGCTCAGGACGGGCAGTGTCGGGACGCATTCCTGAGGGGGTGTGAGACCCAGTTCGAGGCACAGCGTGATGACACCATCCGGTTCGGTCATTTCATGGCAGTGTTCCTGAGCAAACCAACTGACGAGTGTCCCGGTGAGACAATGCTCGAGGTGCACACGTGCCATGGCGTGGATGTCACGCTTTTTAGCAACCATTCGGAACCAAAAATCGTGCTGATCCCACCCTTTGAGACCTTCAAGGTCTCCCAATACATCATGGAAGGGAACAAGGCACAGATCAAGCTCCAGTCCACTGGGACCTACAGCAAATACAACTGCGAGTGGCTGGGAGGTGTTACTTCAGGTGACCGTCCGGGGGAATGGGGACAGCCATGATAAGGCACAGGGGACAATGACACTGACTGGGGATGGGGGACAGGGACACTCACAGTGTGTGTGGTGACAAGGATACCCTGGGCTGGGGACACCTATTCTGGGGACACCCATTGTGGGCACAGGGACAGGAACATCCATGACAGGGAACAGGGATAGGGACCCCCACTTCTGGGAGGGAACAGGGACAGCAACAGCCGTGCCAGGGGACAAGGGACAGGGACAGGGTCAGGGACAGGGACAGGGACAGGGACAGGGACCCTCCACAGTACCAACCCTGTCCCTCTCTTGTTGTAGTGCGTTCTTATATTTTGTAATACTTTAAAGTAGTTTGTTTTGTATTCCCATGTTTTTCCCAAATGGTTTATCCCAGACTGTACCCCCCCCACCTCCTTTTCCCTCTACTTGTGTTATCCCTTTCCTGGGATAAGATCTCCAAAACCCCCACCCTGGCTCTCTGCCAGTCACCTCGACATCCCAGCCCCCTACCTAGAAGTTTCGGTCCAAGTTGTCGAGTGATTAGCCAGGGGCCAAGGGTCAACCCCCCAAGTCCTGCCCCATACGCTGTTTTGTATGTCTATCCCCCCAGCACCCATCCCCCAGAGATACCTATTGGTCAGTCGGATTTTATCTATGTTAGTTTCCTCCCCCCTTTAAATGTAAGCTCCGAACATCCCCCAGCGCTCTCGGCAGGAACCCCCTGAGGTATAGGAGCTCCTTAATAAAACCTTGGAATACCCCCTGCTGGGAGTCGGCCCCTTTCCTCTTCCACCGAGGTCTCGGTCGTCTCTGCTGCAGCGAAGGCAACCAGCCTGAGTGCCCTCAGCACCCTCGGGGCACAGAGAGTGTCTCCCCGCAGTCGGCCGTGGTGGGGCTACCCCCCCCACTCTCTGCCGACCCGGGTAAGGCCCAGGGACCTTGAGAGGCTTGCAGAGAGACTGGGACAGCTTGGCGCCCAACGTGGGGCTCGAACCCACGACCCTGAGATTAAGAGTCTCATGCTCTACCGACTGAGCTAGCTGGGCTGGCACCCAGCTGTGGGGCTCTGAGACTATTCCACGAGCCCACGGAAAGGGGCTCGGACATTCTTTCAGTCTGTTCGATAAGCCTTCGGCCGGCAAGCTACCTCAGGAAAGAAAAAACTCAGTTTTAGTGAGTTGCTCTCCTGTGGACAAAACTGGGAGCTTCGAAGTACCCTAAGAAGTCAGTTTCAGGTGGAAATCAACAACCCAGGCTTTTTCGTTCCCCTGTCCTGCAGCTGGATTGGTAAGTTTTACCCTTCTCTTGTTTCTCCCCTCTTTGGGAGGGGGTGTTTCCCTGCCCTTTGTTCTCAGGCCGCTCCCAGTTTCGTCCACAGGAGAGCCCCTGGCTAATCACTCGACAACTTGGACCGAAACTTCTAGGTAGGGGGCTGGGATGTCGAGGTGACTGGCAGAGAGCCAGGGTGGGGGTTTTGGAGATCTTATCCCAGGAAAGGGATAACACAAGTAGAGGGAAAAGGAGGGGGGGGGGTACAGTCTGGGATAAACCATTTGGGAAAAACATGGGAATACAAAACAAACTACTTTAAAGTATTACAAAATATAAGAACGCACTACAACACTCTCTGATAAAGGCAGTGTTGTGGGGATGGGCCCTGTGTACAGAACATGGGTGGGCCATGGCACTCCCTGAAACCCTGTAACCCCCTGTAACCCCCTGTAACCCCCTGTAACCCCTTATTGCAATTTCTGACTCCTCCTGACCCCTGTTACTCATAAGCCCACCAAGAACACCCCTGACCTCCCTGGCCTCTGTTTCCCCCCATACCCCCCACAACAGCCAGGCACCTGTCACCTCATGGCCCCCATCTCTCCTGTAACCCCTAAGCCTCCCTTATTGCTATCCCTGACCCTTTCACTCCCCTCAGTGTCCCCCTGATGCTCATCTTTATCCCTCAGGTGGGAGTGTCCCCAGTGCCCCCTTCCACTTTGGGGGACTCCTCCTGGCCACTACAGCCCTGGCAGTGGCCACTGGAATCCTCTGAACCAGGAGGCCACCGACGTTACTGGGGTCACAGCGGCAACCATGGCCACCATGGCAACCAAGGTCACTGTTGTCACTGTTGCCACCATGAAAAAGAATACCATCAGGACACCCAGAGAAACAAGAACACCAAGGCTACCAAGGCCACCACTGCTACTATGGCCACCATGGCAGCTATTGCCACCATGAGGTAACTGGGGCCACCATTGTCACTGTGGCACTGCGGGCACCACAGCCACCCTGGCCACCATGGTAACTATAATCACCAAGGCCACTGTGACCACCTTGATCACCAAGATTACTTGAGCCACAAAGTTACAACAGCCAATGTAGCCATTGCGGCCATCAGTATCATTGTGCAAAGCAATTCTATTAAATAATTCTATCAAAACAATTCTATCACGTATATCTGTCAAAGCCAGCAAAAAGGGACAATTCTTAAGCAGGGCTCAATGGCACTCCTCACACCAACACTCATGGGAATGTCTCTTTCTTTCAAACTCAAGGAGGATCCTTGGGGAGCATCCCCTTCCTGAGGGAGGAACCTCACACACATTTCATTCCAAGCAGAAACAGGAGAGAGGAATCTCTCTCTGAGAGGGGACTGGACATTCCCAGGGTCAGATGATGGATGGCCAGCCTCAGCTCTGGTGCTTCATCCTCAGTTGTCAATTTGGTGCATGTGATTTGGGCTGGTTTTAGCCCCACTCAGCAGCAAAAGCAGCACAAGACTCCTCTCAGTGCTGCTCCAGTGGCCACAAACGGGGCATTGTCCCTTGGCCATATTCCAGGCAGATCATCCTACCAGATCCTGCACTTCAGGGGGACCTCAAAGGCTGGAAACTGGGAGGTTCAAGAGGGCAAGGGCAGATCCTGTCCCTGGGAACAGACAGTCCCAAGTTCCAGTCCAGGCTGGGTGGGACCTGCTGGAGCAGCTCTGGGGAAGGATCTGGGGGTGCTGGTGGGTGAGCTGTGGAACTGGCGTTGTGTCCCATGGCCAGGAGCGATCCAGGGGGCATCAGGAGGGGTGGGACCAGGAGGTGAGGAAATGTTTGTTCCCCTTTGCCCTTCCCAGTGAGAAGCATCAGGAGTGCCATGATCAGCTGTGCCCAGTGCCATGTACAACCCTGCCCAGTGCCATGTGGGCTGCTCTGGACCCAATCCTGGTCTCAGGGATGACGCTGCCTGAGCTGGGAGGTTGGGCCAGGTGCCCACTCTGGGTCCTTCCAGCCTGACCCATTCTGGCATTTGGGGATTCTGGCAGTTGTGGTTCAGGAATTGTCCACCGGAGGGCAGCAGTGAGCACATGAAATCAGCGGCACTTTGCATTCGCCGCTCCCAGCTGCAGTTCCGGGTGCCAACAGCAGGCGGCAGCACGAGCTGCTGGCGCTGCCGAGCGCCCACCCCGCCCCATCCCGGCCCCGGGGGCTCTGCAATGGTTTGGGCTGGAGCGACCTTAAAGCCCGTCCGGTGCCAGCCCTGCCATGGGCAGGGACATCTTCCCCTGGGCCGGGCTGTTCATGGCCCTGCCCAACCTGGCCTTGAACTGTTCCAGCAGTGGGGCAGCCACAGCTTTGGCACAGATGGGTAAGATGATGATTGGCTCTCAAAATTAAGGCATGAATATTGTGTTTATGTTAAGAGAAGTTTTGTTGATGTATGGTTATGTGATTTTAGTTTGTTGGATTGGACATCCTCTGTTCTCCCCATCGCCCCCTCTCCTCCACCCATACTGTTGCTCCAGGACAGCTGTGGTTGTCAGGATTGTCAGGGACTTGTACCCATGCCCCTTGCACGGGGCGGTTGGGAATGGGGAATGCCTGTTGCTGCGGAGGAGTGGCACGGCAACATCTCACCTCCAACCACACTGCAGGAAGGTCTCCACCAATGGAGAGCAAGGAAGAATCAAGTGGCAGACTTTGGGAATGACAAGGGATTTAGAAGAAAAATGTTTGAATATATATGACTGCTTATGGATATGTATTTGGTTGATGCAACACCAGGGGTATAAAGGTCAGAGCCGCCATTTTGTGGATGAGACTCTGGCTGCAGCTAAGCATACCGCTTAGGATTCAAGTGGAATATTTTTACTGTCTACCTTTTGAGCAGAAAAATTTACCTTGCCAGAGGTTTACTTGCAGAAAGGAGACAGAAGAGCCCTGTAATTTCATTCATGATCAAAGGAAGAGGCTGTTCTGGTTTGAAAGCAAAACCAGTGAGAGACTCCAAGTCAGAAATGCAATTTATTGCGAAGAGGGAGAAGGAAAACAAAAATACATGCAATAATACAAAAGAAAAACCACAGACAAAGAGTATGACCTGACACTGTGTGGGTCAGCATGTTGGCAGCAGTCCAGTTCGATTGGTAGCTGCAGTCCTCTTGGAGTGGCAGATGTGGTGCTGTTGGAGCAGTTATCCTGTAGATGGATGTAGTCTTCCTCTGAAGATCCAGTGGAAAAGATGGCCGTTTCTCTGGGAATACAGTGGAAAGTCTGACTGCTCTGTCCCAAAACCCAGATTATATCCAGGTGGAGGTTCTTAGCTCCTCCCTCCTGGGCAGAGCATCTCACAATGCGCTGTTATCATGCAAATGAGTCATACAGTGGGTCCTTGATTGCCCATTAAACAGAAATGGCTCCTAGAGGGAGTTATCTCTGTGTCATGTGGCAAGACATTGATGGGCTGATTAACAGCAGATAAGAAAAAACAATGTCCCTCCTGGTTTCGACAGCTCTTGAGGATGGGAATAGAACACAGCTTTTTATTGTAAGCTGGGACAGAGGCCATGGGCAATTTCCCCATGGGGTGTTCCAAGTTGCTGGACAATGCAGCCTCCTTTTTATCCCAATTTCCGTGCACTCCCCTTCCCCATTCATGGAGGTATTCAGAAGGTGCAGACTTCAAAACCCACCTACAAAACATCCCCTTTGCTACACAGCCCACTCTTCTATCACACAGACACGTGACCATTCAAATGAGATTTAACTCCACCCTGGGTGCAGAAATTAAAATTCATAAGATTGTTAAGTCTTTTTTCTTCTTCTTGAAGTTCAGGAATTTTGCAGGACCTTGTCTGAGCAGCAGTCCGTGTCAGTGAGGAATATTTTCTGAAACTGATCGTTTCTCCGGTCACTTCCTTATCTACAAGTCCCGGGCCCAATCTACCACAAGATCCAAACAATCTGTTTGTAAAGAAACATTCCTCTTATTCCTTTCAGGGTTGAATTAATTGTGGTGCAGAAATAGAGTTTGGTTGGGTTTAAGTCCTGAATATGTGGGAAAGCACAGAATATGATCAAGAATGCAAATGAATGAATTTCTAAAGAAGTAAAGGACAGTCAGGGAGATGTTGGGGGAGAGAGGGGGTGGGGAAGATTGTTGTTTTTCCTCTTCTCTTCCTCTACTCTTTTCCCTTTTTTCCCTTTTCCTCCAGGGAAAATTGAACTGGCGGCCTTGGAGGCCACATTTATCTGGGGGTCATGGTGGTCATGGTGATTATGGAGATCATGGTGAGTGTGAGAAATAACTGCTCACTTTAAAATTTTAAAGGTTTATTAGACCTCAACAGCACAATAAAGGGCCTGAATAAGGAAAACAGGCAGCACTGGGACCATGGCCGACTGCCAGTGGCTCTACCACAAAACGGCGGCTTCGCCTTTTATACCCCCAGTGTTGCATCAGCCAAACCTGGCTCTGCCAAAGTCTGCCATTCAATCCTGACTAGCTGTCCGTAGGTACAGACCTTCTTCTAACTTGACTGGAGGAGAGGTGAGGTGAGGTGAGGTGAGGTGAGGTGAGGTGAGGTGAGGCATGCCACACCTCATCAGGAACAGATTTTCCCCATTCCCAATTGCCCAATGGCAGGGGCACGGGTTCATGTCCGGCCCCCACATGTCCCTGACAACCCCAGCAACCAGGGCCATCCAGTGGGAACAATACAGAGGCAGGTGAAGGGGACAGTGGGGAGCGCAAAGGGTGTCCAAAAGCCAAACTACAATCACATTACCATATGTCAACAAAATTTCTCTTAACATACACACAATGTTCACCATTTAATTGTGAGAGTCAGATATAATGTTACCCATCTATAACAAAGCTGTGGCTGGCCCACTCCTGGAACAGTTCAAGGCGAGACTGGGAAGAGGCTTAGAACAGCCTGGCCCAGGGGAAGATGTCCCTGCCCATGGCAGGGCTGGCACCGGACGGGCTTTAAGGTCGCTCCAGCCCAAACCATTGCAGAGCCCCCAGGGCTGGGATGGGGCGGGGCGGGCGCTCGGCAGCGCCAGCAGCTCGTGCTGCCACCTGCTGTTGGCACCTGGAACTGCAGCTGGGGGAGGTGCATGCGCAGTGCTGCTGATTTCCCGCGCTCGCTGCTGCCCTCCGGTGGACAATTCCCGAACTACAACTGCCAGAATCCCCAAATGCCAGCATGGGTCAGGCTGGAAGGACCCAGAGTGGGCCCCTGGCCCAACCTCCCAGCTCAGGCAGCGTCATGCCTGAGCACAGAATTTGGTGCAGAGGAGCCCATAACTGGACATGGCAGAGCTGGACATGGCACCCCTGATGTGCCACCCTGGGCAGGGCAGAGGGACATGAACATTCCCTGACTTCCTGGCCTTGCTCTTCCTGATACCCCCTGAATCCCTTCTGACCCTAGGCAGCACAGTCAGCTTCACTGGTCACCCACCAGCACCCCCAGGTCCTTCTCCAGGTCTGCTCCAGCAGGTCCCCCCCAGCCAAAGATGGCACTGGTGACTGTCCCTCCCCAGGGACAGGATCTGCCTTTGCCCTCTTGGACCTCCCTGTTTCCAGCCTGTAAGGTCCCCTGAACTGCAGGATGTGTCTGGATGCTCTGCCTGGAATGTGCCCCAGGGACAATGCTTGTTGGTGGGGGGAGTGACATCGAGCCCTGTTTAGGAATTTCTCACTTTGCTGGCTTTGTCAGAATTATTTAATGGAATTATTTCAATAGAATGTTTTATTAGAATTGCTTTGCACAATGGCCTTGGTGGCCACACTGGCCAGGGAGGCTGTGGTAGCCTTGGGGCTGAGGGAGTCTTGGTGATCATGGTGGCCACAGCTGCCACAGTGACCACAGTGACCTTGGTGACCTTGATGGCCTCATGGCTCAGAGGATCATGGTGGCCAGTGCCAAGGCTGTGGTGGCCAGGAGGAGACCTCCCAGATGGAAAGGAGCCCTGGGGACACTCTAACCTGGAGGAAAAAGAGGAGAATCAGTGGGGCCATGGGGGTAGTGAGAGGGTCAGGGATAGCCATAATGGGGGATTAAAGGTGGCAGGAGAGATGGGGGCATGAGTGTGACAGGTGACAGGGTGTCAGGAGGGACTCGGGGGCTTCAGGGGCCAGGGAGATCAGGGGAATCATGGTGGGCTTAGAGGGCCATGGGGGGTTACAGGGGGTTGCAGGGTTTCAGGGAGTGCCATGTGGAGGTCCTGGCCCACGCATGTTCTGTACACAGGGCCCATCCCCAGAGCACTGCCTTTATCAGAGAGGGACAGGGTTGGTACCCTGTGGAGGTCCCTGTCTCTCTCTCTGTCCCTGGTCCCCTGGCACGGGTGTTCCTGTCCCTGTTCCCTCCCAGAAGTGGGGGTCACTATCCCTGTTCCCTGTCATGTGTGTTCCTGTGCCTGTGCCCACAATGGATGACCCCAGAATAGGTGTCCCCAGCCCAGGGTATCCTTGTCACCCCACACACTGTGAGTGTCCCTGTCCCCCATCCCCAGTCAGTGTCATTGTCCCCTGTGCCTTATCATGGCTGTCCCCATCCTCCCTGGCTGTCCTCTGTGTTGTTACCTCGCAGCCACTCGCAGTTGTATTTGCTGTAGGTTCCGGTGGACTGGAGCTGGATCTGTGTCTTGTCCCCTTCCCGGGTGTATTGGGTGACATTGAAGGTCTCAAATGGTGGGATCAGCACGATTTTAGGTTCCGGATGTTTGCTAAAAAGCGTGACATCTACGCCATGGCACGTGTGCACCTCGAGCATTGTCTCACCGGGGCACTCGCCAGTTTGTTTGCTCAGGAACACGAGCATGAAATGACCGAACCGGATGGTGTCACCACGCTGTGCCTCGAACCGGGTGTCACACACCATCAGGAACGCGTCCCGACACTGCCCGTTCTGAGCGTCCCTCAGCGTGGCCAGGGCATCAGTCAGCAGGAAATGCAGAGTTTTGAAGTGGAAGTTGTCCCGGTATTCCTGTCGGGAATGCCCAACCACGCGCAGGGCATCATTGAATTTTCTGGGGTCAGTCATTGTGAAGGCCATGATGGCGGTGGCTTGGTCTGGGGACAGAGGGGACACAGGGGGGGCCCCGACTCTGCCACTCAGCTGCAGCCTTTACCCAAACCTCAGCAAAATTCTCATTCTGCTGGAACTCGGAGCGGTTGAGGGCCGGCAATGCCTCCTACATGGCAGGGCCGCAGCCCTGGTACTGGTCATCAAAGGAGTTTGGGGCCATGTCCAGGGGGATCACATCGACAGCCGTGGTGGCCACGGCCATTGCCAGCAGTGCCAGGCTCTGAGCCAGGACGGCCATGGAGGGGAGAGGACACAGGGACCGGTGTGAACTCTGGAGGACACAGACGGGACATGGGGCAGACACGGGGGGGGTTCATCAGTGAGGGACTGGGGAAGGGAGTGGGGTCAGCAGGGGAGTGGGGTCAGGGGGAAGGGAGGCACTCCCATTCCCTCAATCCCGTGTCCCCCCAAAGAGTCCTCCCAGAGTCCCCCCAGCCCCGATACCAAAATCAGCCGGAGTGAACTCCCGGATGGATCTGGAGATAGCAGAAAGCTGCAATTCCTTATCAGCTCAGACTCGCAGCAGATCTCTCCTGGTCCTGCACATCAGGGGGGCACTTTGCCATGGGGTTTTTATCCACCATATTTATAAATATTCATGAAAATGTCTCCCTTAGCTAATACAGAAACGGTACTTTTCCCGTAAATCATGTGCATTGATCCACCTCCTCCTACAAGTCTCTTATTGTCCTGGAGAGTCAAAAATGGGGCTTCTGGGGATCATTTTCACTAAATACTTTGATATCAAAGGCTCTTTTCCTGGAACAATTTCTTTGCACAGGTGTTGTTTCCTGTTACAGAACTTGCCAAAACCCCTCTGGAGTTCCCTTTGTCTGTTTCTCCATGGGTTCTAGCCGTGATGTTCATCTTGTGTGCACACTTCTCCATCCTTTTATCATTTCTGCCAGTTTGTCTTCAGTATCTGTCCAGCACCTTCCGGGGAAGGGAAAATTTCCATTCTCTCTGTTATTAGCCACTTTGTGAAAGAAATGCTCCAGTCTGGTCATCATCCATGCTGCCATCCAGGATCTCCAGGTCTTTCCTGTCCTGAGGAGCCCAGAACGGGAAAGAGCACTGGGCAGAACTGGACATGGCACTGGGCAGAGCTGGACATGGCATTGGGCAGAGCTGGACACAGTGCTGGACAGAGCTGGACACTGGGCAGAGCTGGACACAGCCCTGAGCAGAGCTGGACGTGGCACTGAACAGAGTTGGGCACAGCCCTCTTGATGTGCCTCACTGGGCAGGGAGAGGGGCACGATCACTCCCTGACTTCCTGTCCCTGCTCCTCTGAGTGCCCCCAGATCTCTCCTGGCCCCAGGCCACATGGCCAGCTCCACTGGTCACCCAGCAGCACCCCCAGGTCAATCCCCACAGCTGCTCCAGCAGGTCCCCACCAGCCAGGCAAGGCACTGGTGCAAAATTGGGCTAAAACCAGCCCAAATCACCAACCCTGAACTGACAAATGCTTGTAAAGTACCAGAGCTGGGCCTGGCCATCCATCAGCTGACCCTGGCAATGCCCAGTCCCCTCTCAGACAGAAATTCCTCTCCCCTATTCATACTTGGGATGAAATGAGTGTGAAGTTCCTCCCTCGGGAAGGGGACACTCCCCAAGCATCCTCCTGAAAGTTGAGGGAAAGAGACGTTCCCACAAGTGTTGGCATGGAGAGTGACATTGAGCCCTGTTTGGGAATTGTCACTTTTGACTGGCTCTGTCAGAATTACTTCATGGAATAGTTTTGGAAGAATTATTTAATGGAGTTGATTTGATAGAATCATGTAACAGAATTGATTTGACAGAATAATTTACTAGAATGTGAATTGACCAAACCAGACCCTCTGGCCACACCATGCCTGGAACCAGACACCATGCACACCCCGGAACACGTGGTGATACTGCCCATTCTGAGCATGCCTCAGTGTCACCAGGGCCTGGGTCAGCAGGAAATGCAGCATTTTGAAGTGGAAGTTGTTCCGGTATTCATGGCGGGAGCGCCCTCGCGCACACACGGCTGCATTGAACTCCTTGTAAATGTCCTTTGTTGTGTAGGCCATGAGAGTAACGGCCTGGGCTGGGGACGCCAGAGGGGACACAGGGGGAGCCCCGCTTGTGCCACTCAGCCTCGGCCTTCACCCAGGTCTGGGCTGGGGAGTGGATTCACCTGGAACTCGGAGTGGTTGAGGGCCGGCAATGCCTTGGTCATGGCAGGGCTGCAGCCCATGTACTGGTTATGAAAGGAGTCCTGGGCCATGTCCAGGGGCAGCACCTTGATGGCTGCAGTGGTCACAGTCACTGCGAGCAGTGCCAGGGTGAGAGCCAGGAGGGGCATGGCAGGGAGGTTACTGGGAGCAGTGTGGGGACACTGGGGGACAAAGTGGGACACACTGAGGGGACACTGAGGACACACGGGGGTACATGGGAAGGGCTCCTCTGTGAGGGGCTCAGCATGGCCCCTGAGCTCCAACCAGATGAACTTTAGAACAGTGGCCATTTATCCTCATTTCCTAGGAGGCCGTGGATATTATCCTTTTGTTCTCCTATGCAGTGAGTCTCTTCATCAGGGTCAAGGTTGTATCTGGTAAGTTTTTCTTGATTGTGATCTGTGCTCCATATATTTTGTCCTGTACTTAGAGGATAACCAGTAATAGTTTTAATAAGATAATTGCCTCACAGATGGGAACTGCTTTAACATCAAGGTACACAAACTCTTTGCATAAAGAACCGAGAAGGGGAAGATGTGGAAGACCAGACCGCTACAGAAGCTCAGCTGGGGAGCATGGCAGACCTTGTGGCCCTGGTAGAGTGAAGACTGTGGGAGAGAAAAACTCAAGGCAAGAACAGAAGTGATGACGTCATGTCTGATCACTTTGCCCATCATGTCTGGACACTTCTGACCATCACGATGAGCACTCTGGCCAGAGAAGAGATGACAGGGATGTTGCTGGTGAAAGAGATAACAAGGACATTACCAGTGTAAGAAGGATAATGGAGAATATTGTGTTTCTAAGGGGTCTGGGGCAAAGGGGTCCAATTAGAAAACTTTGTACAAACATAGTGAGCTATAAATCCTGGTAAATTGGTGCAATAAATGGCTTTGATTTGCTGGCATTGCAGAGTCCGTGTCTCTCAATCCCCGCACAACAGCTGCCTAGTCCCAGTCCCAATCCCAATCCTGTGTTTACACTTCCAATGTCCCCCTGGTGCTTCCCAGGATCTCATTTCTGCTCCCAGACCTTTGTAGCCCTCTTGTGACCCCAGGCTGCTCAGGAACCTCACCCAAATTCCTTAAGCCACTCTGTCACCGCCCCTGCCCAAGTCCACCTTGGCCCTCTCCCAGACCCCAGTCCTGCTCCCAGTCCTGTTACCCATTTCACATCACCCCAGGACCACAACCCAAATTTAGGGACCCCAACCCGTGACCCTCCAATGTCGGCCTGGAGCCCTCCATGTCCCCACTCTACAATCCCAGTCCCATGTCCCTCCACAAGTGTCCCCTGGAGTCCCCTCAACCACTGATATTGAAATTGAACAGAGTGAACTCCCTGATGGAAATGGAGGAAGCAGAAAGATGGAATTTTTGTTTAGCTCAGACTCACAGCAGATCTCTCCTGGTCCTGCACATCAGGGAGGACCTTATCAACAAAATCTATCCATCTTAATTATACATGTTCATCAAAATGTACTTCTTAGCTAACACAAAACCAGCACATTTCCCATTAATAATTAGCATGGCTCGGTCTCTTTTGGGAAATAATTTTTATTGCCCTGGAGGGTCATAAAATTGGTCAGTTCAGATGTTAGGGTTTCACTAAGTGTCGCAATATCTCAGATGACCTTGCCTCAAACTTTCGTTTTTACATGCACTGCTCCTTCTGTGTTACAGATCTTGCCAAAAACCCCTCACTGGAGTGCCCTTTATCTCTTTCTCCACAGGTTCCAGTAACCTTTGCTCTTCTGTGTGCACATTTTTACATCCTTCTATCGGTTTTTGTTTGTTCTTCTTAAAGCCTTATGCAGCACCTTCAGGAGAACTCAAACTTTCTATTTTCTTTCTTATTGCTCAGCCCCAATGACCCCAACCCCACAGTCCCATGTCCCCCCAATGCCACCCAGTCCCACTCCCCACTGCTCACTGAGTTGCTGCCACCCCTCAGATACCAGTTGGGGTCCCCTATCAGATGACAGCCCTGTGGGCACCTTGAGCCTGGGGATGATCTCTTCGGAGAATGCCTGGGTGAGTTCCCTGGCCTTGCTGGTGTGGCAGGAAAAGTTCTGGACCTCAAAATGGATCCATCAATACCAGGAGATAACTGAGCTTATGTTGGCGTGGTAGCTCAGAAAAACCACTTGCCAGTAATCCCCAGGAGCGTTTCCTCTTTCTGTGATGCCTGGAGGTGATGGTTTTGAATGCAAAGGGTTGTTTTAAAAAGAAAGATATTAGCGATTGCTCTGTAACAGACCTGACAATTTTGTCCTATGAACACTGAGGCCACCGACCAGTCCCCATCTCATCGATTCCCCAGAGCTTTGCTGGTGCTTTTCTCCTTTACAAATTGCAGCATCCGCTGGGGTGGGCCTGACCTGGTTATTGGGAGTTACCTCTCACCCACCCACCCGCCCAGCCACCCTCTTTATTGTGGCTTTTAGATAAGCAGCCAATTTTCAATCTGCCCAACTCTCTCCAGGCCTCACTTCTGGCAGTGAAATTCCTTTCTCAGGAATTAACACCAGCAGGCTTTGTTGCAGAACCTCTCATGCAGCTTTATTGCAAGTCTATTTCCCACAGGGATTTGTCAATCCCCAAGCTGGTGTGCCCTGGATTGTTGTACGGCCATGTCTTTGGGCAGCTGGGTGGTAGACAGCACACCCAGGGCCTGCTGCTTTTGTTGTTACACAAAAATCTCCAAGGAGAGGAAATCCCATGGGAAATGTGGACCTCAGGGCCATCTTTGAGTTACAGAATGTGTGTCCTTCCTTAGGAGTCCAAATTGAAGGTCATTCTGGGGCCTGCTTTGTGGGGGAGACTTCACAAGATCTGTGGGGTGCTCTTCTATACAACTCAACATCAGCCAGGATTGACTCAGATGCCTGTGGGCCAGAGCAGAGACTGCTCTCCTCATCCAAGAGGCCATGAAATCCAATTTGGGACAAAAGTTTATGATATATACTCTGCTCACCATGGAAGAAGATGTGGAACAAGGGGCGGAACTTGATGTGTTACGAAGAGCTCTGGAATTGTGAGAAAAAGAGCAAGCATAGGAACTCACTTGCCATCTGCTTTGAGCATTGCTCATGCCCATGGAGCCATATGGAGAGATAGAAGTCAATTAACAGCACAGAGATCTCCAATTAAATATAAACAAGAATTAATTTCCCTCCTTGATTCCACCCATCTTCCAAAAGAAGTGGCTGTACTACAATCCAGGGCACACCAGCTTGGGGATTGACAAATCCCCGTTGGAAATAGACTTGCAATAAAGCTGCATGAGAGGTTCCACAACAAAGCATCCTGGTGTTAATTCCTGAGAATGGAATTTCAGCCCCAGAGGTGAGGCCTGGAGAGAGTTGGGCAGATTGAAAATTGGCTGCTTATCTAAAAGCCCACAATAAAGAGGGTGGCTGGGTAGGTGAGAGGTAACTCCCAATAACCAGGTCAGGAATTCCCCACCTGCTGCTGCAATTTGTAAAGGAGAAAAGCACCAGCAAAGCTCTGGGGAATTGATGCAATAGGGACTGGTCTGTGGCCTCAGATCCTCAGTGTCCTTAGGACAAAATTGTCAGGTCTGTTACAGAGCAATGCCTGATATGTCTTCAAAAGAACCCTTTGCATTCAAAACCATCACCTCCAGGCATCACTGAAAGAGGAAACACTCCTGGGGGTTACTGGCAAATGGATTTTCTGAGCTACCACGCCAACATAGGCTCAGATATCTTCTGGTGTTTCTGGATCCCTTTTTGGGGGCTCCAGGACTACTCCTGCCACATGAATAAGGCCAGGGAACTCACCCAGGCACTCCTCCAAGAGATCCATCCCCTCAAGGCGCAAGGTGCCCACAGGGATGTCATCTGATAGGGGACCCCAACTGGTATTTGAGGGGTGGCAGCAACTCAGTGAGCAGTGGGGAGTGGGACTGGGTGGCATTGCGGGGATATGGGACTGTGGGACTGGGGTCATTGGGGCTGAGCAAGACAGGAGAGAATAGAAAGTTTGAGTTCTCCTGAAGGTGCTGCATAAGGCTTTAAGAAGAACAAACAAAAACCGATAGAAGGATGTAAAAATGTGCACACAGAAGAGCAAAGGTTACTGGAACCTGTGGAGAAAGGGAGAAAGGGCACTCCAGTGAGGGGTTTTTGGCAAGATCTGTAACACAGAAGGAGCAGTGCCTGCAAAAACGAAAGTTTGAAGCAAGGTCATGTGAGATATTAAGGCACTTTGTGAAACACTAACATCTGAACTGACCAATTTTATGACCCTCCAGGGCAATAAAAATTATTTCCCAAAAGAGGCCGAGCCATGGTAATTATTAATGGGAAATGTGCTGGTTTTGTGTTAGCTAAGAAGTACATTTTGATGAACATGCATAATTAAGATGGATAGATTCTGTTGATAAGGTCCTCCCTGATGTGCAGGACCAGGAGAGATCTGCTGTGAGTCTGAGTTAAACAAGAATTCCATCTTTCTGCTTCCTCCATTTCCATCAGGGAGTTCACTCTGTTCAATTTCAATATCGGTGGTTGAGGGGACTCCAGGGGACACTTGTGGAGGGACATGGGACTGGGATTGTAGAGTGGGGACATGGAGGGCTCCAGGCCGACATTGTAGGGTCACAGGTTGGGGTCCCTAAATTTGAGTTGTGGTCCTGGGGTGATGTGAAATGGGTAACAGGACTGGGAGCGGGACTGGGGTCTGGGAGAGGGCCAAGGTGGACTTGGGCAGGGGCGGTGACAGAGTGGCTTAAGGAATTTGGGTGAGGTTCCTGAGCAGCCTGGGGTCACAAGAGGGCTACAAAGGTCTGGGAGCAGAAATGAGATCCTGGGAAGCACCAGGGGGACATTGGAAGTGTAAACACAGGATTGGGATTGGGACTGGGCAGCTGGTGTGCGGGGATTGAGAGACATGGACTCTGCAATGCCAGCAAATCAAAGCCATTTATTGCACCAATTTACCAGGATTTATAGCTCACTATGTTTGTACAAAGTTTTCTACTTGGACCCCTTTTCCCCAGTCCCCCTAGAAACACAATATTCTCCATTATCCTTCTTACACTGGTAATGTCCTTGTTATCTCTTTCATCAGCAACATGGCTGTCATCTCTTCTCTGGCCAGAGTGCTCAGCGTGATGGTCAGAAGTGTCCAGACATGATGGGCAGAGTGATCAGACATGACGTCATCACTTCTGTTCATGCCTTGAGTTTTTCTCTCCCACAGTCTTCACTCTACCAGGGCCACAAGGTCTGCCATGCTCCCCAGTTGAGCTTCTGTAGTGGTCTGGTCTTCCACATCTTCCCCTTCTCGGTTCTTTATGCAAAGAGTTTGTGTACCTTGATGTTAAAGCAATTCCCATCTGTAAGGCTATTGTCTTATTAACATTATTACTGGTTATCTGCTAAATACAGGATAAAATATATGGAGCACAGATCACAATCAAGAAAAACGCACTAAATACAACCCTGTCCCTGATAAAGCGACTCGCTGCATAGGAGAACAAAAGCAAAATGTCCAAGGCCTCCTAGGAAATGAGGATAAATGGCCACTGTTCTAAAGTTCATCTGGTTGGAGCTCAGGGGCCATGCTGAGCCCCTCACAGAGGAGCCCTTCCCATGTAGCCCCGTGTGTCCTCAGTGTCCCCTCAGTGTGTCCCACTTTGTTCCCCAGTGTCCCACATTGCTCCCAGTAACTTCCCTGCCATGGCCCTCCTGGCTCTCACCCTGGCACTGCTGGCAATGACTGTGACCACTGCAGCCATCAAGGTGCTGCCCCTGGACATGGCCCAGGACTCCTTTCATGACCAGTACCGGGGTGGCTGCAGGCCTGCCGTGATCGTGTCATTGCCGGCCCTCAGCCACTCCGAGTTCCAGGTGAATCCTCTGTGCACCCAGACCTGGGTGAAGGCCGAGGCTGAGTGGCACAAGCGGGGCTCCCCCTGTGTCCCCTCTGGCGTCCCCAGCCCAGGCCGTTGCTCTCGTGGCCTGCACAACAAAGGACATTTACAAGGAGTTCAATGCAGCCGTGTGTGTGGCCGGGAGCTCCCGCCAGGAATACCGGAACAACTTCACTTCAAAATGCTGCATTTCCTGCTGACCCAGGCCCTGGTGACACTGAGGCAGGCTCAGAACGGGCAGTATCACCACGTGTTCCGGGATGTGCATGATGTCCAGTTCCAGGCATGGTGTGACCAGAGGGTCTGGTTTGGTCAATTCACATTCTAGTAAATTATTCTGTCAAATCAAATCTATTACATGGTTCTATCAAAACAACTCCATTAAATAATTCTTCCAAAACTATTCCATGAAGTAATTCTGACAGAGCCCTTCAAAAGTGACAATTCCTACCCAGGGCTCAATATCATTCCCCATGCCAACACTTGTGGGAACGTCTCTTTCTCTCAGCTTTCAGGAGGATGCTTGGGGAGTATCCCCTTCCCGAGGGAGGAACTTCACACACTTTTCATCCCAAGAATGAATAGGGGAGAGGAATTTCTGTCTGAGAGGGGACTGGACATTGCCAGGGTCAGCTGATGGATGGCCAGGCCCAGCTCTGGTACTTTACGAGCATTTGTCAGTTCAGGGTTGGTGATTTTGGCTGGGTTTAGCCCAATTTAGCCCCAGTGCCCTGCCTGGCTGGTGGGGACCTGCTGGAGCAGCTCTGGGGAATGACCTGGGGGTGCTTCTGGGTGACCAATGGAGCTGGCCATGTGGCCTGGGGCCAGGAGAGATCTGGGGGGCACTCAGAGGAGCAGGGACAGAAAGTCAGGGAGTGATCGTGCCCCTCTCCCTGCCCAGTGAGGCACATCAGGAGTGCTGTGCCCAACTCTGTTCAGCGCCATTTCCGGCTCTGCTCAGGGCTGTGTCCAGCTCTGCCCAGTGTCCAGCTCTGTCCAGCACTGTGTCCAGCTCTGCCCAATGCCATGTCCAGCTCTGCCCAGTGCCATGTCCAGTTCTGCCCAGTGCTCTTTCCCGTTCTGGGCTCCTCAGGACAGGAAAGACCTGGAGATCCGCGATGGTACCATGGATGATGACTGGACTGGAGCATTTCTTTCACAAAGTGACAAATAACAGAGAAAATGGAAATTTTCCCTTCCCCTGAAGGTGCTGGACAGACAATGAAGACAAACTGGCAGGAATGATAAAAGGATGGAGAAGTGTGCACACAAGATGAAAATCACGGCTAGAACCCATGGAGAAACAGACAAAGGGAACTCCAGTGGGGTTTTGGCAAGTTCTGTACCAGGAAACAACAGCACCTGTGCAAAGAAATTGTTCCAGGAAAAATGCCTTTGATATCAAAGTATTTGGTGAAAATGATACCCAGCAGCCCCATTTTTATGACTCTCCAGGACAATAAAATGACTCCAGGATCAATGCAAATGATTTACAGGAAAAATACAGTTTCTGTATTAGCTAAGGGAGACATTTTCATTAATATTTATAAATATGGTGGATAAATACCCCATGGCAAATCGCCCCTGATGTGCAGGACCAGGGGAGATCTGCTGCCGATCTGAGCTGGTAAGGAATTCCAGCTTCCTGCTATCTCCAGATCCATCCGGGAGTTCACTCCGGCTGATTTTGGTATTGGGGCTGGGGGGACTCGGGGGGGACTCTTGTGGGGGGGACAAGGGATTGAGGGAATGGGATTGCAGACATGGGGGGACACTGGGGGAGTCACAGGCCAGGGACTGGGGTCATGGGGGGCTCTGGGGGAAAATGAGGGGGGACACGGGATGGTGAGAATGTGGTGGGAATGGGGTGATGGGGGGCCTGGGAGACACTGTGGGGGCAGAGGGTGATGCCTGGATTTGGGTTGATGTCCTGGGGTGACACCAAAGGAACTGGGGAATGGGAGTAGGAGTGGGGTCTGGGGACCAAGGGAGAGGGACACTGAGGGGCTCAGGGAGTGACCCCAGGATTTGGGTGGGGATTCTGCTGGGGTTGAGGGGACTTGTAGTCATGGGAGTAGGATTGGGCTTCTGGGGTTGATGGTGCTGTGGACTGGGGACCCTGGGGCTGGGGGATGTTGGGGAGGCATAAGTAACCCCAGGATTTGGGGTCAGGGAACTCAGACATGTGCAGGGGTCGGCTGGGCAGGAGTGCCTCTCTTCCCCCTGACCCCACTCCCCTGCTGACCCCACTCCCTTCCCCAGTCCCTCACTGATGAACCCTCCCCGTGTCTCCCCCATGTCCCCTCTGTGTCCTCCAGAGTCCACACCGGTCCCTGTGGCCTCTCCCTGCCATGGCCCCCCTGGCTCAGACCCTGGCACTGCTGGCAATGGCCATGGCCACCACAGCTGTCGATGTGATCCCCCTGGACATGGCCCCAGACTCCTTTGATGACCAGTACCAGGGCTGTGGCCCTGCCATGACGGAGGCATTGCCGGCCCTCAACAGCTCCGAGTTTGAGCAGAACAAGGAGTTTGCTGAGGTTTGGGTAAAGGCTGCAGCTGAGTGGCAGAGTTGGGACCCCCCTGAGTCCCCTCTGTCCCCAGACCAGGCCACCGCCATCATGGCCTTGTTAATGACTGACCACACAAAATTCAATGATGCCCTGCGCGAGGCCGGGCATTCCCGACAGGAATACCGGGACAACTTCCACTTCAAAACGCTGCATTTCCTGCTGACTGATGCCCTGGCCACGCTGAGGGACGCTCAGAAAGGGCAGTGTCGGGACGTATTCCTGAATGTGTCTGGCACCTGCTACAAGGCACAGCGTGGTGACACCGTCCGGTTCGGTCATTTCATGCTCTTGTTACCGAGCAATCAAACTGGCGAGTGCCCCGGTGAGACAATGCTTGAGGTGCACACATGCCAAGGCGTGGAAATCCAGTCTTTCACCAAACATCCAGAAGAGAAGGTGGTGCTGATCCCACCCTTTGAGACTTTCAATGTCGCCCAATACACCCAGGAAGGAAACAAGACACAGATCCAGCTCCAGTCCAATGGGACCTACAGCAAATACAACTGCGAGTGGCTGCGAGGTGACACTACAGGTGACCGCCTGGGGGAATGAGGACAGCCATGATAAGGCACCGGGGACAATGACACTGACTGGGGATGGTGGACAAGGACACCCACAATGTGTGGGGTTACAAGGATACCCTGGGCTGGGGGCTCCTATTCTGGGGACACCCATTGTGGGCACAGGCACAGGAACATCCATGACAGGGAACAGGGATAGTGACCCCCACTTCTGGGAGGGAATAGGGACAGGAACAGCCGTGCCAGGGGACAAGGGATAGGGACAGAGACAGGGACAGGGGACAGGGACAGGGACAGGGACCCCCCACGGTTCCAACCCTGTCCCTCTCTGATAATGGCAGTGTTCTTTGGGGATGGGCCCTGTGTACAGAATGTGGGTGGGCCAGGACCACCGGATGGTACTCCCTGAATACCTGTAACCCACTGTAACCCCCCCACTGCAATCCCTGACTCCTCCTGACCCCTGTCACTCCTAAGTCCACCAAGACCCCCCCGACCTCCCTGGGCTCTCTTTCTCCCCATGCCCCCCCCTCACACCCTGTCACCTGTCACCTCATGGCACCCATCTCTCCTGTAACCCCTAAGTCTCCCTTATTGCCATCCCTGACCCCTTCACTCCCCTCATGATCCCCCTGATGCTCATCTTTGTCCCTCAGGTGGGAGTGTCTCCAGTGCCCCCTTCCACGTTGGGGGACGACTCCTCCTGGCCACCACAGCCCTGGCAGTGGCCACTGGAATCCTCTGAGCCACGAGGCCACCGACGTTACTGGGGTCACAGCGGCAACCATGGCCAGCATGGCAACCAAGGTCACTGTTGTCACTGTTGCCACCACGATCAAGAATACCACCAGGACCCCCAGAGAAACAAGAGCACCAAGGCTACCAAGGCCACCACTGCCACTATTGCCACCATGAGGTAACTGGGGCCACCATTGTCACTGCAGGCACCACAGCCACCCTGGCCACCATGGTAACTATAATCACCAAGGCCACTGTGACCACCTTGATCACCAAGATTACTTGAGCCACAAAGTTACAACAGCCAATGTAGCCATTGCGGCCATCAGTATCATTGTGCAAAGCAATTCTATTAAATAATTCTATCAAAACAATTCTATCACGTATATCTGTCAAAGCCAGCAAAAAGGGACAATTCTTAAGCAGGGCTCAATGGCACTCCTCACACCAACACTCATGGGAATGTCTCTTTCTTTCAAACTCAAGGAGGATCCTTGGGGAGCATCCCCTTCCTGAGGGAGGAACCTCACACACATTTCATTCCAAGCAGAAACAGGAGAGAGGAATCTCTCTCTGAGAGGGGACTGGACATTCCCAGGGTCAGATGAGGGATGGCCAGCCTCAGCTCTGGTGCTTCATCCTCAGTTGTCAATTTGGCGCATGTGATTTGGGCTGGTTTTAGCCCCACTCAGCAGCAAAAGCAGCACCAGACCCCTCTCAGTGCTGCTCCAGTGGCCACAAACGGGGCATTGTCCCTTGGCCATATTCCAGGCAGAGCATCCTGCCACATCCTGCACTTCAGGGGGACCTCAAAGGCTGGAAACTGGGAGGTTCAAGAGGGCAAGGGCAGATCCTGTCCCTGGGAACAGACAGTCCCCAGTTCCAGTCCAGGCTGGGGGGGACCTGCTGGAGCAGCTCTGGGGAAGGACCTGGGGGTGCTGGTGGGTGAGCTGTGGAACTGGCGTTGTGTCTTGTGTCCCATGGCCAGGAGCGATCCAGGGGGCATCAGGAGGGGTGGGACCAGGAGGTGAGGGAATGTTTGTGCCCCTCTGCCCTTCCCAGTGAGGAGCATCGGGAGTGCCGTGACCAGCTGTGCCCAGTGCCATGTACAACCCTGCCCAGTGCCGTGTCCAGTTCTGTCCTGCTGTGGACCCAAACCTGGTCTAAGGCATGATGCTGCCTGAGCTGGGAGGTTGGGCCAGGGGCCCACTCTGGGTCCTTCCAGCCTGACCCATGCTGGGATTTAGGGATTCTGGCAGTTGCAGTTCAGGAATTGTCCACTGGAGGGCGGCAGCAGCGAGTGCGGGAAATCAGCGTCACTGCGCATGCGCCGCTCCCAGCTGCAGTTCCGGGTGCCAACAGCAGGCGGCAGCACGAGCTGCTGGCGCTGCCCAGCGCCCGCCCCGCCCCATCCCGGCCCCGGGGGCTCTGCAATGGTTTGGAATGGAGCGACCTTAAAGCCCATCCGGTGCCAGCCCTGCCATGGGCAGGGACACCTTCCCCTGGGCTGGGCTGTTCATGGCCCAGCCCAACCTGGCCTTGAACTGTTCCAGGACTGGGGAGCCACAGCTTTGGTACAGATGGGTAAGATGATGATTGGCTCTCAAAATTAAGGCATGAATATTGTGTTTATGTTAAGAAAAGTTTTGTTGATGTATGGTTATGTGATTTTAGTTTGTAGTTTGGACATCCTGTGTAATCCCCATCGCCCCCTCTCCTCCCCCATAAGTTGGTACAGGACAGCTGTGGTTGTCAGGATTGTCAGGGACATGTACCCGTGCCCCTTGCACGGGGCGGTTGGGAATGGGGAATGCCTGTTGCTGCGGAGGAGTGGCACGGCAACATCTCACCTCCAACCACACTGCAGGAAGGTCTCCACCAATGGACAGCAAGGAAGAATCAAGTGGCAGACTTTGGGAATGACAAGGGATTTAGAAGAAAAATGTTTGAATATATATGACTGCTTATGGATATGTATTTGGTTGATGCAACACCAGGGGTATAAAGGTCAGAGCCGCCATTTTGTGGATGAGACTCTGGCTGCAGCTAAGCATACCGCTTAGGATTCAAGTGGAATATTTTTACTGTCTACCTTTTGAGCAGAAAAATTTACCTTGCCAGAGGTTTACTTGCAGAAAGGAGACAGAAGAGCCCTGTAATTTCATTCATGATCAAAGGAAGAGGCTGTTCTGGTTTGAAAGCAAAACCAGTGAGAGACTCCAAGTCAGAAATGCAATTTATTGCGAAGAGGGAGAAGGAAAACAAAAATACATGCAATAATACAAAAGAAAAACCACAGACAAAGAGTATGACCTGACACCATGTTGGTCAGCGTGTTGGCAGCAGTCCAGTTCGATTGGTAGCTGCAGTCCTCTTGGAGTGGCAGATGTGGTGCTGTTGGAGCAGTTATCCTGTAGATGGATGTAGTCTCCCTCTGAAGATCCAGTGGAAAAGATGGCTGTTTCTCTGGGAATACAGTGGAAAGTCTGACTGCTCTGTCCCAAAACCCAGATTATATCCAGGTGGAGGTTCTTAGCTCCTCCCTCCTGGGCAGAGCATCTCACAATGGGCTGTTATCATTCTGATGAGTCATACAGTGGGTCCTTGACTGTCCATTAAACAGAAATGGCTCCTAGAGGGAGTTATCTCTGTGTCATGTGGCAAGACATTGTTTTGCTGATTAACAGCAGATAAGAAAATACAATGTCCCTCCTGGTTTCAACAGCTCTTGAGGATGGGAATAGAACACATCTTTTTATTGTAACCTGGGACAGAGGCCATGGGCAATTTCCCCATGGGGTGTTCCAAGTTGCTGGACAATGCAGCCTCCTTTTTATCCCAATTTCCGTGCACTCCCCTTCCCCATTCATGGAGGTATTCAGAAGGTACAGACTTCAAAACCCACCTACAAAATATCCCCCTTGCTACACAGCCCACTCTTCTATCACACAGACACGTGACCATTCAAATGAGATTTAACTCCACCCTGGGTGCAGAAATTAAAATTCATAAGCCTGTTAAGACTTTTTTCTTCTTCTTGAAGTTCAGGAATTTTGCAGGACCTTGTCTGAGCAGCAGTCCATGTCAGTGAGGAACATTTTCTGAAACTGATCGTTTCTCCAGTCACTTCCTTATCTACAAGTCCCGGGCCCAATATACCACAAGATCCACACAATCTGTTTGTAAAGAAACATTCCTCTTATTCCTTTCAGGGTTGAATTAATTGTGGTGCAGAAATAGATTTTAGTTGGGTTTAATTCCTGAATACGTGGGAAAGCACAGAATATGATCAAGAATGCAAATGAATGAATTTCTAAAGAAGTAAAGGACAGTCAGGGAGATGTTGGCGGAGAGAGGGAGTGGGGAAGATTGTTGTTTTTCCTCTTCTCTTCCTCTACTCTTTTCCCTTTTTTCCCCTTTTCCTCCAGGGAGATTGGCAGTGGTGGTCTTGGTAGCCACATTTATCTGGGGGTCATGGTGGCCATGGTGATTGTGGATACCATGGTGAGTGTGAGAAATAACTGCTCACTTTAAAATTTTAAAGGTTTATTAGACCTCAACAGCGCAATAAAGGGCCTGAATACGGAAAACAGGCAGCACTGGGAGTGTGGTCAACTGCCATTGGCTCGTCCACAAAACAGCGGCTTCGCCTTTTATACCCCCAGTGTTGCATCAGCCAAACCTGGCTCTGCCAAAGTCTGCCATTCAATCCTGACTCGCTGTCCATAGGTACAGACCTTCTTGTAACTTGACTGGAGGAGAGGTGAGGTGAGGTGAGGTAAGGTGAGGTGAGGTGAGGTGAGGTGAGGTGAGGTGAGGTGAGGTGAGGCATGCCACAACTCATTAGGAACAGATTTTCCCCATTCCCAACTGCCCAATGGCAGGGGCACGGGTTCATGTCCGGCCCCCACATGTCCCTGACAACCCCAACAACCAGGGCTGTCCAGTGGGAACAATACAGAGGCGGGTGAAGGGGACAGTGGGGAGCGCAAAGGGGGTCCAAAAGCCAAACTACAATCACATTACCATAAGTCAACAAAATTTCTCTTAATATGCACACAATATTCACCATTTAATTGTGAGAGTCAGATATAATGTTACCCATCTATAACAAAGCTGTGGCTGCCCCACTCCTGGAAGGGTTCAAGGCCAGACTGGGCAGTGCCTGGAGCAGCCTGGCCTAGGGGAAGATGTCCCTGCCCATGGCAGGGCTGGCACCGGACGGGCTTTAAGGTCGCTCCATCCCAAACCATTGCAGAGCCCCCGGGGCCAGGATGGGGCGGGGCGGGCGCTTGGCAGCGCCAGCAGCTCGTGCTGCCGCCTGCTGTTGGCACCCAGAACTGCAGCTGGGGGCAGCGCATGCACAGTGCTGCTGATTTCCTGTGCTCGCTGCTGCCCTCCAATGGACAATTCCTGAACTGCAACTGCCAGAATCCCCAAATCCCAGAATGGGTCAGGCTGGAAGGACCCAGAGTGGGCAACTGCCCCAACCTCCCAGCTCAGGCAGCGTCATCCCTGAGCACAGGATTGGGTCCAGAGCAGCCCATAACTGGACATGGCACCTGGCAGAGCTGGACACGGCATTCCTGTTATGCCTCCCTGGGCAGGGCAGAGGGACATGAACATTCCCTGACTTCCTGGCCCTGCTCTTCCTGATATCCCCTGAATCCATTCTGGCTCTAGGCAGCACAGCCAGCTTCAATGGTCACCCACCAGCAAACCCAGGTCCTTCTCCAGAGCTGCTCCAGCAGGTCCCCCCCAGTCAAAGATGGCACTGGTGACTGTCCCTCCCCAGGGACAGGATCTGTCCTTGCCCTCTTGAACCTCCCAGTTTCCAGCCTTTAAGGTCCCCTGAAGTGCAGGATGTGTCTGGATGCTCTGCCTGGAATGTGCCCAAGGGACAATGCCCCACTTGTGGCCATCATGGCAACATTGAGAGGGGTCTGGTGCAGATTTTGTTGCTGAATTGGTGAAAACCAGCCCAAATCACCAACTTCAAATTGACAACTGAGGCTATAACACCAGAGCTGTGCCTGGCCATCCATTAGCTGACCCTGGGAACATCCAATCCTGTCTCAGACAGAGATTCCTCTCCCCTATTATGCTTGGAATGAAATGTGTCTGAGGATCTTCCCTTGGGAAGGGGTTCTTCCCAAGGATCCTCCTTGAGGCTGAGAGAAAGAGACCATCCCAAGATTGCTGTTGTGGGGAGTGACATCGAGCCCTGTTTAGCAATTTTCTCTCTTTGCTGGCTTTGTCAGAATTATTTAATGGAATTTTTTTGATAGATTTTTTATTAGAATTGCTTTGCACAAGGGCCTTGGTGGCCACACTGGCCAGGGAGCCTGTGGTAGCCTTGGGGCTGAGGGAGTCTTGGTGATCATGGTGGCCACAGCTGCCACAGTGACCACAGTGACCTTGGTGACCTTGATGGCCTCATTGCTCAGAGGATCCCGGTGGCCACTGCCAAGGCTGTGGTGGCCAGGAGGAGTCCTCTGAGGTGGAAAGGAGTCCTGGGGACACTCTAACCTGAGGGAAAAAGAGGAGAATCAGTGGGGCCGTGGGGGTAGTGAGAGGGTCAGGGATAGCCATAATGGGGGATTAAGGGTGACAGGAGAGCTGGGGGCATGAGTGTGACAGGTGACAGGGTGTCAGGAGGGGCACAGGGGGGTACAGGGGCCAGGGAGATCAGGGAAATCATGGTGGGCTTAGAGGGCCATGGGGGGTTACAGGGGGTTACAGGGTTTCAGGGAGTGCCATGTAAAGGTCCTGGCCCACCCATGTTCTGTACACAGGGCCCATCCCCAGAGCACTGCCTTTATCAGAGAGGGACAGGGTTGGTACACTGTGGAGGTCCCTGTCCCTTGTCCCTGTCCCTTTTCCCCTGGCATGGGTGTTCCTGTCCGTGTTCCCTCCCAGAAGTGGGGGTCCCTATCTCTGTTCCCTGTCATGGATGTTCCTGTGCCTGTGCCCACAATGGGTGTCCCCAGAATAGGTGCCACCAGCCCAGGGTATCCTTGTCACCACACACACTGTGAGTGTCCCTGTCCCCCATCCCCAGTCAGTGTCATTGTCCCCTGTGCCTTATCATGGCTGTCCCCATCCCCCCTGGCTGTCCTCTGTGTTGTTACCTTGAAGCCACTCGCAGTTGTATTTGCTGTAGGTCCCAGTGGACTGGAGCTGGATCTGTGTCTTGTCCCCTTCCTGGGCATATTGGGTGACCTTGAAGGTCTCAAAGGGTGGGATCAGCACGATTTTAGGTTCCGGATGTTTGCTAAAAAGCGTGACATCCACACCATGGCATGTGTGCACCTCGAGTATTGTGGTGTTGGAGCACTCGCCAGTTTGATTGCTCAGGAACACTGGCATGAAATGACCAAACCGGATGGTGTCACCATGCTGTGCCGCAAACCGGGTGCCACACACCATCAGGAACGCGTCCCGACACTGCCCGTTCTGAGCGTCCCTCAGCGTGGCCAGGGCATCAGTCAGCAGGAAATGCAGCGTTTTGAAGTGGAAGTTGTCTCGGTATTCCTGTCGGGAATGCCCAACCATGTGCAGGGCATCATTGAATTTTGTGTGGTCAGTCATTGTGAAGGCCATGATGGCGGTGGCCTGGTCTGGGGACAGAGGGGACTCAGGGGGGCCCCGACTCTGCCACTCAGCTGCAGCCTTTACCCAAACCTCAGCAAACTCCTTGTTCTGCTCAAACTCGGAGCTGTTGAGGGCCGGCAATGCCTCCTTCATGGCAGGGCCGCAGCCCTGGTACTGGTCATCAAAGGAGTCTGGGGCCATGTCCAGAGGGATCACATCGACAGCCGTGGTGGCCATGGCCATTGCCAGCAGTGCCAGGGTCTGAGCCAGGGGGGCCATGGCAGGGAGAGGCCACAGGGCCCGGTGTGGACACTGGCGGACACAGAGGGGACACAGGGGAGACACAGGGAGGGTTCATCAGTGAGGGACTGGGGAGGGGAGTGGGGTCAGCAGGGGAGTGGGGTCAGGGGGAAGAAAGGCACTCCTGCCCAGCCATCCCCTGCACATGTCTGGGTTCCCTGACCCCAAATCCTGGGATTACTTATGCCTCCCCAACATCCCCCAGCCCCAGGGTCCCCAGTCCACAGCACCATCACCCCCAGAAGCCCAATCCTACTCCCATGACTACAAGTCCCCTCAGCCTCAGCAGAATCCCAACCCAAATCCTGGGGTCACTCCCTGAGATCCTCAGTGTCCCTCTCCATTGGTCCCCAGACCCCACTCCTACTCCCATTCCCCAGTTCCTTTGGTATCACCCCAGGACATCAACCCAAATCCAGGCACCACCCTCTGCCCCCACAGTGTCTCCCAGCCCCCCATCACCGCAATCCCACCACACTCTCACCATCCTGTGTCCCCCCTCATTTTCCCCCAGAGCGCCCCATTACCCCAATCTCAGACCTGTGACTCCCTCAGTATACCCCCATGTCTGCAATCCCATTCCCTCAATCCCGTCTGCTCCCAAAGAGTCCCCCCAGTGTCCCCCCAGCCCCAATACCAAAATCAGGCAGAGTGAACTCCCGGATGGATCTGGAGATAGCAGAAAGCTGGAATTCCTTATCAGCTCAGACTCACAGCAGATCTCTCCTGGTCCTGCACATCAGGGGGGCACTTTGCCATGGGGTATTTATTCACCTTATTTATAAATATTCATGGAAATGTGAGCCTTATCTAATACAGAAACAGCACTTTTCCCGTAAATCATTTGCATTGATCCACCTCCTCCTGCAAGTCCTTTTATTGTCCTGGAGAGTCGTAAAAATGGGGCTTCTGGGGCTCATTTTCACCAAATACTGTGATATCAAATCACCTATCCTGGAACAATTTCTTTGCACAGGTGCTGTCGTTTCCTGTTAGAGAACTTGCCAAAACCCCTCTGGAGTTCCCTTTATCTGTTTCTCCATGGGTTCTAGCTGTGATTTTCATCTTGTGCGCACAGCACTCGATCCTTTTATCAGGATTATTATTCCTGCCGTTTGTCTTCAGGCTCTGTCCAGCACCTTCAGGGGAAGGGAAAATTTCCATTCTCTGTGTTATTTGTCACTTTGTGACAGAAATGCTCCAGTCCAGTCATCATCCATGCTGCCACCCAGGATCTCCAGGTCTTTCCTGTCCTGAGGAGCCCAGAATGGGAATGAGCACTGGGCAGAACTGGACATGGCACTGGGCATAGCTGGACATGGCATTGGGCAGAGCTGCACAGAGAGCTGGACAGAGCTGGACACTGGGCAGAGCTGGACACAGCCCTGAGCAGAGCTGGAAATGGCGCTGAACAGAGTTGGGCACAGCACTCCTGATGTGCCTCACTGGGCAGGGAGAGGGGCACGATCACTCCCTGACTTCCTGGCCTCACTCCTCTGAGTGCCCCCCAGATCTCTCCTGGCCCCAGGCCACATGGCCAGCTCCATTGGTCACCCAGAAGCACCCCCAGGTCATTCCCCAGAGCTGCTCCAGCAGGTCCCCACCAGCCAGGCAGGGCACTGGGGCTAAATTGGACTAAAACCAGCCCAAATCACCAACCCTGAACTGACAACTGAGGCTGAAGTACTAGAGCTGGGCCTGGCCATCCATCAGCTGACCCTGGCAATGCCCAGTCCCCTCTCAGGCAGAAATTCCTCTCCCCTATTCTTACTTGGGATGAAATGTCTCCGAGGTTCCTCCCTCAGGAAGGGGATGCTCCCCAAGCATCCTCCTGAAAGTTGAGAGAAAGAGACGCTCCCACAAGTGTTGGCATGGAGAGTGACATTGAGCCCTGGGTAGGAATTGTCACTTTTGAATGGCTCTGTCAGAATTACTTCATGGAATTGTTTTGGAAGAATTATTTAATGGAGTTGTTTTGATAGAATCATGTAACAGAATTGATTTGACAGAATAATTTACTAGAATGTGAATTGACCAAACCAGACCCTCTGGCCACACCATGCCTGGAACCGGATATCATGCACACCCCGGAACACGTGGTGACACTGCCCATTCTGAGCATGCCTCAGTGTCACCAGGGCCTGGGTCAGCAGGAAATGCAGCGTTTTGAAGTGGAAGTTGTTCCAGTATTCATGGCAGGAGCTCCCAGCTGCACACACGGCTGCATTGAACTCCTTGTAAATGTCCTTTGTTGTGTAGGCCACGAGAGCAACGGCCTGGGCTGGGGACGCCAGAGGGGACACAGGGGGAGCCCCGCTTGTGCCACTCAGCCTCGGCCTTCACCCAGGTCTGGGTGCACAGAGGATTCACCTGGAACTCAGAGTGGCTGAGGGCCGGCAATGCCACGATCACGGCAGGCCTGCAGCCACCCCGGTACTGGTCATGAAAGGAGTCCTGGGCCATGTCCAGGGGCACCACCTTGATGGCTGCAGTGGTCACAGTCATTGCCAGCAGTGCCAGGGTGCGAGCCAGGAGGGCCATGGCAGGGAGGTTACTGGGAGCAGTGTGGGACACTGGGGGACAAAGTGGGCCACACTGAGGGGACACTGAGGACACACGGGGGTACATGGGAAGGGCTCCTCTGTGAGGGGCTCAGCATGGCCCCTGAGCTCCAAGCAGATGAACTTTAGAACAGTGGCCATTTATCCTCATTTCCTAGGAGGCCGTGGATATTATCCTTTTGTTCTCCTATGCAGTGAGTCTCTTCATCAGGGTCAAGGTTGTATCTGGTAAGTTTTCCTTGCTTGTGATCTGTGCTCCATATATTTTGTCCTGTACTTAGAGGATAACCAGTAATAGTTTTAATAAGATAATTGCCTCACAGATGGGAACTGCTTTAACATCAAGGTACACAAACTCTTTGCATAAAGAACCGAGAAGGGGAAGATGTGGAAGACCAGACCGCTACAGAAGCTCAGCTGGGGAGCATGGCAGACCTTGTGGCCCTGGTAGAGTGAAGACTGTGGGAGAGAAAAACTCAAGGCAAGAACAGAAGTGATGACGTCATGTCTGATCACTCTGCCCATCATGTCTGGACACTTCTGACCATCACGATGAGCACTCTGGCCAGAGAAGAGATGACAGCCATGTTGCTGGTGAAAGAGATAACAAGGACATTACCAGTGTAAGAAGGATAATGGAGAATACTGTGTTTCTAAGGGGACTGCCGCACAGGTGTCCGAGTAGAAAACTCTGTACAAACATAGTGAGCTATAAATCCTGGTAAACTGGTGTAATAAACGGCTTTGCTTTGATGGCATTGCAGAGTCCGTGTCTCTCAATCCCCGCACACCTCCTGCTCAGTCCCAATCCCGATCCTGTGTTTACACTTCCAATGTCCCCCTGGTGCTCCCCAGGATCTCATTTCTGCTTCCAGATTTTGTAGCCCTCTTGTGACCCCAGGTTGCTCAGGAACCTCACCCAAATTCCTTAAGCCACTCTGTCCCCGCTCCTGCCCAAGTCCACCTTGGCCCTCTCCCAGACCCCAGTCCCACTCCCAGTCCCATTAACTATTTCACGTCACCCCAGGACCACAATCCAAATTTGTGGATGAACCCCTGACCCTACAATGTCAGCCTGGAGACCTTCCTGCCCCCCATTCCACAACTGTAACACACAACCCCAGTCCCATGTCCCTTCACACGTGTCCCCTGGAGTGCCCCACAACCACCGATATCGAAACCAGCCAGAGTGAACTCCCTGATGGAACTGGAGGAAGCAGAAAGATGGAATTCTTGTTTAATTCAGACTCACAGCAGATCTCTCCTGGTCCTGCATATCAGGGGAGAATTTGCCACACAGATTCTATCCCTCTTAATTATAAATATTCATCAAAATGGGCTTCGTGGCTAATACAAAACCAGCACATTTCCCATTAATAATTGACATGGCTCTGGCTGTTTTGGGAAATAATTTTTATTGTCCTACAGGGTCATAAAAATGGGGTGTTAGGATGTGGGTTTCACTAGGTGCCCCAATATCTCAGATGACCTTGTCTCAAACTTTCACTTTTGCAGGGACTGCTCCTTCTGTATTACAGATCTTGCCAAAAAACCCTCATTGGAGTGTCCTTTATCTCTTTCTCCACAGGTTCCAGCAACATTAGCTCTTCTTTGTGCACATTTTTACATTCTTTTACTGTTTTTTATTTGTTCTTCTTAAAGCCTTATGCAGCACCTTCAGGAGAACTCAAACTTTCTATTCTCTCTCTTCTTGCTCAGCCCCAATGACCCCAGTCCCACAGTCCCATGTCCCCACAAAGTCACCCAGTCCCACTCCCCACTGCTCACTGAGTTGCTGCCACACCTCAGATACCACTTGGGCTCCCCTATCAGATGCCATCCCTGCAGGCACCTTGAGCCTGGGGATGGATCTCTTGGAGGAGTGCCTGGGTGACTTCCCTGGCCTTGCTGGTGTGGCAGGAGAAGTTCTGGACCCCAAAAAAGGAATTCACCAACACCAGGAGATATCTGAGCCCATTTTGAATTCAAAATCATCCCCTCCAGGCATCACTGAAAGTGGAAACACTCCTGGGGAGAACTGGCAAATGGATTTTCTGAGCTTCCACATCTACATAGGCTCAGTTATCTCCTGGTATTTGTGGACCATTTTTTGGGGTCCAGAACTTCTTCTGCCACACCAAAAGGCCAGGGAAATCACCCAGGCACTCCCGCAGGAGATCATCCCGTGGCTCAAGGTGCCTACAGGGATGGCATCTGATAGGGGACCCCATTTGGTATCTGAGGTGTGGCAGCAGCTCAGTGAGCAGTGGGGAGTGGGACTGGGAGGAACTGGAGGAACATGGAACAGTGGGATTGGGGTCATGGGGGCTGAGCAATAGGAGAGAGAATAGAAAGTTTCAGATCCCTTAATGGTGCTGGATAGGGCTTAAAGAAGAAACAGCAAAAAACAATAAAAAGATGTAAAAGTGTGCACACAGAAGAGCCAAGTTTGCTGGAACCTGTGGAGAAAGAGATAAAGGGCACTCCAGTGAGGGGTTTGTGGCAAGATCAGTTACAGAAAAAGAGCACTGCCAGCCCAAAACGAAAGTTTGAGTCAAGGTCATCTGAGATATTGGAGTACTGAGTGAAACCCACATCCTAACACCCCATTTTTATGACCCTGCAGGACAATAAAACATATTTCCTAAAAGAGTCAGAGCAACGCAGATTAGTTACTGGAAATGTGCTGGTTTTGTTTTAGCTAAGAAGCGCATTTTGATGAATATTTATAGTTAGGATGGATAGATTCTGTGTGGCAATATCCCCCCTGATGTGCAGGACCAGGAGAGATCTGCTGTGAGTCCCAGCTGACAAAGAATTCCATCTTTCTGCTTCCTCCAGTTCCATCAGGGAGTTCACTCTGTCCAATTTTGATATCGGTGGTTGTGGGGACTCCAGGGGACACTTGTGGAAGGACATGGGACTGGGATTGTAGAGTGGGGACATGGAGGGTCTCCAGGCTGACATTACAGGGTCAGGGCTTGGTCCCTCAATTTGGGTTGTGGTCCTGGGGTGACGTGAAATTGTTAATGGGACTGGGAGTTGGACTGGGGTCGGGGAGAGGGCCAAGGTGGACTTGGGCAGGGGCGGTGACAGGATGGCTTAAGGAATTTGGGTGAGGTTCCTGAGCAGCCTGGGGTCACAAGAGGGCTACAAAGGTCTGGGAGCAGAAATGAGATCCTGGGGAGCACCAGGGGGACACTGGAAGAGTAAACAGAGGATTGGGATTGGGACTGGGCAGCTGGTGTGCGGGGATTGAGAGACAGGGACTCTGCAATGCCAGCAAATCAAAGCTATTTATTGCACCAGTTTACCAGGATTTATAGCTCACCATGTTTGTACGAAGTTTTCTACTTGGACCCCTTTGCCCCAGTCCCCTTAGAAACACAATATTCTCCATTATCCTTCTTACACTGGTAATGTCCTTGTTATCTCTTTCACCAGCAACATGGCTGTCATCTCTTCTCTGGCCAGAGTGCTCAGCGTGATGGTCAGAAGTGTCCAGACATGATGGGCAGAGTGATCAGACATGACGTCATCACTTCTGTTCTTGCCTTGAGTTTTTCTCTCCCACAGTCTTCACTCTACCAGGGCCACAAGGTCTGCCATGCTCCCCAGCTGAGCTTCTGTAGCGGTCTGGTCTTCCACATCTTCCCCTTCTCGGTTCTTTATGCAAAGAGTTCCTGTACCTTGATGTTAAAGCAGTTCCCATCTGTAAGGCAATTATCTTATTAAAACTATTACTGGTTATCCTCTAAGTACAGGACAAAATATATGGAGCACAGATCACAATCAAGAAAAACTTACCAGATACAACCTTGACCCTGATGAAGAGACTCACTGCATAGGAGAACAAAAGGATAATATCCACGGCCTCCTAGGAAATGAGGATAAATGGCCACTGTTCTAAAGTTCGTCTGGTTGGAGCTCAGGGGCCATGCTGAGCCCCTCACAGAGGAGCCCTTCCCATGTAGCCCCGTGTGTCCTCAGTGTCCCCTCAGTGTGTCCCACTTTGTCCCCCAGTGTCCCACATTGCTCCCAGTAACCTCCCTGCCATGGCCCTCCTGGCTCGCACCCTGGCACTGCTGGCAATGACTGTGACCACTGCAGCCATCAAGGTGGTGCCCCTGGACATGGCCAGGACTCCTTTCATGACCAGTGCCGGGGCTCCAGGCCTGCCGTGATCGTGGCATTGCCGGCCCTCAGCCACTCTGAGTTCCAGGTGAATCCTCTGTGCACCCAGACCTGGGTGAAGGCCGAGGCTGAGTGGCACAAGCGGGGCTCCCCCTGTGTCCCCTCTGGCGTCCCCAGCCCAGGCCGTTGCTCTCGTGACCTACACAACAAAGGACATTTACAAGGAGTTCAAGGAAGCCGTGTGTGCAGCTGGGAGCTCCCGCCATGAATACCGGAACAACTTCCACTTCAAAACGCTGCATTTCCTTCTGACCCCGGCCCTGGTGACACTGAGGCATGCTCAGAATGGGCAGTGTCACCACTTGTTCCAGGGTGTGCATGGTGTCTGGTTCCCTGCATGGTGTTGCCAGAGGGTCTGGTTTGGTCAATTCACATTCTAGTAAATTATTCTGTCAAATCAATTCTGTTACATGATTCTATCAAAACAACTCCATTAAATAATTCTTCCAAAACAATTCCATGAAGTAATTCTGACAGAGCCCTTCAAAAGTGACAATTCCTACCCAGGGCTCAATGTCACTCTCCATGCCAACACTTGTGGGAACGTCTCTTTCTCTCAGCTTTCAGGAGGATGCTTGGGGAGCATCCCCTTCCCGAGGGAGGAACCTTGGAGACATTTCATCCCAAGTATGAATAGGGGAGAGGAATTTCTGCCTGAGAGGGGACTGGGCATTGCCAGGGTCAGCTGATGGATGGCCAGGGCCAGCTCTGGTACTTTACGAGCAGTTGTCAGTTCAGGGTTGGTGATTTGGGCTGGTTTTAGCCCAATTTAGCCCCAGTGCCTTGCCTGGCTGGTGGGGACCTGCTGGAGCAGCTGTGGGGAATGACCTGGGGGTGCTGCTGGGTGACCAATGGAGCTGGTCATGTGGCCTGGGGCCAGGAGAGATCTGGGGGGCACTCAGAGGAGCAGGGCCAGGAAGTCAGGGAGTGATCGTGCCCCTCTCCCTGCCCAGTGAGGCACATCAGGAGTGCTGTGCCCAACTCTGTTCAGCGCCATTTCCAGCTCTGCTCAGGGCTGTGTCCAGCTCTGCCCAGTGTCCAGCTCTGTCCAGCACTGTATGCAACTCTGCCCAATGCCATGTCCAGCTCTGCCCAGTGCCATGTCCAGTTCTGCCCAGTGCTCTTTCCCATTCTGGGCTCCTGAGGACAGGAAAGACCTGGAGATCCTGGATGGCAGCATGGATGATGACTGGACTGGAGCATTTCTTTCACAAAGTGACAAATAACACAGAGAATGGAAATTTTCCCTTCCCCTGAAGGTGCTGGACAGAGCCTGAAGACAAACTGGCAGGAATGATAAAAGGATGGAGAGGTGTGCATACAAGATTAAAATCACGGCTAGAACCCATGGAGAAACAGACAAAGGGAACTCCAGAGGGGTTTTGGCAAGTTCTCTAACAGGAAACAACAACACCTGTGCAAAGAAATTGTTCCAGGAAAAGAGCCTTTGATATCAAAGTATTTGGTGAAAATGAGCCCCAGAAGCCCCATTTTTACAACTCTCCAGGACAATAAAAACTTGTAGGAGGAGGTGGATCAATGCAAATGATTTACGGGAAAAGTACCGTTTCTGTATTAGCTAAGGGAGACATTTTCATGAATATTTATAAATAAGGTGAATAAATACCCCATGGCAAAGTGCCCCCCTGATGTGCAGGAGATCTTCTGCGAGTCTGAGCTGATAAGGAATTGCAGCTTTCTGCTATCTCCAGATCCATCCGGGAGTTCACTCCGACTGATTTTGGTATCGGGGCTGTGGGGACTCTGGGGGGACTCTTGTGGGGGGGACAAGGGATTGAGGGAATGGGATTGCAGACATGGGGGTATACTGGGGGAGTCACAGGTCTGGGATTGGTGTCCTGGGGAGCTCTGGGGGACAGTGACGGGGGGCACGGGATGGTGAGAGTGGGATTGGGGTGATGGAGAGGTTGGAAGACACAGTGGGGGGCAGAGGGTGATGCCTGGATTTGGGTTGATGTCCTGGGGTGACACCAAAAAAAGTGGGGAAGGGGAGTGGGATTGGGGTGTCGGGACCGGCCAAGGGGGACACTGGGGAGTGACCCCAGGATTTGGGTCTGGATCCTGCAGGGGCTGAGGGGATTTGTAGTCATGGGAGTAGGATTGGGCTTCTGGGGTTGATGGTGCTGTGGACTGGGGACCCTGGGGCTGGGGGATGTTGGGGAGGCATAAGTAATCCCAGATTTTGGGGTCAGGGAACCCAGACATGTGCAGGGGATGGCTGGGCAGCAGTGCCTCCCTTCCCCCTGACCCCACTCCCCTGCTGACCCCACTCCCCTCCCCAGTCCTTCACTGATGAACCCTCCCCATGTCTCCTCTGTGTCTCCTCTGTGTCCCCTTTGTGTCCTCCAGTGTCCACACCGGTCCCTGTGGCCTCTCCCTGCCATGGCCCCCCTGGCTCAGACCCTGGCACTGCTGGCAATGGCCATGGCCACCATGGCTGTCGATGTGATCCCTCTGGACATGGCCCCAGACTCCTTTGATGACCAGTACCAGGGCTGCGGCCCTGCCATGACGGAGGCATTGCCAGCCCTCAACAGCTCCGAGTTTGAGCAGAACAAGGAGTTTGCTGAGGTTTGGGTAAAGGCTGCAGCCGAGTGGCAGAGGCAGGGACCCCCTGAGTCCCCTCTGTCCCCAGACCAGATGATCGCAACCATGGCCTTCGCAATGGATGGCCTCCACAGTGTGTTCAATGATGCCGTGCGCATGGCTGGTCGCTCCCACCAGGAATACCGGGACAATTTCCACTTCAAAACACTCCATTTCCTGCTGACCCAGGCCATGGCAACAATGCGGAACAGTCTGCAAGGGCAGTGTTATGATGTGTTCCAGCCGGTGTGTGGGATCTGGTTCAATGCACAGCATGGTGATACAGTACGGTTTGGTCAATTCATGCCAATATGGGAGACCAAACAGCCTGTAGAGTGCTCTGGGAAGGAGACGATGTTCCAGGTGCAGACGTGCCATGCTGTGCCTGTTGGCTTTAAAATCGGAGATTCTAGAATTGACGTGCTGATAATCCCACCATTTGAGACCTTTGAGGTCGTTGAAGTCGGCCAGAGAGGGGACACGGCACACATCCAGCTCCGTTCCACCGGGACCTTCAGCAAATACAACTGCGAGTGGCTGCGAGGTGATTGCACAGGGGACAGCCTGGGGTGATGGGGACACGCACTGTGGCCATTGGGACACCCATGACAGGTCACAAGGGACAATGACATTCACTGGGGATGGTGCAGGGACAGCCACTATGAGCGGGGAAACAAGGATACCCTGGGCTGGGGACACCTATTCTGGGGACACCCTTGTGGGCATGGGGACAAGAATGTCCATGACAGGGAACAGGGATAGGTATCCCCACTTCTGGGAGGGAACAGGGACAGGAACACCCATGCCAGGGGACAAGGGAGAGAGACAGGGACCTCCACAGTGTACCAACCCTGTCCCTCTCTGATAAAGGCAGTGTTGTGGGGATGGGCCCTGTGTGCAGAACATGGGTGGGCCAGGACCTCCACATGGCACTCCCTGAAACCCTGTAACCCCCTGTAACCCCCCATGGAAATCCCTGAATACCCCTGACACCCGGTCACCTCTAAGCCCACCATGACTCTCCTGACCTCCCTGGCCCCTGTACCCCCCCGTGTCCCTCCTGACACCCTGTCACCTGTCACACTCATGCCCCCATCTCTCCTGTCACCTTTAATCCCCAATTATGGCTATCCCTGACCCTCTCACTACCCCCATGGCCCCACTGATTCTCCTCTTTTTCCCCCAGGTTAGAGTGTCCCCAGGGCTCCTTTCCACCTCAGAGGACTCCTCCTGGCCACCACAGCCTTGGCACTGGCCACCATGATCCTCTGAGCAATGAGGCCATCAAGGTCACCAAGGTCACTGTGGTCACTGTGGCAGCTGTGGCCACCATGATCACCAAGACTCCCTCAGCCCCAAGGCTACCACAGCCTCCCTGGCCAGTGTGGCCACCAAGGCCATTGTGCAAAGCAATTCTAATAAAAAATCTATCAAAAAAACTCCATTAAATAATTCTGACAAAGCCAGCAAAGGGAGAAAATTCCTAAACAGAGCTCGATGTCACTCCCCTCACCAACAATCATGAGAACATCTCTTTCAGCCTAGAGGAGGATCCTTTGGGAGCATCCCCTTCCCAAAAGAGGAACCTCAAAGGCATTTCATTTTCAGCAGAAATCGGGGAGAGGAATCCCTGTTTGAGAGGGGACTGGACATTCCCAGGGTCAGCTGATGAATGGCCAGGCCCAGCTCTGGTGCTTCAGCATCAGTTGTCAATTCAGAGTTGGTGATTTGGGCTGGTTTTAGCCCAATTCTGCACCAAAATCAGTGCCAGACTTCTCCCAATGCAGCCCTGATAGCTGCAAAAGGGGCGTTTTCCCTTGGCCACATTCCAGGCAGAGTATCCTGACACATCCCGCACTTTAGAGGAACATTAAAGCCTGGAAACTGGGAGGTTCAAGAGGGCAAGGGCAGGTCCTGTCCCTGGGGAGGGACAGTCACCAGTGCCATCCCTGACTGGTGGGACCTGCTGGAGCAGTTCTGGAGAAGAATCTGGGGTTGCGGGTGGGTGACCTGTGAAGCTGGCCATGTGGCCTGGGGCCAGGAGGGATCCAGGGGGTATCAGGAGGGGTGAGGCCAGGAAGTCAGGGAGTGATTGTGCCCCTCTGTCCTTCCCCTTGTGGCACATCGGGAGTGCTGTGTCCAGCTCTGTCCAGTGCAGTGTCCCTTTCTGGGCTGCTCAGGACCCAGTCCTGGTCTCAGGGATGACACTGCCTGAGCTGGGAGGTTGGGCCAGGTGCCCACTCTGGGTCCTTCCAGCCTGACCTATTCTGGGATTTGGGGATTCTGGCAGTTGCGGTTCAGGAATTGACCACAGGAGGGCAGCAGTGAGCATGGGAAATCAGCGTCACTGCGCATGCGCCGCCCCCAGCTGCAGTTCCGGGTGCCAACAGCAGGCGGCAGCACGAGCTGCTGGCGCTGCCGAGCGCCCGCCCCGCCCCATCCCGGCCCCGGGGGCTCTGCAATGGTTTGGAATGGAGCGACCTTAAAGCCCGTCTGGTGCCAGCCCTGCCATGGGCAGGGACATCTTCCCCTGGGCTGCGCTGTTCATGGCCCTGAACAACCTGGCCTTGGACCATTCCAGGCATGGGGTAGCCACAGCTTTGCTGTAGATGGGTAACATGATGATTGGCACTCACAATGAAGGGATGAATATTGCATTTGTATGTTAAGAGAAGTTTTGTTGATTTGTGGTTATGTTTTTGTAATTTGTTGATTGGACACCCTCGGTTCTCCTCACAGCCCCCTTTCCCCAACCCATATTGTTTCTAACCGACAGCATTGGTTTTCAGTGTAGGTTTCAGCATTGGATGTCAGGTTCATGTGGAGGGAGGGTGTGTACTGTGCCCCTTGCATGGGGCAGCTGGGAATGGGAGAAGTTGTTGCTGGGGATGTGTGGCATGGCAACACCTCACCTCCAATCAGATTGCAGGAAGGTCTCCACCAATGGACAGCAAGGAAGAGTCAACTGGCAGATTTTGGGTGGGGCAAGGGATTTATAAGGAAAGTGTTTCAATATGTTTGACTGCTTATGAATATGTATTTGGCTGATGCAACCCCCCAGGAGTATAAAAGGCAGAGCCGCCATTTTGTGGCACTTGGCCACACTCCCGGTGCTATCCCTTTTTCCTTATTCAGTCCTTTTCTTGTGTTGTTGCAGTTTAATAAACCTTTAAAAATTAAAGTGAGCGGTCGTTTCTCACAGTCACTGTGGTTTCCATTACCACCAAGGCCTCCATGACCCCCAGAAAAGAGAGGTCACCAAGGTGCCATGGCCACCCCTGATATTACCCCAGGAGGAAAAGAGAAAAACAGGAAAAGAGAATGGAAGACAAATCAAATCTATTGTCTCTTTGCAAATATTAAGATGAATGCTACATGTATATGTTCAAATATCTTTGCTTTTATTTCTGCTATTAACAAAAGGTTAGACATAGTAGTAGTGGTAGCTGATATTGTCACCAGTGAACTGTCTGTTTGGTGGGGATAACATCCAGTGAACATGTCATGAGGACCCTGCTGTTGAAATGCCAACTTTCAGCGTCTGCTGTCCGAAGAAAGTATGGACCAAGGCCCAGACTGGAAGTGATAAAGAGAAGGAGTCAAAACCGCAGCCAAGAAGCAGGCATGCTCTAAAAAAGGCTGACCCAAGGAAGGGCCATGTTTAATAGTTCCTGGAATATGGAAACTAGTTTATGGAACTATCTGGATATGCATAACGGTCTAGGAATATGCAATCCCAGTCCCATGTCCCTCCACAAGTGTCCCCTGGAGTCCCCCCAGCCACCAATATAGAAATTGGCCAGAGTAAACTAACTCATGGAACTGGAGGTAGCAGAAAGCTGGAATTCTTTATCAGCTCACACTCACAGGAGATCTCTCCTGGTCCTGCACATTAGGGGGGACTTTGCCACATAGAATCTATCCATCCTAATCATACATATTTATCAAATTGGGATTCTTAGCTAATACAAAACCAGCACATTTCCCATAAATAATTGGCATGGCTCTGCCTCTTTTGGGAAATAATTTTTATTGACCTGGAGGGTCATAAACTGGGGTATAAGGTTGTGGGTTTCACTGAGTGCCCCAATATTCCAGATGACCTTGACTCAAACTTTCACTTTTGCAGGCATTGCACCTGCTGTGTTACAGATCTTGCCAAAACCCCCTCACTGCAGCTCCCTTTATATCTTTCTCCACAGGTTCCAGCAACCTTTGCCCTTCCGTGCCCTCACTTTTACATCATTTTATTGTTTTTTGCTAGTTCTTCTTAAAGCCTTATCCATCATCTCCTGGGGATCTGAAACTTTCTATTCTCTCTCTTATTGCTCAGCCCCCTCAACCCCAATCCCACCATCCCTTGTCCCCCAAGTTTCCCCCAGTCCCACTCCCCACTGCTCACTGAGTTGCTGCCACACCTCAGATACCAGTTGGGCTCCCCTATCAGATGCCATCCCTGCAGGCACCTTGAGCCTGGGGATGATCTCTTGGGGGAGTGCCTGGGTGACTTCCCTGGCCTTGCTGGTGTGGCAGGACAAGTTCTGGACCCCCAAGAAGTGATCCAGCAACACCAGGAGATACCTGAGCCCATGTAGGCGTAGTAGTCCAGAAAATTTGCCAGTACTCCCCAGGAGTGTTTCCTCTTCCAGTGATGCCTGGAGGTGATGGTTTTCAATTCAAAGGGTTTTTTGAAATCGTCCCTGGCATTGCTCTGTAACAGACCTGACAGATTTGTCCTGTGGACACTGAGGATCTGAGGCCACAGACGGGACCCCATCTCATCAATTCCCCAGAGCTTTGCTGGTGCTTTTCTCCTTTACAAATTGCTGCAGCAGGTGGGGAATTCCTGACCTGGTTATTGGGAGTAACCTCTCACCTACCCAGCCACCCTCTTTATTCTGGGCTTTTAGATAAGCTGCCAATTTTCAATCTGCACAACTCTCTCCAAGCCTCACCTCTGCCAGTGAAATTCCTTTCTTGGGAATTAACACCAGGATGCTTTGTTGTGGAACCTCTCATGCAGCTTTATTGCAAGTCTATTTCCAACGGGGATTTGTCAATCCCCAGGCTGGTGCACCCTGTATTGTAGTACGGCCACTTCCTTGGGCAGCTGGGAGGAATCCAGAAGGGGCAATAATTCTTGTTTGTATTTAATTGGAGATCCCTGTGCTGTTAATTGACTTTTTTCTCTGCATATGGCTCCATGGGCATGAGCAATGCTCAAAGCAGATGGCAAGTGAGTTCCTATGCTTGCTCTTTTTCTCACAATTCCTGAGCTCTTTGTAACACATCGAGTTCCGCCCCTTGTTCCACATCTTCTTCCATGGTGAGCAGAGTATATATCATAACCTTTTGTCCCAGATTGGATTTCCTGGCCTCTTGGATGAGGAGAGCAGTCTCTGCTCTGGCCCACAGGCATCTGAGTCAATCCTGGCTGATGTTGTTTTGAAGAGCACCCCACAGATCTTGTGAAGTCTCCCCCACAAAGCAGGCCCCAGAATGACCTTCAATTTGGACTCCTAAGGAAGGACACACATTCTGTAACTCAAAGATGGCCCTGAGGTCCACATTTCCTATGGGATTTCCTCTCCTTGGAGATTTTTGTGTAACAACAAAAGCAGCAGCCCCTGGGTGTCCTGGCTAGCACCCATCTGCCCAAAAGCACCAGCAAAGCTCTGGAGAATTGATGTGGTGGGGACAGGTCTGTGGCCTCAGATCCTCGATGTCCTTAGGACGAAACTGTCAGGTCTGTTACAGAGCAATGCCTGATATGTTTTCAAAAGAAGCCTTTGAATTCAAAACCGTCACCTCCAGGCATCACTGAAAGAGGAAACACTTCCAATGATAAATGGCAAATGGTTTTTCTGAGCAACCATGGCAACATGGGCTCAGGTATCTCCTGGTGTTGGTGGATCCATTTTGGGGTCCAGAACTTTTCCTGCCACACCAGCAAGGCCAGGGAACTCACTCAGGCATTCTCCGAAGAGATCATCCCCAGGCTCAAGGTGCCTGCAGGGATGGCATCTGATAGGGGATCCCAACTGGTACCTGAGGTGTGGCAGCAACTCAGTGAGCACTGGAGAGTGGCACTGGGAGGAGCTGGGGTGACATGGGACTGTGGGATTGGGGTCATAGGGGGTGAGATATAAGAAAGAGAATAGAAAGTTTGAGTTCTCTTAAGGTGCTGGATAGAGCTTAAAGATGAATGAGTGAAAAACCATAAAGGATGTAAAAGTGAGGACACAGCAGGGAAAAGGTGGCTGGAACGTGTGGAGAAACAGATAAGGGAACTGCAGTGAGGGGTTTTTTGGCAAGTTCTGTAACACAGAAGGAGCAGCGCCAGCCCAAAGTGAAAGTCTGAGGCAAGGCCATCTGAGATATTGAGGCACTCAGATAAAACTACACCCAGAAATCCCATTTTTATGACTCTCCAGGACAATAAAAATTATTTCCTGGGAGAGGCAGAGCCCAGCCAATTATTAATGGGAGAAGTGCTGGCTCTGTACTAGCTAAGCAGCCCTGTTTAATGAATATGTATAATTAGGATGGATAGATTCTGTTGACAAAGTGCCCCCTGAGCAGCACGACAAGGAGAGATCTGCTGTGAATCTGAGATGATCAAGAATTCTGGCTTTCTGCTACCTCCAGTTCCATCAGGGAGTTCACTTTCAATATCAATGCCTGGAGGGAATCCAGGGGACACTTGTGGAGGGACATGAGACTGGGATTGTAGAGTGGGGACATGGAGGCTCCAGACTGACATTGCAGGGTCAGGGGCTGATCCCGGATCTTGGGTTGGGGTCCTGGGGTGATGTGAAATGGGTAACAGGATTGGGAGCGGGACTGGGGTCTGGGAGAGGACCAAGGCAGAGCGGGGCGGGGGGTGAGGAGTGGCTTAAGGAATTTGTGTGAGGTTCCTGAGCAACCTGGGGTCACAAGAGGGCTACAAAGGTCTGGGAGCAGAAATGAGATCCTGGGGAGCACCAGGGGGACACTGGAAGTGTAAACACAGGATTGGGATTGGGACTGAGCAGTTGGTGTGCGGGGATTGAGAGACACGGACTCTGCAATGCCATCAAAGCAAAGCCATTTATTGCACCAGTTTACCAGGATTTATAGCTCACTATGTTTGTATGAAATGTTCTGCTTGGACCCCTTTGCCCCAGTCCCCTTAGAAAGACAATATTCTTGATTATCCTTCTTTCACTAGTAATGTCCTTGTTATCTCTTTCACCAGCAACATCTGTGTTATCTCTTCTCTGGTCAGAGCCGTCAGTCTCAGAGGGTCAGAGTGACCAGACATGATGTCTTCACTTCTTATCTTGCCTTGAGTTTTTCTCTTGCACGGTTTCAACTGTACCTGGCCATGCTCCCCAGTTGAGCTTCTGGAGTTGTCTGGTCTTCTGCATCTCCCCCCTTTTTTGTTCCTTATGCAATGCATAAATTTTAAAGCAGTTCCCATCTGTAAGGCTATCATCTTACTAATACTATTACTGGTTATCTGCTAGGTACAGGACAAAATATATGGAGCACAGATCAGAATCAATAAAAACTTACCAAATACAATCGTGTCACAGATAAAGAGACTCACTGCATAGGAGAACAAAAGGATGATGTCCAAGGCCTCCTAGGAAATGAGAATAAATGGCCACTGTTCTGAAGTTCATCTGGTTGGAACTCTGGGGCCATGCTGAGCCCCTCACAGAGGAACCCTCCCCATGTACCCTTTCTGCCCTCAGTGTCCCCTCAGTGTGTCCCACTTTGTTCCCCAGTGGTCTCTCCCCTCCATGACCCTCCAGGCTCTGACCCTGGCACTGCTGGCAATGACTGTGACCACTGCAGCCATCAAGGTGGTGCCCCAGACATGGCTCAGGACTCCTTCGATGACCAGTACTGGAGCTGTGGCCACACCATGACCGCGGCATTGCAGGCCCTCAGCCACTTTGAGTGCTCACTCTGTACTAGCTAAGCAGCCATTTTAATTTTAATTTTAATGAATATGTATATTTAGGATTCTCTTGGCAAAGTCCCCCCTGATGTGCAGGACCAGGAGAGATCTGCTCTGAGTCTGAGCTGATAAAGAATTCTGACTTTCTGCTACCGCCAGTTCCATCAGGGAGTTCATTTCGGCTGATTTCGGTATCAGTGGCTGGGGGGACTCCAGGGGACACTTGTGGAGGGACACGGGACTGGGATTGCATATTCCTAGACTGTTATGCATATCCAGATATTTCCATAAACTAGTTTCCATATTCCAGGAATTATTTAACATGGCCCTTCCTTGGGTCTGCCTTTTTTAGAGCATGCCTGCTTCTTGGCTGCAGTTTTGACTCATTCTCTTTATCACTTCCAGTCTGGGCCTTGGTCCATACTTTCTTCGGACAGCAGACGCTGAAAGTTGGCATTTCAACAGCAGGCTCCTCATGACATGTCCACTGGATGTTATCCCGACCAAACAGACAGTTCACTGGTAACAATATCAGGTATCACTACTACTATGTCCAACCTTTTGTTAATAGCAGAAATAAAAGCAAAGATATTTGAACATATACATGTAGCATTCATCTTAATATTTGCAGAAAGCTGAGAGATTTGATTTGTCTTCCATTCTCTTTTCCCATTTTTCTCTTTTCCTCCAGGGATAATGTCAGGGGGTGGCCATGGCACCTTGGTGACCTCTCTTTTCTGGGGGTCATGGTGGCCTTGGTGGTAATGGAAACCACAGTGACTGTGAGAAACGACCGCTCACTTTAAATTTTTAAATGTTTATTAAACCTCAACAACATAACAAAGGGACTGAATAAGGAAAAAGGGACAGTGCTGGGAGTGCGGCCAACTGCCACAAAATGGCGGCTCTGCCTTTTATACCCCTGGTGTTGCATCAACCAAATGCATATTCCTAAGGAGTCATACATATTCAAACATTTTCCTTGTAAGTCCCTGGCCCCTACCAAAGTCGGCCATTTGACTCTTCCTTGATGTCCATTGGTGGAGACCTTCCTGCTGTGTGATTGGAGGTGAGGTGTTGTCATGCCATGCCTCCCCAGCAACAGGCATTCCCATTCCCCAACCGTCCCATGCAAGGGGCACAGGCATGTGCCCTCCCTCCACATGTCCCTGACACGCTGACAACCAGGGCCATTTGGTGGCAACAATATGGGAGATGGGAATGGGATTATGGGGAGAGGAGAGAGTACCCAAACAACAAACAACAATAACATAAACGTGCATCAAGAAAATTTCTCTTAACATACACACAATATTCATCCCTTAATTGTGAGACCCAATCATCATGTTATCCATCTATAACAAAGCTGTAGCTGCCCCACTCCTGGAAGGGTTGCAGGCCACATTGGGCAGTGCCTGGAGCAGCCTGGCCCAGGGGAAGATGTCCCTGCCCATGGCAGGGCTGGCACCGGACGGGCTTTAAGGTCGCTCCATCCCAAACCATTGCAGAGCCCCCGGGGCCGGGATGGGGCGGGGCAGGCGCTCGGCAGCGCCAGCAGCTCGTGCTGCCGCCTGCTGTTGGCACCCGGAACTGCACAGTGCCGCTGATTTCATGTGCTCGCTGCTGCCCTCCGGTGGACAATTCCTGAACCACAACTGCCAGAATCCCCAAATCCCAGCATGGGTCAGGCTGGAAGGACCCAGAGTGGGCACCTGGCCCAACCTCCCAGCTCAGGCAGCGTCATCCCTGAGACCTGGATTGGAAACCAGAGCAACCCAGAAAGGGACACCGCACTGGACAGAGATGGACACAGCACTCCTGATGTGCCTCACTGGGAAGGACAGAGGGGCACAGTCACTCCCTGACTTCCTGGCCTCACCCCTCCTGATACCCCCTGGATCCCTCCTGGCCCCAGGCTACATGGCCAGCTTGACGGGTCACCCACCAGCAACCCCAGATTCTTCTCCAGAACTGCTCCAGCAGGTCCCACCAGTCAGGGATGGCACTGATGACTATCCCTCGCAAGGGACAGGACCTGCCCTTGCCCTCTTGAACCTCCCAGTTTCCAGGCTTTAATGTTCCTCTGAACTGCAGGATGTGTCAGGATACTCTGCCTGGAATGTGGCCAAGGGAAAATGCCCCTTTTGCAGCTATCAGGGCTGCATTGGGAGAGGTCTGGTACTGATTTTGGTGCAGAATTGGGCTAAAACCAGCCCAAATCACCAACTCTGAATTGACAACTGATGCTGAAGCACCAGAGCTGGGCCTGGCCATTCATCAGCTGACCCTGGGAATGTCCAGTCCCCTCTCAAACAGGGATTCCTCTCCCCTATTTCTTCTGAAAATGAAATGTCTTTGAGGTTCCTCTTTTGGGAAGGGGATGCTCCCAAAGGATTCTCGTCTAGGTTGAGAGAAAGAGATGTTCTCATGCGTGTTCGTGTGGGGAATGACATCAAACCCTGCTTAAGAATAATCACTTTTGGCTGGCTGTGACAGATTTATTTAATGGCATTGTTATGATAGAATTATGTATTAGAATTGCTTTCCACAATGGTCTTAGGGGCCGCAGTGGTCACAGTGGTTGTGGTAGCCTTGTGGCTCAGGGAGTCTTTGTGATCATGGTGGTCACAGTGGCCTTGGTGGTTACAGTGAGCATGGTGGCCAGAGCGGCTGTGGTGGCTTTGGCAGCTTTGGGGGTCTTATTTCCATGGAAGTCTTGGTGCTCTTCCTGAGTGTGGTGTCGCGGCCACAGCAATGACAGGGACCTTGGCATCCATGGTGGCCCTGGTTGCCACAGTCACCACAGTGAGCCTGTGGCCTTGGTGGCCTTGGCAGACTTGGGTCTCAGAGGATCCTGATGGCAACTTCCAGGGATGTGGGGCAAGGAGGAGTTCTCTGAGGTGGAAGGGGGCCCTGGGGATGCTCCTGGGGAAGAAAGAGGAGGGTCAGGGGGACTATGTAAGGAGTAAGGAGGTCAGGGACAGTCATATTGGTGTGTTAGGGGTGACAAGATAGATGGGGCCCATGAGGTGACAGGTGACAAGGTGTGTGAGGGGAGCAGGGGATGGGTTCCAGGGGTGTAAGAGCGTCATGGTGGGCTTAGCAGTGACAGGGGTTAGGGGGAGTCAGGGAGTGCCATGGGGCTGGCAAGGGGTGACAGGGGTTCAGGGAATGCTATGGGGATCCGGCCCACCCGCGCACAGCACACAGGGCCCGTCCCCACAGCTCTGCCTTTGGTGGGGAGGGACAGGGTTGGTACGGGGACATCCCTGTCTCTGTCGCTGTCCTTGGCCTCTCCTGGCAGTGGTGTCCTGGTCCCTGTTCCCCGGTCCCCTCCTAGCTGAAGGGGTCCCCATCCCAGAGCCCTGTCATGGGTGTTCCTTTGCCCATGCCCACAATGGGTGTCCCCAGACTTGGTATCCCAGGCACAGCATGTCCCTGTCCCCAAACTCTCAGTCCGTGTCCCCACAGGTTGCAGGGAGTGTCCCCAAACCCCCTGTGTCGTGTCATGTGTGTCTCCAGCCAAGAGTGGCTGTCCCCAGGGCTGGGTGTACCTGTCCCCACACTGACAGTGGGTGTCCCCAGCATTGGGTATCCCTGTGTTTCTCTCCAGCTGTGGGTGTCATTATCCACCCACACACTGTGGGTGCCCCTATACGCCTGTCTCCCGTCCCCAGTGAGTGTCATTGTCCTCTGAGCCTTATCATGGGAGTCCCCATGCCCACAGCAGGAGTCCGCATCCTCCCAGGGTGTCCCCTGTGGTCACCTCATTAATATGCGCAGTTGTATCTGCTGTAGGTCCCAGCGGAGCGGAGCCAGATCCATGTCCTCCTCCCATCCCAGGTGACTTGGGTGACCTGAAAGGTCTCGAATGGCAGGATCAGCACCTCTTCCTCTGTTGGATACTTGGAGAACTGACGGACGACCACACCATGGCATGTCTGCACTTGGAATATCGTGTCTGTCCCAAATCGCAGAGCAATTTCTTTACGCAGCGACGTCGATGTGAACTGACCAAACTGGACCCTCTGGCCACGCCGTGCCTGGAAACGAACGTCACGCACACCCCGGAACACCTGGTGACACTGCCTGTTCTGAGCCTGCCTCAGTGTCACCAGAGCCTGGGTCAGCAGGAAATGCAGCGTTTTGAAGTGGAAGTTATTTCTGTATTCCTGGCGGGAGCGCCCGGCCGTGCGCACGGCTGCATTGAAGTCCGTGTAAATGTCCTTCATTGAGTAGGCCATGAGAGCAATGGCCTGCCACTGGGACGCCAGAGGGGACACAGGGGAGCCCCGCCTGCGCCACTCAGCCTCGGCCTTCACCCAAGTCTTGGCAAAGAGTGGTTTCACCTGGAACTCAAAGTTGTAGAGTGCTGGCAACGCCTTGGTCATGGCAGGGCCGCAGCCCCGGTACTGGTCATCGAAGGAGTCCAGGGCCATGTCCAGGGGCTCCACCTTGATGGCCACCGTGGCCATGGTCATTGCCAGCAGTGCCAGGGTGAGAGCCAGGAGAGCCATTGCAGCGAATGGCCACTGAGAGCAGTGTGGGACACTGGGGAACAAAGAGGGACACACTGAGGGGACAGTGAGGTGGCACCGGGATACATGGGAAGGGTTCCCCTATGAGGGGCTGAGGAGGGGAACTGGGGTCAGCCTGGAGCAGGACTGAGGGGCAGCTCGGGCCAGAAGACACAAGGACACATCCTGGAATGCTGATCCCAAATCCTGGCGTTATGCCTGGAATCCCCAGGGTCCCTCAGACCCCCAGGACAGCAATCCCACTCCCATGGTCCCATGTCCCCTACCACTGGTTTCCCCATAATGACCCCCAGGAACTTGATCCAAGTTCTCAGGTAACTCCCGGTCCCCCCAGGAGTGACCTCCTGAATCCCATTCCTGTGACCCCTGCACCATCGTCCCTGTGCCCACTAGCCCCACAACCCCACTCCCAGTCCCATGTCCCTTCCCCCCTAGTGTCACCCCAGACCCTCTGCAGTTCCCCAGCCCAAACCCTGGGAACAATCCCTGACATCCCCAGTCTCCCCTCAGTGCCCCAGCAGACCCCAGTGCAAATCCCAGTCCTGTGTTTACCCTTCTGATGTCCCCCCAATGCTCCCCAGGAACTCATTCCTGCTCCCACACCTCTTTAGACCACTTGTGACCCCAAAGCCCTCAGGAACCTCACCCAGATTCCCAAAGCCACTCCCTCACCCACCCCAGTGTGTCCCTCAATGCTCTCCCACACCCCAGTCAACCTCCCAGCCCCATGATCCTTTTGGTGGCACCCCAGGACCCCAACCCAAATCTGGGGATCCACCCTTGTCTCCACAACATCCCGCTGGAGCCCCCCATGGCCCCACTCTGCAACCCCAGTCCCGTGTCCCTCCCTCAAGTGTCCCCAGTGTCCCCCAGCGCCTGATACCGAAATCAGCTGGAGTGAACTCCCTGATGGAACTGGAGGTAGCAGAAAGAGGGAATTCTTGATCAGCTCAGAATCACAGCAGATCTCTCCTGGTCCTGCAGCTCAGGGGGGACTTTGCCATGGGGTATTTATCCACCACAATTATAAATATTCATTACAATCAGCTTCTTATCTCATACAGAAACAGCACTTTCTCAAGAAATTATTTGCATGGCTCCACCTTTCTCTGGAAGTTCTATTATGGAACTGGAAGGCCATAAAAATGGGGTCTCTGAGGGCCATTTTCACTGACTGTCCCAATATCCCAGGTGACCTCACATGGAACATTTGCTTTTTGTAGGCGCTACTCCTCCTCCTCCTTTTTGTGTTGCCAAAAAACCCTCACTGGAGTTCCTTTACCTGTTTCCCCATGGGCTCCAGCCATGTTCATCCTCAGTATCCACCCATTTTCATCCTGTTCATGCTTTTGCCAGTCCGTCTTTAAGCTCTATCCAGTGCCTTCAGGGAAAATGAAACTTTCTGTTTTATTTCTCTCAACTGAGACTTCAGGTGACCTGTGCGGTGCTTTTCCAAACAACTCAATCAGCCACGATTGGCCCAGGTCAATGTGGGCTGTGGCAGCAAATGCTCTCCTCATCCAAGAGGCCAGGAAATCCAATCTGGGAAAAATCTTTGTGGTATATACTCTGCTCACCGCAACTGCAAGAAGGTGTGGAACAAGGGGCGGAGCTCGGCGTGTTACAAAGAGCTCTGGAATTGGCAGTGAGAGAAAGAGCAAACATTGGAACTCACTTGCCATCTGCTTTGAGCATTGCTCATGCCAACGGAGCCATTTGGAAAGAAAAAAGTCAAATACCAGCCCAGGGACCTCAAATTAAATATAAAGAACAAATGTAGTCCCTCCTTGATAACACCAAGCTGCGCAGAGAAGTGGCCGTACTGCAATCCAGGGCACACCAACTTGTGGATTGGCAAATCATTGTGGGTAAATAGATTTGCAATAAAGCTGCACAAGAGGTTCCGCAACAAAGCATCCTGGTGTTAATTCCTGAGAAAGGAATTTCACCCCCAGAGGTGAGGCCATTTCCTTGGGCAGCTGGGTGTTACCAAGGAGGGACAATAATTCTTGTTTATATTTAATTCGAGGTCCCTGTGCTGGTATTTGACTTTTTTCTTCCCATGTGCCGCCATGGGCATGAGCAATGCTCAAAGCAGATGGCAAGTGAGTTTCCCACGCTCGCTGCTGCCCTCCGGTGGACAATTCCTGAACCACAACTGCCAGAATCCCCAAATGCCAGAATGGGTCAGGCTGGAAGGACCCAGAGTGGGCACCTGGCCCAACCTCCCGGCTCAGGCAGCATCATGCCTGAGACCACGATTGTGTCCAGAGCAGTGCAGAAAGGGACACAGCACTGGACAGATCTGGAAGCAGCAGTGGACAGAGCTGGACACAGCAATGTGTCCTGATGTGCCTCCCTGGGAAGGGCAGAGGGGTACAAAAACTGCCTGACTTCCTGGGCCTGCTCTTCCCAATGCCTCTTGGATCCTGCCTGGCCCCAGGCCACACAGCATCTCCAATGGTCACCCACCAGCATCCCCAGGTCCTTCTCCAGAGCTGCTCCAGCAGGTCCCACCCAGACTGGACTGAGACTGAGGACTGTTCCTCCCAAAGGGACATGACCTGCCCTTCCCTCATGAACCTCCCAATTTCCAGCCTTTAATGTGCCCTGAAGTGCAGGATGTGTCAGGATGCTCTGCCTGGAATGTGGCCAAGGGAAAATGCCCCATTTGTGGCCATCAGGGCTGCATTGAGAGGGATCTGGCGCTGATTTTGGTGCAGAATTGGGCTAAAACCAGCCCAAATCACCAACCTCAAATCGACAACTGAGTGTGAAGCACCAGAGCTGGGCCTGGCCATCCATCAACTGACCCTGGGCATTTTCAGTCCCCTTTCAGATAGAGATTTCTCTCCCCTATTGCTGCTTAAAATGAAATCTGTGTGAGGATCCTCCCTTGGGAAGGGGATGCTTTCCAAGGATCCTTCTCAAGATTCAGAGAAAGAGACGTTCCCACGAGTGTTGTTCTGGCCAATGCCATTTAGCACTGCATAAAAATTGTCACTATTTTCTGGCTTTGTCTGATATTATTAATTGAATTGTTTTGATTGAATTTTTTAATAGAATTGCTTTGCACAATGTTACTGGTGGCCACAGTGGCTACAGTGGCTGTTGTAAGTTTGTGGCTGAGGGTGTCTTGGTGATCAAGGTGGCCACAGTGGGCTTGGTGGTTATAGAGACCATGGTGGTCACAGTGGCCTTGGTGGTTTACAGAGTTCATGGGGGACAGAGTGGGTGTGGTGGCTTTGGCAGCTTTGGGAGTCTAATTTCCATGGGAGTCTTGGTGGTCTTGCTGATTGTGGTGGCCTCAGGGATGACGGGAACCTTGGCATCCATGGTGGCCCTGGTTGCCACAGTCACCACAGTGAGCCTGTGGCCTTGGTGGCCTTGTGGCTCAGAGGATCCGGGTGATAACTTCCAGGGATGTGGGGCGAGGAGGAGTTCTCTGAGGTGGAAGGGCGCCATGGGGATGCTCCTGGGGAAGAAAGAGGAGGGTCAGGGGGACCATGGAAGGAGTAAGGAGGTCAGGGACAGTCGTAATGGTGTGTTAGGGGTGACAAGATAGATGGGGCCCATGAGGTGACAGGTGACAAGGTGTGTGAGGGGAGCAGGGGATGGGTTCCAGGGGTGTAAGAGTGTCATGGTGGGCTTAGCAGTGACAGGGGTTAGGGGGAGTCAGGGAGTGCCATGGGGCTGGCAGGGGGTGACAGGGGTTCAGGGAATGCCATGGGGATCCCGGCCCACCCGCGCACAGCACACAGGGCCCGTCCCCACAGCACTGCCTTTGGTGGGGAGGGACAGGCTTGGTACGGGGACATCCCTATCTCTGTTGCTGTCCTTGGCCTCTCCTGGCAGTTGTGTCCCGGTCCCTGTTCCCCAGTCCCCTCCTAGCTGAAGGGGTCCCCATCCCAGTGCCCTGCCATGGGTGTTCCTTTCCCCATGCCCACAATGGGTGTCTCCAGACTTGGTATCCCAGGCACAGCATGTCCCTGTCCCCAAACTCTCAGTGCGTGTCCCCACAGGTTGCAGGGAGTGTCCCCAAACCCCCTGTGTCGTGTCATGTGTGTCCCCAGCCAAGAGTGGCTGTCCCCAGAACTGGGTGTCCCTGTCCCCACACTGTCACTGGGTGTCCCCAGCATTGGGTATCCCTGTGTTTCTCTCCAGCTGTGGGTGTCATTGTCCACCCACACACTGTGGGTGCCCCTAAAGCCCTGTCTCCCATCCCCAGTGAGTGTCATTGTCCTCTGAGCCTTATCATGGGAGTCCCCATGCCCACAGTAGGAGTCCGAATCCTCCCAGGGTGTGCCCTGTGGTCACCTCATTAATATGCACAGTTGTATCTGCTGTAGGTCCCAGCGGAGCGGAGCCAGATCCATGTCCTCCTCCCATCCCAGGTGACTTGGGTGACCTGAAAGGTCTCGAATGGCGGGATCAGCACCTCTTCCTCTGTTGGATACTTGGAGAACTGACGGACGACCACACCATGGCATGTCTGCACTTGGAATATCGTGTCTGTCCCAAATCGCAGAGCAATCTCTTTACGCAGTGACGTCGATGTGAACTGACCAAACCGGACCCTCTGGCCACGCCGTGCCTGGAAACGAACGTCACGCACACCCCGGAACACCTGGTGACACTGCCATTTCTGAGCCTGCCTCAGTGTCACCAGAGCCTGGGTCAGCAGGAAATGCAGCGTTTTGAAGTGGAAGTTATTTCTGTATTCCTGGCGGGAACGCCCGGCCGTGCGCACGGCTGCATTGAAGTCCGTGTAAATGTCCTTCATTGAGTAGGCCATGAGAGCAATGGCCTGCCACTGGGATGCCAGAGGGGACACAGGGGAGCCCCGCCTGCGCCACTCAGCCTCAGCCTTCACCCAGGTCTTGGCAAAGAGTGGTTTCACCTGGAACTCAAAACTGTAGAGTGCTGGCAACGCCTTGGTCATGGCAGGGCCGCAGCCCCGGTACTGGTCATCGAAGGAGTCCTGGGCCATGTCCAGGGGCTCCACCTTGATGGCCACCGTGGCCATGGTCATTGCCAGCAGTGCCAGGGTGTGAGCCAGGAGAGCCATTGCAGCGAAGGGCCACTGAGAGCAGTGTGGGACACTGGGGAACAAAGAGGGACACCCTGAGGGGACAGTGAGGTGGCACCGGGATACATGGGAAGGGTTCCCCTATGAGGGGCTGAGGAGGGGAACTGGGGTCAGCCTGGAGCAGGGCTGAGGGGCAGCTCGGGCCAGAAGACCCGAGGACACATCCTGGAATGCTGATCCCAAATCCTGGCGTTATGCCTGGAATCCCCAGGGTCCCTCAGAACCCCAGGACAGCAATCCCACTCCCATGATCCCATGTCCCCTACCACTGGTTTCCCCCTAATGACCCCCAGGAGCTTGATCCAAGTTCTCAGGTAACTCCCTGTCCCCCCAGGAGTGACCTCCTGAATCCCATTCCTGTGACCCCTGCAGTGTTGTCCCTGTGCCCACTAGCACCACAACCCCACTCCCAGTCCCGTGTCCCTCCCCCCTAATGTGACCCCAGACCCTCTGCAGTTCCCCAGCCCAAACCCTGGGAACAATCTCTGACATCCCCAGTCTCCCCTCAGTGCCCCACCAGACCCCAGTCCTAATCCCAGTCCTGTGTTTACCCTTCTGATGTCCCCCCAATGCTCCCCAGGAACTCATTCCTGCTCCCACACCTCTTTAGACCACTTGTGACCCCAGGGCCCTCAGGAACCTCATCCAGATTCCCAAAGCCACTCCCTCACCCACCCCAGTGTGTCCCTCAATGCTCTCCCACACCCCAGTCAACCTCCCAGCCCCATGATCCTTTTGGTGGCACCCCAGGACCCCAACCCAAATCTGGGGATCCACCCTTGTCTCCACAACATCCCGCTGGAGCCCCCCATGGCCCCACTCTGCAACCCCAGTCCCGTGTCCCTCCATCAAGTGTCCCCAGTGTCCCCCAGCCCCTGATACCGAAATCAGCCGGAGTGAACTCCCTGATGGAACTGGAGGTATCAGAAAGATGGAATTCTTGATCAGCCTGGAATCACAGCAGATCTCTCCTGGTCCTGCAGCTCAGGGGAGATTTTGCCATGGGGTATTTATCCACCACAATTATAAATATTCAGTACAATCAGCTTCTTATCTCATACAGAAACAGCACTTTCTCAAGAAATTATTTGCATGGCTCCACCTTTCTCTGGAAGTTCTATTATGGAACTGGAAGGTCATAAAAATGGGGTCTCTGAGGGCCATTTTCACTGACTGTCCCAATATGCCAGATGACCTTATCTGCAATATTTGCTTTTTGTAGGCGCTACTCCTCCTCCTCCTTTTTGTGTTGCCCAAAACCCTCACTGGAGTTCCTTTACCTGTTTCCCCATGGGCTCCAGCCATGTTCATCCTCAGTATCCACCCATTTTCATCCTGTTCATGCTTTTGCCAGTCCGTCTTTAAGCTCTATCCAGTGCCTTCAAGGAAAATGAAACTTTCTGTTTTATTTCTCTCAACTGAGACTTCAGGTGACCTGTGCGGTGCTTTTCCAAACAACTCAATCAGCCACGACTGGCCCAGGTCAATGTGGGCTGTGGTAGCAACTGCTCTCCTCATCCAAGAGGCCAGGAAATCCAATCTGGGACAAAAGTTTGTGCTATATACTCTGCTCACCGTAACTGCAAGAAGATGTGGAACAAGGGGTGGAGCTCGGTGTGTTACAAAGAGCTCTGGAATTGGCAGTGAGAGAAAGAGCAAACATTGGAACTCACTTGCCATCTGCTTTGAGCATTGCTCATGCCAACGGAGCCATTTGGAAAGAAAAAAGTCAAATACCAGCACAGGGACCTCGAATTAAATATAAAGAACAAATATAGTCCCTCCTTGATAACACCAAGCTGCCCAAAGAAGTGGCCTTACTACAATCCAGGGCACACCAGCTTGCGGATTGGCAAATCATTGTGGGTAAATAGATTTGCAATAAAGCTGCACAAGAGGTTCCGCAACAAAGCATCCTGGTGTTAATTCCTGAGAAAGGAATTTCACCCCCAGAGGTGAGGCCATTTCTTCGGTCAGCTGGGTGTTACCAAGGAGGGACAATAATTCTTGTTTATATTTAATTCGAGGTCCCTGTGCTGGTATTTGACTTTTTTCTTCCCATGTGCCGCCATGGGCATGAGCAATGCTCAAAGCAGATGGCAAGTGAGTTTCCCACGCTCGCTGCTGCCGTCCTGTGGACAATTCCTGAACCACAACTGCCAGAATCCCCAAATGCCAGAATGGGTCAGGCTGGAAGGACCCAGAGTGGGCACCTGGCCCAACCTCCCGGCTCAGGCAGCATCATGCCTGAGACCACGATTGTGTCCAGAGCAGTGCAGAAAGGGACACAGCACTGGACAGATCTGGAAGCAGCAGTGGACAGAGCTGGACACAGCAATGTGTCCTGATGTGCCTCCCTGGGAAGGGCAGAGGGGTACAAAACCTGCCTGACTTCCTGGGCCTGCTCTTCCCAATGCCTCTTGGATCCTGCCTGGCCCCAGGCCACACAGCATCTCCAATGGTCACCCACCAGCATCCCCAGGTCCTTCTCCAGAGCTGCTCCAGCAGGTCCCACCCAGACTGGACTGAGACTGAGGACTGTTCCTCCCAAAGGGACACGACCTGCCCTTCCCTCTTGAACCTCCCAATTTCCAGCCTTTAAGGTCCCCTGAAGTGCAGGATGTGTCAGGATGCTCTGCCTGGAATGTGGCCAAGGGAAAATGCCCCATTTGTGGCCATCAGGGCTGCATTGAGAGGGATCTGGCGCTGATTTTGGTGCAGAATTGGGCTAAAACCAGCCCAAATCACCAACCTCAAATCGACAACTGAGTGTGAAGCACCAGAGCTGGGCCTGGCCATCCATCAACTGACCCTGGGCATTTTCAGTCCCCTTTCAGATAGAGATTTCTCTCCCCTATTCCTGCTTAAAATGAAATCTGTGTGAGGATCCTCCCTTGGGAAGGGGATGCTTTCCAAGGATCCTCCTCAAGATTCAGAGAAAGAGACGTTCCCACGAGTGTTGTTCTGGCCAATGCCATTTAGCACTGCATAAAAATTGTCACTATTTTCTGGCTTTGTCTGATATTATTAATTGAATTGTTTTGATTGAATTTTTTAATAGAATTGCTTTGCACAATGTTACTGGTGGCCACAGTGGCTACAGTGGCTATTGTAAGTTTGTGGCTGAGGGCGTCTTGGTGATCAAGGTGGCCACAGTGGGCTTGGTGGTTATAGAGACCATGGTGGTCACAGTGGCCTTGGTGGTTTACAGAGATCATGGGGGACAGAGTGGGTGTGGTGGCTTTGGCAGCTTTGGGAGTCTTATTTCCATGGAAGTCTTGGTGGTCTTGCTGATTGTGGTGGCCACAGCCATGACAGGAACCTTGGCATCCATGGTGGCCCTGGTTGCCACAGTCACCACAGTGAGCCTGTGGCCTTGATGGCCTTGTGGCTCAGAGGATCCGGGTGATAACTTCCAGGGATGTGGGGCAAGGAGGAGTTCTCTGAGGTGGAAGGGCGCCATGGGGATGCTCCTGGGGAAGAAAGAGGAGGGTCAGGGGGACCATGGAAGGAGTAAGGAGGTCAGGGACAGTCGTAATGGTGTGTTAGGGGTGACAAAATAGATGGGGCCCATGAGGTGACAGGTGACAAGGTGTGTGAGGGGAGCAGGGGATGGGTTCCAGGGGTGTAAGAGTGTCATGGTGGGCTTAGCGGTGACAGGGGTTAGGGGGAGTCAGGGAGTGCCATGGGGCTGGCAGGGGGTGACAGGGGTTCAGGGAATGCCATGGGGATCCCGGCCCACCCGCGCACAGCACACAGGGCCCGTCCCCACAGCACTGCCTTTGGTGGGGAGGGACAGGCTTGGTACAGGGCTGTCCCTGTCTCTGTCGCTGTCCTTGGCCTCTCCTGGCAGTTGTGTCCCGGTCCCTGTTCCCCAGTCCCCTCCTAGCTGAAGGGGTCCCCATCCCAGTGCCCTGCCATGGGTGTTCCTTTCCCCATGCCCACAATGGGTGTCTCCAGACTTGGTATCCCAGGCACAGCATGTCCCTGTCCCCAAACTCTCAGTGCGTGTCCCCACAGGTTGCAGGGAGTGTCCCCAAACCCCCTGTGTCGTGTCATGTGTGTCCCCAGCCAAGAGTGGCTGTCCCCAGGACTGGGTGTCCCTGTCCCCACACTGTCACTGGGTGTCCCCAGCATTGGGTATCCCTGTGTTTCTCTCCAGCTGTGGGTGTCATTGTCCACCCACACACTGTGGGTGCCCCTAAAGCCCTGTCTCCCATCCCCAGTGAGTGTCATTGTCCTCTGAGCCTTATCATGGGAGTCCCCATGCCCACAGTAGGAGTCCGAATCCTCCCAGGGTGTGCCCTGTGGTCACCTCATTAATATGCACAGTTGTATCTGCTGTAGGTCCCAGCGGAGCGGAGCCAGATCCATGTCCTCCTCCCATCCCAGGTGACTTGGGTGACCTGAAAGGTCTCGAATGGCGGGATCAGCACCTCTTCCTCTGTTGGATACTTGGAGAACTGACGGACGACCACACCATGGCATGTCTGCACTTGGAATATCGTGTCTGTCCCAAATCGCAGAGCAATTTCTTTACGCAGCGACGTCGATGTGAACTGACCAAACCGGACCCTCTGGCCACGCCGTGCCTGGAAACGAACGTCACGCACACCCCGGAACACCTGGTGACACTGCCTGTTCTGAGCCTGCCTCAGTGTCACCAGAGCCTGGGTCAGCAGGAAATGCAGCGTTTTGAAGTGGAAGTTATTTCTGTATTCCTGGCGGGAACGCCCGGCCGTGCGCACGGCTGCGTTGAAGTCCGTGTAAATGTCCTTCATTGAGTAGGCCATGAGAGCAATGGCCTGCCACTGGGATGCCAGAGGGGACACAGGGGAGCCCCGCCTGCGCCACTCAGCCTCAGCCTTCACCCAAGTCTTGGCAAAGAGTGGTTTCACCTGGAACTCAAAGTTGTAGAGTGCTGGCAACGCCTTGGTCATGGCAGGGCCGCAGCCCCGGTACTGATCATCGAAGGAGTCCAGGGCCATGTCCAGGGGCTCCACCTTGATGGCCACCGTGGCCATGGTCATTGCCAGCAGTGCCAGGGTGAGAGCCAGGAGAGCCATTGCAGCAAATGGCCACTGAGAGCAGTGTGGGACACTGGGGGACAAAGAGGGACACACTGAGGGGACAGTGAGGTGGCACAGGGATACATGGGAAGGGTTCCCCTATGAGGGGCTGAGGAGGGGAACTGGGGTCAGCCTGGAGCAGGGCTGAGGGGCAGCTCGGGCCAGAAGACCCGAGGACACATCCTGGAATGCTGATCCCAAATCCTGGCGTTATGCCTGGAATCCCCAGGGTCCCTCAGAACCCCAGGACAGCAATCCCACTCCCATGATCCCATGTCCCCTACCACTGGTTTCCCCATAATGACCCCCAGGAACTTGATCCAAGTTCTCAGGTAACTCCCGGTCCCCCCAGGAGTGACCTCCTGAATCCCATTCCTGTGACCCCTGCAGTGTTGTCCCTGTGCCCACTAGCCCCACAACCCCACTCCCAGTCCCGTGTCCCTCCCCCCTAATGCCACCCCAGACCCTCTGCAGTTCCCCAGCCCAAACCCTGGGAACAATCCCTGACATCCCCAGGGTCCCCTCAGTGCCACAGCAGACCCCAGTGCAAATCCCAGTCCTGTGTTTACCCTTCTGATGTCCCCCCAATGCTCCCCAGGAACTCATTCCTGCTCCCTCACCTCTTTAGACCACTTGTGACCCCAGGGCCCTCAGGAACCTCACCCAGATTCCCAAAGCCACTCCCTCACCCACCCCAGTGTGTCCCTCAATGCTCTCCCACACCCCAGTCAAGCTCCCAGCCCCATGATCCTTTTGGTGGCACCCCAGGACCCCAACCCAAATCTGGGGATCCACCCTTGTCTCCACAACATCCTGCTGGAGCCCCCATGGCCCCACTCTGCAACCCCAGTCCCGTGTCCTCCCTCAAGTGTCCCCAGTGTCCCCCAGCCCCTGATACCGAAATCAGCTGGAGTGAACTCCCTGATGGAACTGGAGGTATCAGAAAGATGGAATTCTTGATCAGCCTGGAATCACAGCAGATCTCTCCTGGTCCTGCAGCTCAGGGGAGATTTTGCCATGGGGTATTTATCCACCACAATTATAAATATTCAGTACAATCAGCTTCTTATCTCATACAGAAACAGCACTTTCTCAAGAAATTATTTGCATGGCTCCACCTTTCTCTGGAAGTTCTATTATGGAACTGGAAGGTCATAAAAATGAGGTCTCTGAGGGCCATTTTCACTGACTGTCCCAATATGCCAGATGACCTTATCTGGAACATTTGCTTTTTGCAGGCGCTGCTCCTCCTGTGTTGCCAAAAACCCTCACTGGAGTTCCTTTACCTGTTTCCCCATGGGCTCCAGCCATGTTCATCCTCAGTATCCACCCATTTTCTTCCTTTTCATGCTTTTGCCAGTCCGTCTTTAAGCTCTATCCAGTGCCTTCAGGGGAAATGAAACTTTCTGTTTTATTTCTCTCAACTGAGACTTCAGGTGACCTGTGCGGTGCTTTTCCAAACAACTCAATCAGCCACGATTGGCCCAGGTCAATGTGGGCTGTGGTAGCAACTGCTCTCCTCATCCAAGAGGCCAGGAAATCCAATCTGGGACAAAAGTTTGTGGTATATACTCTGCTCACCGTAACTGCAAGAAGGTGTGGAACAAGGGGCGGAGCTCGGTGTGTTACAAAGAGCTCTGGAATTGGCAGTGAGAGAAAGAGCAAACATTGGAACTCACTTGCCATCTGCTTTGAGCATTGCTCATGCCAACGGAGCCATTTGGAAAGAAAAAAGTCAAATACCAGCACAGGGATCTCTGATTAAATATGAACAAGAATTATTGTCCCTCCTTGATAACACCAAGCTGCGCAGAGAAGTGGCCGTACTGCAATCCAGGGCACACCAACTTGTGGATTGACAAGTCATTGTGGGAAATAGACTTGCAATAAAGCTGCACGAGAGGTTCCGCAACAAAGCATCCTGGTGTTAATTCCTGAGAAAGGAATTTCACCCCCATAGTTGAGGCCTGGATAGAGTTGGGCAGATTGAAAATTGGCTGCTTATCTAAAGACCACAATAAAGAGGGTGGTTGCTCTCAGTCGCCTCCACTTTTATCCTGCATATCCACACTTTTCCATCCGTTTCTTGCTTTAGGCAGTCAGTCTTTAAACTCTACCCAGAGTCTTCAGTGAAACTGAAACTTCCTTTTCTTTCTCCTCTTTCACCCCCCTTCAACACTCCAATCCTGCTGCCACTCTCCCACTGTCCCACATGCCCAGAGTTCCCCCCAGCCCCTCTCCCACCTGCTCACTGCCTTGCTGTCACACCTCAGATACCAACTGGTGTCCCCTATCAGATAACATCCCTCTCGGCACCTTGAGCCTGTAGATGATCTCTTGGAGGAGTGGTTGGGAAGTCACCTGGGTGACTTCCCCGGCCTTGTTGGTGTGACAGGAGAACTTCTGGACCCCCCAAGAAGGGATCCCCCAACACCAGGAGATACCTGAGCCCATGTTGGCGTGGTAGCTCAGAAGTTCCTTTTGCCACTTATCATTGCCACCACTTTTAATGAAGAGATGTGACTGCCATTGGGCTAAGAAGCATTTATTGCTCAGATAAACATCAGTCTCAGAGGCCATGGGAATTTAGAGGAGCAGGCAGTCAGCAATAGCACAAAGTAGTCACAAGTTCTTTGTTGCAAGACACTACATAAATATCTAATCCAATGGACTGTTATTTTGCTTTTCTAACTTACCGCCTTTACTCACTTCCAATGCACTGCTGATGATTTTACCCAATGGGCTTCTAACTCACGTGCACACCTTTGCTTCTCTTATAACTCTTAAACTCTTCACTTACTCTATGCAATCACATTTCTGTACTATAGACCCTTCACCATCTTTGCCCAATACAGTTTCTTACTTACTTCAGGCATATTCTTACTCACAACTTGAGAAACATCGATTTAGGATTTTTCTACTTAATGTCTGTGTACTTTATTCTTACACCAATTCAAGCTCCGTTCAAGGCTGCAGATCAAACCCTTCTGAATGCGTGGAAGTTTCCATCTTTCCATTTCCCACAGCCAGTAAACCCTAGGAGTGTTTCCTCTTCCAGTGATGCCTGGAGGTGATGGTTTTGAATGCAAAAGGTTCTTTTGAAAATATATTGGGCATTGCTCTGTAACAGACCTGACAGTTTTGTCCTATGGGACACTGAGGATCTGAGGCCACAGATCAGTCCCCATCTCATGAATTCCCCAGAGCATTGGTGCTTTTCTCCTTTATAAATTGCAGCAACAGTTGGGGAGGGCCTGACCTGGTTATTGGGAGTTACCTCTCACCCATGCAGCCACCCTCTTTATTGTGGGTTTTAGATAAGCAGCCAATTTTCAATCTGCCCAACTCTATCCAGGCCTCACCTCTGGGGCTGAAATTCCTTTCTCAGGAATTAACACCAGGATGCTTTGTTGTGGAACCTCTCGTGCAGCTTTATTGCAAGTCTATTTCCCACAATGACTTGTCAATCCACAAGTTGGTGTGCCCTGGATTGCAGTACGGCCACTTCTCCGCGCAGCTTGGTGTTATCAAGGAGGGACAATAATTCTTGTTTATATTTAATCGGAGATCCCTGTGCTGGTATTTGACTTTTTTCTTCCCATGTGCCTCCACGGGCATGAGCAATGCTCAAAGCAGATGGCAAGTGAGTTCCAATGTTTGCTCTTTCTCTCACTGCCAATTCCAGAGCTCTTTGTAACACACCGAGCTCCGCCCCTTGTTCCACATCTTCTTGCAGTTGCGGTGAGCAGAGTATATCCCACAAACTTTTGTCCCAGATTGGATTTCCTGGCCTCTTGGATGAGGAGAGCAGTTGCTACCACAGCCCACATTGACCTGGGCCAATCGTGGCTGATTGAGTTGTTAGGAAAAGCACCGCACAGGTCACCTGAAGTCTCAGTTGAGAAAAATAAAACAGAAAGTTTCATTTCCCCTGAAGGCACTGGATAGAGCTTAAAGACGGACTGGCAAAAGCATGAAAAGGAAGAAAATGGGTGGATACTGAGGATGAACATGGCTGGAGCCCATGGGGAAACAGGTAAAGGAACTCCAGTGAGGGTTTTTGGCAACACAAAAAGGAGGAGGAGGAGTAGCGCCTACAAAAAGCAAATATTGCAGATAAGGTCATCTGGCATATTGGGGCAGTCAGTGAAAATGGCCCTCAGAGACCCCATTTTTATGACCTTCCAGTTCCATAATAGAACTTCCAGAGAAAAGTGGAGCCATGCAAATAATTTCTTGAGGAAGTGCTGTTTCTGTATGAGATAAGAAGCTGATTGTACTGAATATTTATAATTGTGGTGGATAAATACCCCATGGCAAAATCTCCCCTGAGCTGCAGGACCAGGTGAGATCTGCTGTGATTCCAGGCTGATCAAGAATTCCATCTTTCTGATACCTCCAGTTCCATCAGGGAGTTCACTCCGGCTGATTTCGGTATCAGGGGCTGGGGAACACTGGGGACACTTGAGGGAGGGACACGGGACTGGGGTTGCAGAGTGGGGCCATGGGGGCTCCAGTGGGACGTTGTGGAGACAAGGGTGGATCCCCAGATTTGGGTTGGGGTCCTGGGGTGCCACCAAAAGGATCATGGGGCTGGGAGCTTGACTGGGGTGTGGGAGAGCATTGAGGGACACACTGGGGTGGGTGAGGGAGTGGCTTTGGGAATCTGGATGAGGTTCCTGAGGGCCCTGGGGTCACAAGTGGTCTAAAGAGGTGAGGGAGCAGGAATGAGTTCCTGGGGAGCATTGGGGGGACATCAGAAGGGTAAACACAGGACTGGGATTTGGACTGGGGTCTGGTGGGGCACTGAGGGGAGACTGGGGATGTCAGGGATTGTTGCCAGGGTTTGGGCTGGGGAACTGCAGAGGGTCTGGGGTGACACTAGGGGGGAAGGGACACGGGACTGGGAGTGGGGTTGTGGTGCTAGTGGGCACAGGGACAACACTGGAGGGGTCACAGGAATGGGATTCAGGAGGTCACTCCTGGGGGGACAGGGAGTTACCTGAGAACTTGGATCAAGCTCCTGGGGGTCATTAGGGGGAAACCAGTGGTAGGGGACATGGGACCATGGGAGTGGGATTGCTGTCCTGGAGTTCTGAGGGACCCTGGGGATTCCAGGCATAACACCAGGATTTGGGATCAGCATTCCAGGATGTGTCCTCGGGTCTTCTGGCCCGAGCTGCCCCTCAGTCCTGCTCCAGGCTGACCCCAGTTCCCCTCCTCAACCCCTCATAGAGGAACCCTTCCCATGTAACCCCATGTGCTCTTATTGTCCCCTCAGTGTGTCCCTCTTTGTCCCCCAGTGTCCCACACTGCTCTCAGTGGCCATTCGCTGCAATGGCTCTCCTGGCTCACACCCTGGCACTGCTGGCAATGACCATGGCCACGGTGGCCATCAAGGTGGTGCCCCTGGACATGGCCCAGGACTCCTTCAATGACCAGTACCGGGGCTGCGGCCCTGCCATGACCAAGGCATTGCCAGCACTCTACAAATTTGAGTTCCAGGTGAATCCTCTCTTTGCCAAGACTTGGGTGAAGGCCGAGGCTGAGTGGCGCAGGCGGGGCTCCCCTGTGTCCCCTCTGGCATCTCCAGCCCAGGCCGTGGCTCTCATGGCCTACACAACAAAGGACATTTACAAGGACTTCAACGCAGCCGTGCGTTCGTCTGGACACTCCCGCCAGCAATACCGGAACAACTTCCACTTCAAAACGCTGCATTTCCTGCTGACCCAGGCTCTGGTGAAACTGAGGCAGGCTCAGAACGGGCAGTGTCGCCACGTGTTCCGGGGTGTCCATGATGTCCGGTTCCAGGCACGGCGTGGCCAGAGGGTCCGGTTTGGCCAATTCACATCAACGTCGCTGAGCAAAGAGGTCGCCCAGAAGTACGGAACAGACACCATATTTGAGGTTCGCACGTGCCACGGCGTGGACATCCAGGGTTTTTCCTTCTATCTGAGCAACCGAGAGGTGCTGATCCCGCCATACGAAACCTTTGAGGTGACCAAAGTCACCCAGAATGGGAAGAGAGCATGGATCAGTCTCCGCTCCACCGGGACCTTCAGCAAACACAACTGCGCGTGGCTGTGAGGTGACAGCACAGGGGACAGCCTGGGGTGATGGGCACACACATAATAAGGCACAGGGGACAATGACATTGACTGGGGATGGGGGACAGGGGCATTCACTCTGAGTGGGGGGACAAGGATGTCCCCAGCTGGGGAAAAGGACAGGGATACTCAGTGCTCTGGACACTCACTGTAGGTGGGGGGACAGCGACACCCAGTGCTGGGGATGCCAACGGTGGGCAGGGAACACCCATGCCAGGGAACTGGGAGGGGGGACACTCACTGAGAGTTTGCGGACAGGAACACCCCATGCTGGGGACACCAAATCTGGTGACTCTGATTGCGGGCCCATGACAGGGCACAGGGATGGAGATCCTCACATCTGGGAGGAGACAGGGACACCACTGCCAGGGGTGGACAGGGACAGGGACAGAGGCAGGAAACCCCCTGTACTGATCCTGTCCCTCCACACCAAAGGCAGTGCTGTTGGGACAGGCCCTGTGTGTTGAATGCAGGTGGGCCAGGACCCTCCCTGGTACACCCTCTCTGAACCCCGGTCACCCCCTGTCAACCCAACGGCAAGCCCTGGACCCTGTCACCCCTAAACCCACCATGACCCCTGGACATCCCTAGCCCCTAACCCCCCATGACCTCCTTGATATCCTGTCACCTGTCACCTCACGGCCCCATATCGCCTGCCACCCCTAACTCCCCATTATGGCTGTCCCCACACCCTTCACTCCCCACATGATGCCCCTGGCATCCGTCTTTGTCCCCCAGGTGGGAGCATCCCCATGGAACCTTTCCACCTCAGAGGATGCCTCGAGGCCACCATGGTGCTGGCAGTGGCCACCAGGATCCTCTGAACCACGAGGCCACCAAGGTCACCAAGGTCACTGAGGTCACTGAGGTCACTGTGGTCACTTTGGCAACCATGGCTACCATGATCATCAAGACTCCCTCAGCCACTAGTCTAGCAGAGCCACCTGGGCCAGTGTGGCCACCAAGGCCATTGTGCAAAGCCATTTTAATAAATAATTCCATCAAAATAATTCTATTAAATAAATCTGTCACAGCCAGCAAAATGTCACAATTCTGAAGCAGGGCTCAAGGTCACTCCCCAGAAGAGCACTCGTGGGAACGTCTCTTTCGCTCAGCCTCCTCTCTTGGGGAGCATCCCCATCCAGGGGCACGAACCTCACACACATTTCATTCCAAGCAGGAACAGGGGAGAGGAATCTCTGTCTGAGAGGAGACTGGACATTCCCAGGGTCAGCTGATGGATGGCCAGGCCCATCTCTGGTGCTGCACTCTCAGTTGTCAGTTTGGCGTTGGTGATTTGGGCTGGTTTTAGCCCAATTCAGCACCAAAATCACCCCTCTCAATGCAGCCCCAATGGCCACAAATGGGGCATTGTCCCTTGGGCTTGTACCAGGAAAGCATCCTGCAATATCCTCAGCTCAGGCAAGCTTAAAGGCTGGAAACAGGGAGGTTCAAGAGTGCAAGGGCAGGTCTTGCCCCTGGGGAGGGACAGTCCCCAGTCCCCAGTCCAGGCTGGGTGGCACCTACTGGAGCAGCTCTGGAGAAGGACCTGGGGGTGCTGGTGGGTGACCAGTGGAGCTGGCCATGTGGCCTGAGGCCAGGAGGGATCCAGGAGGCATCAGGAAGAGCAGGGCCAGAAGGTCAGGGAGTGTTCCTGCCCCTGTCTTTCCCAGGGAGGCACATCAGGAATGCCATGTCCAGTTATGTCGAGTGCCGTGTCCAGTTCTGGGTTGCTCTGGACCCAATCCTGGTCTCAGGGATGACGCTGCCTGAGCTGGGAGGTTGGGCCAGGTGCCCACTCTGGGTCCTTCCAGCCTGACCTGTTCTGGGATTTGGGGATTCTGGCAGTTGTGGTTCAGGAATTGTCCACCAGAGGGCAGCAGCGAGCATGGGAAATCAGTTGCACTGTGCAGTTCCGGGTGCCAACAGCAGGCGGCAGCACGAGCTGCTGGCGCTGCCCAGCGCCCGCCCCGCCCCATCCCGGCCCCAGGGGCTCTGCAATGGTTTGGGCTGGAGCGACCTTAAAGCCCGTCCAGTGCCAGCCCTGCCATGGGCAGGGACATCTTCCCCTGGGCCAGGCTGCTCCAGGCCCAGCCCAACCAGGCCTTGAACCCTTCCAGGAGTGGAGAAGCCACAGCTTTGTTATAGATGGGTAATATGATGATTGGCTCTCACAATTAAGGGATGAATACTGTGTGTACGTAAAGAGAAGTTTTGTCAATTTATGGGTATGTTTGTTTTTCGGACACCCTCTGTTCTCCTCTTAGTCTCCTTTGCCCCCTCTGTATTGTTGCCACCAGAAGGCCCTGGTCGTCAGGGCTGTCAGGGACATGTGGATGGAGGGCGTGTACCTCTGCCCTTTGCATGGGGCAGTTGGGGAAGGGCCAAGCCTGTTGCTGGGGAGGCGTGGCATGCCTCACCTCACCTCCAATCAGTGCAGAGGAAGGTCTCCACCAATGGACAGCAAGGGAAAGTCAGCTGACAGACAAGGCCATGGATGGGCCAGGGATCTAAAAGGAAAATTTTTATATATGTATGACTACTTATGGATATGTATTTGCTGATGCAACACCAGGGGTATTAAAGGCACTGTGTTCCCCCCAGTGCTGTCCCTGTGCCCAACAGCCCCACAACCCCACTCCCAGTCCCTTGTCCCTTCCCCCCCTAGTGCCCCCCAGCCCAAACCCTGGGAACAATCCCTGACCTCCCCAGTGTCCCCTCAGTGCCCCACCAGCCACCCTCCCCATCCCAGTCCTGTTTTTACCATTCCATTGTCCCCCCCATGCTCCCCATAAACTCAAGCCTGCTCCCAGTCCTCTGCACCCTTCTCATAACACCAGGTCTCTCTGGGATTTCATCCAAATGCCTGAAGCTGCTCCCTCACCGGCCTCAGTGTCCCCCAGCTCCCTCTCCCCGACCCAAGTCCCAAACCGAGTCCCATTTCCCATGTCATGTCACCCCAGGACCCCAACCCAAACCCAGAGGTCACCCCCTACCCCTGCAATGTCCCCCTGGAGCCCCCATGGTACCACCCCACAATCCCAGTCCCATGTCCTCCCACAAGTGTCCCCAGTGTCCCCCAGCCCCTGGTAGCGAAATTGGCCAGAGTGAACTCCCTGATGGAAATGGAGGTAGCAGAAAGCCAGAATTCTTTCTCAGCTCGGAATCACAGCAGATCTCTCCTGGTCCTGCACATGAGGGGGGACTTTGCCATGGGGTATTTATCCACCACAATTATAAATATTCATTAGGAGGGGCTTCTTAACTAATGCAGATACATCACTTTCTCTGGAAATAATTTGCATGGTTCTGCCTCTTTCTGGAAGTCCTTTTATGGTACTGGAGGGTCATCCAAAGGGATTTCTGGGTGTGGTTCCTACTGAGTGTCCCAATATGCCAGATCATCTTTCCTGCAACTTCTGCTTTTTCCAGTCACTGCTCCTTCTTTGGTCCAGAACTTGCAAAAGACCCTCACTGGAGTTTCTTTATCTGTTTCTCCATGGATTCCATCCATGTTCATCCTGACTATTCACACTTCTACCACCTTTCCTTGGTTTGGCCCATTTATCTATAAGCTCTGTCCAGCACTATTGAGGGATCTGAAATTTTCTTTCTCTCTCTTATTGCTCACAGCCCAGTCCCCAGTCCCACTCCCACAGTTCCATGCAAACGTAGGAACTCACTTGCCATCTGCTTTGAGCATTGCTCATGCCAACGGAGCCATTTGGAAAGAAAAAAGTCAAATACCAGCACAGGGATCTCTGATTAAATATGAACAAGAATTATTGTCCCTCCTTGATAACACCCAGCTGCCCAAAGAAGTGGCCGTACTACAAACCAGGGCACACCAGCTTGCGGATTGAAAAATCATTGTGGGTTAATGCACTTGCAATAAAGCTGCATGAGAGGTTCTGCAACAAAGCATGCTGGTGTTAATTCCCGAGAAAGGAATTTCAGCCCCAGAGGTGAGGCCTGGATAGAGTTGGGCAGATTGAAAATTGGCTGCTTATCTAAAAGCCCACAATAAAGAGGGTGGCTGGCTGGGTTGGTGAGAGGTTATTCCCAATAACCAGGTCAGGCCCTCCCCAACTGATGCTGCAATTTGTAAAGGAGAAAAGCACCAGCAAAGCTCTGGGGAATTGATGAGATGGGGACAGGTCTGTGGCCTCAGATCTTCAGTGTCCTTAGGACAAAACTGTCAGGTCTGTTACAGAGCAATGCCTGATATGTTTTCAAAAGAACCCTTTGCATTCAAAACCATCACCTCCAGGCATCACTGAAAGAGGAAACACTCCCAATGATAACTGGCAAATGGATTTTCTGAGCCACCATGCCAGCCTGGGCTCAGGTATCTCCTGGTGTTGGTGGACCCTTCTTGGGGGGTCCAAGACTTCTCCTGTCACACCATCCAGGGAAGTCACACAATCCAGGGAAGTCACCCAGGCACTCCCCCAAGAGATCATCCCCAGGCTCAAGGTGCCTGCAGGGATGGCATCTGATAGGGGACCCCAGCTGGTATCTGAGGGGTGACAGAAACTCAGTGAGCAGTGGGGAGTGGGGAGAACTGGGGGAACATGGGACTGTGGGATTGGGGTCATGGGGGCTGAGCAATAAGCAAGAGAATAGAAAGTTTCAGATCCCTTAAAGATGTAGGATTGAGCTTAAAATGAATGGGTAAAAGCAAGGAAAGGGGGTAGAAGTGTGGATATCAGGATGAACGTGGATAGAATCCATGAAGAAACAGATAAAGAAACTCCAGTGAGGCTCTTTTGCAAGTTCTGGACCACAGATGGAGCAGCGCCTGCAAAAAGCAGAAGTTGCAGGAAAGGTGATCTGGCATATTGGGACACTCAGTAGGAACCACACCCAGAAATCCCTTTGGGTGACCCTCCAGTACCATAAAAGGACTTCCAGAAAGAGGCAGAACCATGCAAATTATTTCCAGAGAAAGTGATGTATCTGCATTAGGTAAGAAGCCCCTTCTAATGAATATTTATGATTATGATGGATAAATGCCCTATGGCAAAATCCCCCCTCATGTGCAGGAACAGGAGAGATCTGCTGTGATTCCGAGCTGATCAAGAATTCCGGCTTTCTGATACCTCCTTTTCCATCAGGGAGTTCACTCCAGGCAATTTCGGTATCAGAGACTGGGGGACAATGGGGTGATTTTAGAGGGGGTCACGGGACTGAGTGGCGGAGTGGGGCCATGGGGGGCTCCAGCAGGACACTGTGGGGTCAGGGGATGACCCCCAGATTTGGGTTGGAGATCTGGGGTTACTCTGAAAGGGTCATGGGACTGGGAGTAGAACTGGGGTTTGGGAGTGGGCCGAGGAGGACAGTGCGGGGTCAGGCACTGGCTTTAGGGATTTATTTGAGGTTTGTAATCAGTCCAGAGTCACAAGAAGGTTGCCGAGGATTGTGAGCAGGCTTGAGTTTTTGGTGAGCGCTGGGGGGACAATGGAAGGGAAACACTGGACTGGCATGGGGAGGGGGGCTGCTGGGGCACTGAGGGGACACTGGGGGCGTCAGGGATTGTTCCCAGGGCTTGGGCTGGGGAACTGCAGAGGGGCTGGGGTGACACTAGGGGGGAAGGGACACAGGGCTGGGAGCGGGGTTGTGGGGCTTGTGGGCACAGGAATGACACGGGAGGGGACACAGCAGTGGGATCCAGGGCGGGCATTGTGGGATTGCAATCCTGGAGGGCACAGCTGGGTGGAGAGGTAGTGACCCCAGAATTTGAATCATGGTCCTGGGGGACTGGGAGGCTGCTAATGGTTGATGATATGAGACCATGGGTGTGAGATTGTTGCTCTGAGGGTCTGAGGGACACTGGGGAGTCCTGGAATGACCCCAGGTTTTCAGATCAACATTCCAGGCTGTTTCCAAGGGTCTTCCCACCAGAGCTACTCCCCATCCCCTGGGCTGACACCCCACCTCAGGCCCTCACAGAGAGACCCTTCCTATGTACCCTTGTGTGCCCTAATTGTCCCCTCAGCGTGTCCCTCTTTGTCCCCCAGTGTCTCACACCGGTCCCGGTGACTTCTGCCCGCCATGGCTCTCCTGGCTCACACCCTGGCACTGCTGGCAATGACCATGGCAACTGCCATTGCCATCAAGGTGGTCCCCTTGGACATGGCCTGGGACTCCTTCGATGACCAGTACCGGGGCTGCAGCCCTGCCATGATCACGGCTCTGCCGTCCCTCTACGGCTTCGAGTACCAGAGGAATCCTCACTTTGCCAGGGGCTGGTATCATGCGGATGCTGAATGGCGCAAGCGGGGCTCCCATGTGTCCCCTCTGGCGTCCCCAGGGCAGGCCGTGGCTGTCATGGCCTACACAATGAAGTACCTATACAAGGAGTTCAACGCAGCCGTGCGCACAGCCGGGCACTCCAGCCAGGAATACCGGAACAACTTCCACTTCAAAGCGCTGCATTTCCTGCTGACCGATGCCCTGGGGACGCTGAGGCACGCTCAGAAGGGGAAGTGTTGCCACGTGTTCCGGGGCGTGCGGGGCGTTCATTTCAAGACACGGCATGGCCAGAAGGTCCGGTTTGGTCAATTCACATCAACGTCGCTGAGCAAAGAGGTCGCCCAGAAATATGGAACAGACACAATATTTGAGGTTCACACGTGCCACGGCGTGGACATCCAGGCTTTTTCCTATGATCCTGGCAACCGTGAGGTGCTGATCCCACCCTTTGAGACCTTCAAGGTCACCAAAGTCACCCAGAATGGGCAGAAGACAAAGATCAGTCTCCGCTCCACTGGGACCTTCAGCAAACACAACTGCGCGTGGCTGTGAGGTGACAACAGAGAGGAATGCCTGGGGTGAGGGGGACACCCACTGGGGACCTGGGGACACCAAAGATATGGCTCAGGGGGCAATGACACTCACTGGGCATGGGGGACAAGGACACCAACTGTGTGTGTGTGGGGAGAAGGACAACCAGTGCTGGTGATACCAAATTTGGGGGCACCCATTGTGGGCAAGAGGGAAAGAACATCCATGTCAGGGCACAGGGATGGGGATTCCCACTTCTGGGAGGGGACAGGGACAGGAACACCCCTGCCAAGGAAGGGCAGAGACTGACCCTGTCCCTCCCCACCAAAAGGATTTTGTTGGGATGGGCCCCATGTGTTGGGATGGGCCCCATGGGTGGGCAATGACCCACCATGGCACTCCCTGAGGCCCTCTCACCCCCTGTCACCCTCCATGGCACCCCCGACTCCCTCTGACCCCTGTCATCCCTAAGCCCACCATGACCTCATTGACCTACCTAGCCCCTCTACCCCCTGTGCCCCCCACCCACAACATCCTGTCACCTGTCACCTTATGGCCTCCATCTCTCCTGCCACCCCTAACCGTCCATTATGGGCATTCCCAACCCCCACACTCCTACATGGTCTCCCATTATGCCCCTTTTTGTCCCCCAGGCGGGACAATCCCCAGGGCCTCCTTCCACCGCAGAGGACTCCTCTTGGCCACCACAGCCCTCGCAGTGGCCACCAGAATTCTCTGGACCGCAAGGTCACCAAGGACATCATGGTCATTGTGGTCGCTGTGGCATCCGTGGCCACCATGATCATCAAGACTCCCTGAGCAACAAGACTATCACAGCCACTGTGACCACTGTGCCCACCAAGGTCATTGAGCAAAGCATTCCTATTAAAAATTTCTATCAAAACAATTCCATGAAACAATTTTTTAAAACAATTCAATTAAATAAATCTGACACAGCCAGCCAAAAGTGACAATTTCTTAAGCAAGGCTCAATGTCACTCCCACGAACAACACCCCTGGGAACGCCTCTTTCTTGAGGAGGATCCTTGAGGAGCATCCCCTTCCCGAGGGAGGAACCTCACACACATTTCATTTTACGCGGGAATAGAGGAGAGGAATCTCTGTCTCAGAGGGGACTCGACGTTCCCAGTGTCAGCTGATGGATGGCCAGGCCCAGCTCTGGTGCTTCATTCTCAGTTCTCCATTCGGGGCTGGTGATTTGGGCTGATTTTAGCCCAATTCAGCACCAAAATCAGCACAAGATCCCACTCCATGCAGCCCCAATGGCCACAAATGGGGCATTGTCCCTCGGGCACATTCCAGGCAAAGCATCCTGCCACATCCTGCAGTTCAGGGGGACCTTAAAGGCTGGAAACTTGGAGGTTCAAGAGGGCAAGGGCAGGTCCTGCCCCTGGGGAGCAACAGTTCCCAGTGTCGGTCCCAGATGGTGGCAACCTGCTAGAGAAGTACTGGGGAAGGACGAGGGGGTGTTGGTAGGTGACCAGTGGAGCTGGCCATGTGGCCTGGGGCCAGGAGGGATCTAGGGGGCATCAAGAGGTGAGGGACAAGGAGGTCAGGAAGTGATCATGCCCCTCTGCCCTGCCCAGGGAGGCACATCAGGACTGCTGGGTCCAGCTATGTCTAGTGCTATGTCCAGTTCTGCCCAGTGCCATATCCATTTATGGGCTGTTCTGGACCCAATCCTGTGCTCAGGGATGACGCTGCCTGAGCCGGGAGGTTGGGCCAGGTGCCCACTCTGGGTCCTTCCAGCCTGACCCATGCTGGGATTTGGGGATTCTGGCAGTTGCAGTTTGGGAATTGTCCACCGGAGGGCAGCAGTGAGTGCAGGGGAAATCAGCATCACTGCGCATGCGCCGCCCCCAGCTGCAGTTCCGGGTGCCAACAGCAGGCGGCAGCACGAGCTGCTGGCGCTGCCAAGCGCCCGCCCCGCCCCATCCCGGCCCCAGGGGCTCTGCAATGGTTTGGGCTGGAGCGACCTTAAAGCCCATCCGGTGCCAGCCCTGCCATGGGCAGGGACTTCTTCCCCTGGGCCAGGCTGCTCCAGGCCTGGCCCAGTCTGGCCTTGAACCGTTCCAGGAGTGGGGCAGCCACAGCTTTGGTATAGATGGGTAACATGATGATTGGCTCTCACAAATCAGGGATGAATATTGGTTGCATGTAAAGAGAAGTTTTGTTGATGCATGATTATGTTTTTGTGGTTTGGTTTTTAGACACTCTTTGTTTTCCCATTGTCCTAGGGTGAGGTTATGATGCTTGTAACCCCATTCATGTGTTCTGTTTATGCTCAATATTATATTCTGTGCTCTCAAGACTGGCTTAGAGTGAAGGCGGGGAGAAGAAGAAGCACAGAGTTTTGTTATCAGGAACTGGATTCCTCCTCCACATTCTGCTGGCTCACTGTTGATGTCTATGCATGGACGGGGCAGAACACCGCGCTCCTTTTGCTTTTTTGGTTGGTTATTTAGTTAGTTTAGCTACCTGAGGCAGTCTGAGTTTTCCCTGGACTTTTTTTCTTTCCCTTTTCTTGGAACTATTCAAACCTGCTCCAGACGGGGACCTAGGGAATCACTGAGATCTCGCACTTTGTAGCCTGACGGGGCCTATTCCGCAACTTTTCCCAGTGCCGGAGGGACTGATAACAGAGTGACCACCCACAGGAGAGACTTTCTGAATTTGTCATCTCTTCAGAGCAGTGAATGAGTGTTTTCATCTGGTATTCTTCATTTTGTGTGCTGGGGAGTGCTTGCTCTGTTAAATAAACAGGTTCTTTCCACTTCTCTCCAAGGAAGTTCTTTCCTGAACCAGCTGGGGGGAGGAGTCATGTAGGTTTAATTTCTGGAGGGACCCATTTTGGAGGTTTTCTCCCAAATTTGCCCTAAACCAGGACACTCATAGTCTCCTTTCCCCCCCTCAGTATCCTTGCCACCAGATGGCCCTGGTTGTCAGGGCTGTTAGGGACATGGGCTTGTATTTGTGCCCTTTGCATGGGGCAGCTGGGAATGGGAGAAACTGTGCTGGGGAGGCGTGGCATGACAATGCCTCACCCCCAGTCAGACTGCAAGAAAGTCTCCACCAATGGACAGCAAGGAAGAGTCAGCTGAAAGACTTTGGGAGGGGCCAGGGATATAGAAGGAAAATTTTTGTATATGTATGACTGCTTATGGATATGTATTTGGCTGGTGCAACACGAGGGGTATAAATGGCAGAGGTGACATTTTGTGGATGAGACTCTGGCTGCAGCTAATCACACCCCTTAGGATTCAAGCGGAACAACATTTTGGTATTGGCCATTTGATCAGAAAAATTCACCTTGCCAGAGGTCTCCTTGCAGAAAGGAGACAGAAGAGCCCTGTAATTTTATTCATGAAAACAGGGAGAGGCCATGGGGAATTTCCTCATGAGGTCTCTCAAATTTCTGGATGATGCAGCCTTCTTTTTACCCCAATTTCCCAGCCATATCTCCTACTCCCTTTCCCCATTGGCTGAGGTATTTGGAAAAAGTGTAGACTTCCCAATCCAGCCACTGCACATCCCTCTTGCTACACACCCTGCCCTTCTATAAGTCAGACACATGACCATTAAAATGAGCTTTAACTCCACCCTGGTTAGGGAAATTAATATTCATACACCTGTTAAGTCTTTATTCTTCTTCTTGAAGTTTAGGAATTTCACAGGATCTTGGCTGAACAGATGTCTGTCTCAAAGGAAAGCATTTTCTGAAATGGACAGTTTCTCTGGTGACTTCCCTATCTACAAGTCCCTGACCCTACTGACCACCAGATACACACAAACTGTTTGTAAAGACACTTTTCCTTTCAGAGTTGAATTAATTGTGGTGTGGAAATAGAGTTTGGTTGGTCTTAAGTCCTGAATATGTGGGAATTTACAGGATTTGGGCAAAAATGCTAAAAACCTGAATTTCCAAAGAATTAAAGGGCAATCAAGGGGACATTGGGGGAAAGGGGGGGTAAGTTTGGTGGGTTTTTTTCTCTCTTCTCTTCCTCTTCTCTTTTCCCTTTTTTCCCTTTCCCTCCAGAGAAAATGGCAGTGGTGTCCTTGGTGGGCTTGGTAACCAAATTTTTCTGGGGGTCATGGTGGCCTTGGTTATAACGGAGACCATGGTGACTATGAGAAACGTCTGCTCATGTTAAATTTTTAAAGGTTTATTAAACCATAACACAATAAAGGGACTGAATAAGGAAAAAGGGACAGAGCTGGGACTGTGGCCAACTGACACAAAATGGTGGCTCTGTCTTTTATACCCCTGCTGTTGCATCAACCAAATATATATTCATAAGCAGTCATACATATTCAAACACTTTCCTTATATATCCCTGGCCCCACCCAAAGCCTGCCAGTTGACTCTTCCTTGCTGTCCATTGGTGGAGACCTTCCTGCAGTCTGATTGGAGGTGAGGTGTTGTCATGCCACGCTACCCCAGCTTCTCCCATTCCCAGCTGCCCCATGCAAAGGGCACAGGTACACGCCCTCCCTCCACATGTCCCTGACAGCCCTGACAACCAGGGCTATCTGGTGGCAGCAATACAGAGGGGGGCAAATGAGACTATGTATGTCCTGGTTTAGGGCAAAATTTGGAGAAAAGCTCCAAAAGGGGCCCCTCCAGAAATTAAACATCAGGCTAAATCCCAAACGCCAAATTGACAACTGAGGCTGAAGCACCAGAACTGGGCCTGGCCATCCATCATCTGACCCTGGGAACGTCCAGTCCCCTCTCACATAGAGATTCCTCTCCCCTGTTCCTGATTAAAATGATTTGTGAATGAGGTTCCTCCTTCAGGAAGGGGATGCTTTCCAAGGGTCCTCCTCGAGGCAGAGAGAAAGAGACGTTCCCAAGAGTGTTGGTGTGGAGATTGACATTGAGACATGCTTAAGAAATTGTCACTTTTGGCTGGCTGTGACAGATTTATTTAATGGCATTGTTTTGACTGAATCATTTAATAGAATTGTTTGCACAATGGCCTTGGTGGCCACAGTAGCCACAGTGTGGTATCCTCATGGCTCAAGGAGTCTTGGTGATCAAGGTGGCCACAGTGGCCTTAGTGGTGATTGTGACCATGGTGGCCAGAGTGGCTGTGGTGGCTGCAGTGGCAACAGTTACAGCGGTGGCCCCAGTGACCTCATGGTGGCAATAGCTGCCAAGGTATCCCTAGTGGCAGTGGTAGCCTTGGTAGCCCTGGTGGTCTTGTTTCTCTGGGGGTCCTGATGGTCTTGGTGATCGTGGTGGCCACATTGACAACAGTGACCTTGGTTGCCATGGTAGCCATGGTTGCCACAGTGGCCACAGTGACCTCGGTGGCCTCATGGCTCAGAGGATTCCAGTGGCCACTGCCAGGGCTGTGGTGGCCAGGAGGAGTCCTCCAACGTGGAAGGGGGCACTGGGGACACTCCCACCTGAGGGACAAAGATGAGCATCAGGGGGACCATGAAGGGAGTGAAGGGGTCAGGGATGGCAATAAGGGAGGCTTTGGGGATCCAGGAGAGATGGGGGCCATGAGGTGACAGATGACAGGGTGTCAGGGGGGGGCATGGGGGGAAAGAGAGCCCAGGGATGTCAGGGGGGTCTTGGTGGGCTTAGGCGTGACAGGGGTCAGGAGGAGTCAGGGAGCGGGGGTTCAGGGAGGGCCAGGGAGTGTCCATGACCCACCCACATCCAGCACACAGGGCCCATCCCCACAGCACGGCCTTTGGAGGAGCGGGACAGGGTAGGCACAGAGGGTCCCCATCTCTTTCCCTGTCCCTGTTGTCCCATGGCAGGGGTGTCCCTGTCCATGTTCCCTCCCAGAAGTGGGGGTCCCCATCCCTGTGCCCTGTCATGGGAATTCGTGTCCCCACAATGGGTGTCCCCAGATTTGGGGTCCCCAGCATGGGCTGTCCTTGTCTTCCCCCACACAGTGGGAGTCCCTGCACCATCCCCAGTGAGTGTCATGGTGCCCTGTGCCTTATCACGGGTGTCCCAATGGCCACAGTGAGTGTCCCCATCACCCCAGGCTGCCCCCTGTGCCGTCACCTTGCAGCCACTCGCAGTTGTATTTGCTGGAGGTCCCGGTGGAACGGAGCTGGATTTTTGCCTTGTCCCCTATTTGGGTGACTTTGATGACCTCGAAGGTCTCAAAGGGTGGGATCAGAATGAACTGAACTGGAGAATCTTCAATTTTCACGCCGACACTCGCGCCCTTGCACGTGTGCACCTGGAACTCCGTCTCCTGCCCAGAGCACTGTGTAGTCTCATCGTTCATCCATATTGGCATGAAGCGACCAAACCGGACTTCATCACCATGCTGTGCCTCAAATCGGATCCCACACACTTTCTGTGACACATCATAACACAGCCCTTGCAGACTGTCCCTTGTTCTTGCCAGGGCATCGGTCAGCAGGAAATGCAGTGTTTTGAAGTGGAAGTTGTCCCGGTATTCCTGGTGGGAGCGCCCGGCCACGCGCACGGCATCATTGAACACACTGTGGAGGCCATCCATTGCGAAGGCCATGGTTGCGATGTTATGGTCTGGGGACAGAGGGGACTCAGGGGGTCCCTGCTTCTGCCACTCGGCTGCAGCCTTTACCCAAACCTCGGCAAACTTCTTGTTCTGCTCAAACTCAGAGTGGTTGAGGGCTGGCAATGCCGCGGTCATGGCAGGGCCACAGCCCCGGTACTGGTCATCAAAGGAGTCCTGGGCCATGTCCAGGGGCACCACCTCGATGCCCATGGTGGCCACGGCCATTGCCAGCAGTGCCAGGGTCTGAGCCAGGAGGGCCATGGAGGGGAGAGGCCACAGGGACCGGTGTGGACACTGGAGGACACAAAGGGGACACAGGGGAGACACAGAGGAGACACAGGGGAGACACAGGGAGGGTTCATCAGTGAGGGACTGGGCCGGTGAGTGGGGTCAGCCCAGGGGGAAGGGAGGCACTCCTGGCCAGCAGAGCCCTGGGCATGTCTGGGCTCCCTGATCCCAAATCCTGGGCTTACTTATCCCTCCCCAATGTCCCCCAGCCCCAGGAACCCCAATCCCACAGTACCGTGTCCTCCTGGCCCCCCAGAAGCCCAATCCTACTCCCATGACTACAAGTCCCCTCAGCCCCAGCAGAATCTCCACCCAAATCCTGGGGTCACTCTCTGAGCCCCTCAGTGTCCCTCTGAGTTGGTCCCCAGACCCCAATCCCACTCCCATTCCCCAGTTCCTTTGGTGTCACCCCAGGACATCAACCCAAATCCAGGCATCACCCTCTGCCCCCACAGTGTCTCCCAGCCCCCCCATCACCCCAATCCCACTCTCACCATCCCGTGTCCCCCCTCATTTTCCCCCAGAGCCCCCCATTACCCCAATCCCAGACCTGTGACTCCCCCAGTGTCCCCCCAGCACCGCAATCCCCATCCCTCAGTCCCGTGTCCCCCCAAGAGTTCCCCTGGGTCCCCCCAGTCCCGATACCAAAATCAGCTGGAGTGAAACTCCCTGATGGAACTGGAGGTATCAGAAAGCCGGAATTCTTTATCAGCTCAGACTCACAGTGGATCTCTCCTGGTCCTGCAGATCACGGGGGACTTTGCCACAGGGTCTTTATCCACCACACTTATAAATATTCATTAAAATGTGTCCCTCACCTCGTACAGAAACTTCCCTTTTCCGAGAAATAATTTGCATGGCTCTACCTCTGTCTGAAAATCCTTTTATGGTACTGGGGAGTCCTAAAAATTACTTTTCTCAGTGTGGTTTTCACTGAGTGCCCCAGTGTGCCAGATGACCTCAGCTTGAACTTTCACTTTAGGCAGGCACTGCTTGGTGTGTTACAGAATTTGCCAAACAACCCTCTCTTGAGTTCCCTTTATCTCTTTCTCCACAGCTTCCAGCAACATTTGCCCTGCTGTGTCCACACTTTTACATCCTTTTATTGTTTTTTGCTGTTTCTTCTTTAAGCCCTATCCAGCACCATTAAGGGATCTGAAACTTTCTATTCTCTCTCTTATTGCTCACCCTCCAGGACTCAAATCCCACAGTCCCATGTCCCCCAGTTTCCCCCAGTCCCACTCCCCACAGCTCACTGAGTTGCTGCCACACCTCAGATACCAGTTGGGGTCCCCTATCAGATGACATCCCTGTAGGCACCTTGAGCCTGGGGTTGATCTCTTGGGGGAGTGCCTGGGTGACTCTCTTGGCCTTGTTGGTGTGGCAGGAGAAGTTCTGGACCCACAAAAAAGGGATCCATCAATACCAGGAGATACCTGAGCCCATGTTGCCATGGTAGCTCAGAAAATCCATTTGCCAGTAATCATTGGGAGTGTTTCCTCTTCCAGTGATGCCTGGAGGTGATGGTTTTGAATTCAAAGGGTTCTTTTGAAAGCACATTGAGCATTACTCTGTAACAGATCTAACAATTTTGTCCTACGGACACTGAGGATCTGAGGCCACAGACCAGTGCCCACAGGCATGAATTCCCCAGAGCTTTGCTGGTGCTTTTCTCCTTTACAAATTGCAGCATCAGCTGGGGAGGGCCTGACCTGGTTATTGGGAGTTACCTCTCACCCACCCACCCACTCACCCTCTTTATTGTGGGCTTTTAGATAAGCTGCCAATTTTCAATCTGCCCAACTCTATCCAGGCCTCACCTCTGGGGCTGAAATTCCTTTCTCAGGAATTAACACCAGGATGCTTTGTTGTGGAACCTCTCGTGCAGCTTTAATGCAAGTCTGTTTCTGACACAGATTTGTCAATCCCCAAATTTCTGTCATCCAGAAATTCTTCTTCAGGCACCATGAGAAGGAGGTGCTGATACCATCCTTCAAGACCTTTGAGGTCACTGATGTCAACAGAGAGGGAAGCACGTTGAACATTGGGCTTCACTTCACTGGGAACTCCAGCAACTACAACTGCGAGTGGCTGCGAGGTGACATCATGGGAACAACCAGGGGGGATGGGGACACTCGGTGAGGGCTGGGGACAAGAACACTTGGTGCTGGGGACACCCATGGCCCAGAGGGGACAGGGACACCCACTGTGGGTGGGAGGCAGGACACCCAGAGCTGGGGACAAGGTCAGGGACAGCCACTGCTGGGCACAGGGGATGGGGACACCCAGTGCCAGGTGTGGGGGACAGGGACATCCAGTGCTGGGGTTGGGGGGGACAAGGTACATGGTACATGGCTGGGTACAGGGGAAATGGACTTTGTTATGGCCCCCTCTGACACCACACCCTCAGGGCCCCCCACCACCTCTGTCTCTCCCCCCATGGCCCTCCTGATGCCCCCCTGACCCTCTCACCCAGGATCCCCTGACCCTTCTCTTTGTCCCCACAGGTGGGAGCCTCCCCAGGAAATTCCCCCACCTTGGGGTGTACTCCTGGCTACCGTGGCCATGGCAGTGGCCATTGGAACCTTCTAAGCCATGAGGCCACCAAGGTCACAGTGGTCTTGGAGGCCACCATGGAAGGCCACCAGGATGAAGGCCACCAAGACCCCCAGGGAAATGACGCCACCAAGGCTACCGAGGCCATTATGACCACTATGGTCCCTTTGTCCACGGTGACCACTGTGGCTGTTATTTCTACTACAGCCACTGTGGCCACTTTGGCCACCTCTATGACCACTCTGGCCACTCTGGGCATTGGAACCACCATGGTCAGCATGGCCATTGTGCCCACAGTGACCCATGATGTCACTGTGCCCACTGTGACTACTGTGGTCACCGTAACTACTGAGGCCACCATGGCCACCATGGTTACCAAGGTGACCAAGGTCACTGTGGCCACCACAGCCACTGTGGCCACCATGGTCACTGTAACAAGGCATCCAACCAGGGGAAGCCCCTCCTAGAACTGCCCAGAAGAGGGAGCAATGCCAGGGCATCAGGACCAGCACAAGGGGGGCTGGAGTAGCTGGAACAGTGCAGAACAGCACGAACAGCAGAGATTGGGCAGCACCTGGGGCTGCTTGGGCACTTCCCTACAGAGGGGTTTGGGAGTGGCAATGCCACGGCCACCTGCTGATGCTCCTTGGCTGCCTCGCCTGATGTAGCAATAAATTGCTGCTTGCTCACCTGGGGTATAAAACATGTATCAAAAACTTGATCCTTGCTTGCCTGGCATATCAAATGTTTATCAGAAATTTGATCCTTGCTTGCCTGGCGTATCAAAATTTTACCAAAATTTGCTGCTGGCTCACCTGATGTATCTGCTACAGCTCCTTTAACGCCTTTCCTGCAGAGTGCCTCATTTCCTAAAATAAAGCATTGTGAGACTCTGTCCAAAGTTCCTCTCATCTGCCTCACAATCATCATTGGGGACCACTGAAGAAAAGACCCTCGCCTGAAACTTCTGACCCTTTTGGAGAAAGTCCCTTGCCAAGAACTCTGAGACCTGAGCATAAGTTCCTGACTTGCTAAGCTATTGTTCACAGGTGTGTTTGCTGTATGCTACATGGAACCCAATGAAAAGAAGAAGGGGCCACCTTGCCCTTTTTGCAACACTAGCCTTGGAAGTTGTCCCACCTCTCAGCCTGGCTGAACCTTTCCTGAGTCTTGGGTGGTCCCCCACAGAAAACCCCTCTCACCCATTTGCAACCGCCGTGACAGACAGATTGAGATGTAAGAAGCCTCTCCATCAAAAAACCAAGACATGAAATCCCTCTGTGGAAAGGCCCCTCCCTCAACTCTTCCTAAGGACAGGGACTGAAACCCCCAACCCGAGGGAGGTGTGGGGGGAGGCAAGCTGACCAAAGCAAGATGGATGTTGCAGGTGGGAGCAGTGGACCAAGAAGCCAATGGCTCTCACCCACTGCTGAGAACATGGACTGTGTGTACCCTTCTCTAAATACCATTCCTTCCCCCGAAAATACAATCGACTACCTTTGGTTCGGTTTCAAGATTCATCCCCTTCCCCCATCAAAGTAGAGTATAAGAGTTTGGATGAACTGCAACCTCCGAGATCTCCCTGGACGTGACCTGGTGAACTCCAGCGGCTGGACTTCAAAGGATTTCACCATTCTATGTTTGGTAGCTATACACAGTCCTTTTGGTCTTCCTCCCTCTTAATTATTCTCCTTTTTTGTGAATTCCTCCCCTATGCATTTCACTCTGGTTATTTCAATAAAGGTGTGTTTGTTTTGATTATCACTGAAAACCCCCCTTGTACCTTGTCGGTTTTTTGCACTCTGAGATCACCCCACAAGCCCTAACAAAACCTGTCTGTGAGGACGGCATGTGACAGGCTGGTTTTAGCCCAATTCAGCAACAAAATCTGCACCAGACCCCTCTCAATGTTGCCCTGAAGGCCACATATGGGGCATTGTCCCTGGGGCACATTCCAGGCAGAGCATCCTGTCATATCCTGCACTTCGAAGAACCTTAAAGGGTGGAACTTGGGAGGTTCAAGAGGGCAAGGGCAGATCCTGTCCCTGGGAACAGACAGTCACCAGTGCCATCTTTGGCTGGGGGGGACCTGCTGGAGCAGATGTGGAGAAGGACCTGGGGGTGCTGGTGGGTGACCAGTGAAGCTGGCTGTGCTGCCTAGGGCCAGAACGGATTCAGGGGGTATCAGCAAGAGCAGGGCCAGGAAGTCAGGGAGTGACCATGCCCCTCTGCCCTGCCCAGGAAGGCACATCAGGGGTGCCATGTCCAGTTCTGCCCTGTGCTATCTCCTGTTCTTGGCTGTGCTGGACCCAGTCCAGGTCTCAGGGATGACATTGCCTGAGCTGGGAGGTTGGGCCAGGTGCCCACTCTGGGTCCTTCCAGCATGACCCATTCTGGCATTTGGGGATTCTGGCAGTTGTGGTTCAGGAATTGTCCACCGGAGGGCAGCAGTGAGCGTGGGAAATCATCGTCACTGCGCATGCGCTGCCCCCAGCTGCAGTTCTGGGTGCCAACAGCAGGTGGCAGCACGAGCTGCTGGCGCTGCCGAGCACCCGCCCCGCCCCATCCCAGCCCCGGGGGCTCTGCAATGGTTTGGGCTGGAGCGACCTTAAAGCCCGTCCGGTGCCAGCCCTGCCATGGGCAGGGACATCTTCCCCTGGGCCAGGCTGCTCCAGGTCCCTCCCAGCCTGGCCTTGAACCCTTCCATGAGTAGGGCAGCCACAGTTTTGGTAAAGGAGGGTAACATGGTGACTGGGTCTCAAAATTATGGGATGAATATTGTGTGTATGTTAAGAGAAGTTTTGTTGGTTTATGGTTATGTTATTGTGGTTTGTTTTTCACACAACCTCTGTTGTCCCCATGGTCCCCTTTCCCTCCTCTGGATTGCTGCCACCAAATGGCCCAACTAAATGTTTGTCAGGGTTGTCAGGGACTTGTGGCAGGAGGGCGTACACCTCTGCCCCTTGCATGGGGCAGTTTGGAATGGGGAAACCTCCTGTTGCTGGGGAGGCGGGGCATGCCTCACCTCACCTCCAATCAGACTCCAGGAACGTGTCCAACAATGGACAGCAAGGAAGAGTCATCAGGCAGACTTTGAATGGGGCCATGGATATAGAAGGAAAATGTTTGAACATGTATGACTGCTTATGGTTATGTATTTGGCTGATGCAACACCAGGGGTATAAAGGTCAGAGCCGCCATTTTGTGGATGAGACTCTGGCTGCAGCTGAGCACACCGCTTAGGATTCAAGCGGAACATTTTTGCTATCAAACATTTGAGCAGAAAAATTCACCTTGCAGAGGTGTACTTGCGCAAGGGAGACAGAAGAGCCCTGTAACTTTATTCATGATTAAAGGAGGAGGCCATGTGGAATTTCCCCATGGGGTGTCTCAAGTTGCTGGACAATGCAGCCTCCTTTTTATCCCAATTTACTGACCATATCTTCCTCTCCCTTTCCCCATTGGTGAGGTACTTGGAAGGTGCAGACTTCCCAATCCAGCCACTGCACCCTTGATATGCACCCTGCCCTTCTGTAACTCATGACCATTAAAATGAGCTTTAACTTCACCATGAGTGGGGAAATCAATATTCATAAGCCTGTTAAGTCTTTGTTCCTCCTGAAGTTCAGGACTTCAGCAAGACCTTGGCTGAGCAGCAGTCTGTGTCAATGAGCAACATTTTCTGAAACTGATAGTTTCTCTGGTAACTTCCTTATCTACAAGTCCCTGGCCCTATCAACCACCAGATTTACACAGTCTGTTTCTAAAGACACTTTCCTCTTATTCCTTCCAGAGTTGAATTAATTGTGGTGCCGAAAAAGAGTTTGCTTGTGATTAAATCCTGAATATGTGGGAAAACTCAGAATTTGGGCAAGAATGTAAATGAATGAATTTCCAGAGAAGTTAAGGACAGTCAGGGAGATGTTGGGGGTGAATGAGGGTGGGGAAGAATTCTGGTTTTCCTCTTCTCTTCCTCTACTCTTCTCCCTTTTTTTTCCTTTTTTCCTCCAGGGAGATTGGCAGTGGCGGCCTTGGTGGCCACATTTTTCTGGGGGTCATGGTGGTCATGGTGATCATGGAGACCATGGTGAGTGTGAGAAATAACTGCTCACTTTGAAATTTTAAAGGTTTATTAAACCACAACACAATAAAGGGACAGAATAAGGAAAATAGGCAGCACTGGGAGTGTGGTCTACTGCCATTGGCTCGTCCCCAAAATGGTGGCTTCATCTTTTATACCCCCAGGGTTGTCACAGCCAAACGTGGCTCTCCCAAATTCTGCCATTCAAACCTTCTTTGTCGTGTGTTGGTGGAGACCTTCTTGTACCTTACTGGAGGTGATGTGAGGTGAGGTGAGGTGAGGTGAGGTGAGGTGAGGTGACGTGACGTGACGTGACGTGACGTGACGTGAGGCATGCCAGACCCCCCCAGAAACAGATTTTCCCCATTCCCAAATGCCCAATGCCAGGGGCACAGGTTCATGTCCAGCCTCCACATGTCCCTGACAATGCCGACAACCAGGGCCGTCCGGTGGGAACAATACAGAGGGGGGGAAAGGGGACAGTGGAGAGAGCAAAGGGTGTCCGAAAACCAAACTACAGGCACATTACTATAAATCAACAAAACTTCTCTTGACATACACACAATACTCACCCTTTACTTCTCAGAAACAATTATCGTATTACCAATCTATAAATAAACTGTGGCTGCGCCACTCCTGGAAGGGTTCAAGGCCAAGCTGGGCAGGGCCTGGAGCAGCCTGGCCCAGGGGAAGATGTCCCTGCCCATGGCAGGGCTGGCACCGGACGGGCTTTAAGGTCGCTCCAGCCCAAACCATTGCAGAGCCCCCGGGGCCGGGATGGGGCAGGGCGGGCGCTCAGCAGCGCCAGCAGCTCGTGCTGCCACCTGCTGTTGGCACCCGGAACTGCACAGTGAAGCTGATTTCCCGTGCTCGCTGCTGCCCTCCGGTGGACAATTCCTGAACCACAACTGCCAGAATCCCCAAATCCCAGCATGGGTCAGGCTGGAAGGACCCAGAGTGGGCACCTGGCCCAACCTCTCCCAGCTTAGGCAATGTCATCCCTGAGACCTGGATTGGATCCAGAGTAATGCAGAAAGGGACATGGCACTGGCCAGAACTCAACACAGCACTGGAGAGAGCTGGACACAGCACTCCTGATGTGCCTCAATGGGAAGGGCAGAGGGTCCCAAATACTCCCTGACCCCCTGGCCCCACCCCTCCTGATGCCCCCTGGATCCCTCCTGGCCCCAGGCCACATGGCCAGTTCCACTGGTCACCCACAGGCACCCACCATGTCCTTCCCCAGATCTGCTCCAGCAGGACCCTCTGGGTCTGGACTGACACTGAGGACTGTCCCTCCCCAGGGGCAGGACCTGCCCTTGCCCTCTCGAACCTCCCAGTCTCCAGCCTTTAAGGTCCCCCTGAAGTGCAGGATGTGTCAGGATGCTCTGCCTGGAATGTGGCCAAGAGACAATGCCCCATTTGTGGCCATTGGGACAGCATTGAGAGGGGTCTGGTGCTGCTTTTGGTGCTGAGTTGGGCTAAAACCAGCCCAAATCACCAACCTGGAATTGACAACTGAGGGTGGACCACCAGAGCTGGGCCTGGCCATCCATCAGCTGACTCTGGAAATGTCCAATCCCCTCTCAGACAGAGATTCCTCGCCCATATTCTTGCTTGGAATGAAATGTGAGTGAGATTGCTCTCTCAGGAAGGGGATGATCCCCAAGGATCCTCCTCAAAACTGAGAGAACGAGATGTGACCACCAATGTTGGATTGGGGAGCGACATGGAGCCCTGCTTAGGAATTGTCACTTTTTGTTGGCCTTGTCTGATTTATTTAATGGAATTGTTATGATTTAATTATTGATTAGAATTGCTTTGCACAATGACCTTGGTGTGTACAGCAGTCGCAGTGGCTGTGGCAGCCTTGTTACAGGGAGTTTTCATGATCATGGTGGCCAGGGTCCCCACAGTGACCTCGGTGACCTGGGTGACCTTGGTGGCCTCATGGCTCAGAGGATCCCATTGGCCCATGCCAAGGCTGTGGTGGACAAGGGAGTCCTCTGGAAGGGGGCCCTGGGGATGCTCCCACCTGGGGGAAGAAAATGGGCATAATTGGAGGGCATGTGAGGAGGTTGGGAACAGCCAAAATGGGGCATTAGCGGTGGCAGGAGTGATGGTGGCCATGAGGTGACAGGTGACAGGATGTCATAGGTGGGGGGGCATGGGGGGTAGAGGGGCTAGGTAGGTCAGCGGGGTCATGGTGGGCTTAGGGATGACAGGGGTCAGAGGGAGTCGGGGGTGCCATGGAGGGTGACAGGGGGTGACTGGGGTTCAGGGAGTGCCATGGGGGGTTGTGGCCCACCCACGTCCAGCACACGGGGCCCATCCCAACAGCACAGTTTTGGCAGGGAGAGACAGGGTCAGTACAGGCAGGGCCCAGTCTCTGCCCTCCCTTGGCAGGGGTGTTCCTGTCCCTGTCCCCTCCCAGAAGTGGGAATCCCCATCCCTGCACCCTGTCATAGATGTTCCTGTCCTCATGCCCACAATGGGTGCCCCTAAATTTGATGTCACCAGCACTGGTTGTCCTTCTCCCCACACACACAGTGGGTGTGCCTGTCCCCCACCCCCAGTGAGTATCATTGTCCCCTCTGCCTTATCATGGGTGACCCCAGGGCCACAGTGAATGTCCCCATCACCCCAGGCTGTCCCTGTGCTCTCACCTCAGTGCCACTCGCAGTTGTATTTGCTGAAGGTCCCCGTGGATCGGAGCCAGATCCATGTCCTCTTCCCATCCCGGGTGACTTTGGTGACCTCGAAGGTCTCAAAGGGCGGGATCAGCACCTCCTCCTCCCCTGGATACATGGAGAACTGACGGATGTCCGCGCCATGGCATGTGTGCACCTCGAAAATTGTGTCTGTCCCAAATCGCAGAGCAATCTCTTTACGTGCTGAGGTCGATGTGAACTGACCAAACCGGACTGTCCGGCCACGCCGTGCCTGGAAACGAACATCATGCACACCCCGGAACACGCGGCGACACTGCCAGTTCTGAGCCTGCCTCAGTGTCACCAGGGCATCAGTCAGCAGGAAATGCAGCGCTTTGAAGTGGAAGTTGTTCCGGTATTCCAGGTGGGAGCGCCCGGCCGTGCGCACGGCTGCGTTGAAGTCCCTGTACACGTGCTGCGAGGTGTAGGCCATGAGAGCGATGGCCTGCCAATGGGACGCCAGGGGGGACACGGGAGAGCCCCGCTTGCGCCACTCAACATCTGCATGATACCAGCCCCAGGCAAAGTTAGGATTTTTCTGGTACTCGGAGTTGTAGAGGGACGGCAACTTTGCATTCATGGCAGGGCCGCAGCCCCGGTACTGGTCATCGAAGGAATCCCAGACCATGTCCAGGGGCACCACCTTGATGGCCACGGTGGCCATGGTCATTGCCAGCAGTGCCAGGGTGTGAGCCAGGAGGGCCATGCTGGAGAGGCCACCACGAGCAGTGTGGGACACTGGGGGACAAAGAGGGACACACTGAGGGCACAATTGGGGCACACAGGGGTACATGGGAAGGGTTCCTCTGTGAGGGGCTGAGGAGGGGAACTGAGGGCAGCCATGGGGCAGGGGGGCAGTTTCAGCTTGAACATGCTGATTCCAAATCCTGGGGTCATTCCTGGACTCCCATCAGACTCCCAGGACAACAATCCCATTCCCCTGGTCCCATGTCCTCCACCCTTAGTGTCCTCCTAGACCCGTAGGAAATTATATCAAATTCTGTGGCCACTCTCTGTCCCAGCAGCAGTGGCCCATGGACCCCCTTCTGTGTGCCCTCCAGTGTCGTCCTGCGCCTACCAGCCCCACAAGCCCTCTCCCAATCCTGCCTCAGTTCCCCCAGTAGTGTCACTCCTGCCCAAACCCTGGGAACAATCCCTTACATCCCCAGTGTCCCCGCGGTGCCCCACCAGCCCCTCATCCCAAACCTGGTCTTGTGTTTAACCTTCCATTGTCCCCCCCACGGCTCCCCAGGACCTGACTCCTGCTCCCACATCTCTTTAGACCATGTGTGGCCCAGAGCCCTTCTGGGACTTTACCCAGACTCCAAAAGCCACCCCCTCACCCCCCCAGTGTACCCCAAATGCCTCTCCCAGACCCAAAACCTGCTCCCAGACTCGATACCCATTTCATGACAATCCACGACTCCAACCCAAGTCCAGGGTTCATCCCCTGCCCCGCACAACATCCCCCTGGAGCCCCCCATGGCCCCACTCCACAACACCAGTCCCATGTCCCTCCCACAAGTGTCCCCAGTGTCCCCCCAGTCCCTGATACCGAAATCGGCCGGAGCGAACTCCCTGATGGAATTGCAGGTAGCAGAAAGATGGAATTCTTTCTCAGCTCGGAATCACAGCAGATCTCTCCTGGTCCTGCACATGAAGGGGGATTTTGCCATAGGGCATTTATCCACCACAATTATAAATATTCATTAGAAGGGGCTTCTTAACTAATGCAGATTCATCAGTTTCTCTGGAAATAATTTGCATGGTTCTGCCCATTTCTGGAAGCCCTTTTATGGTACTGGAGGGTCATCCAAAGGGGGTTCTGGGTGTGGTTTTCATTGAGTGTCCCAATATGCCAGATCACCTTTCCTGAAACTTCTGCTTTTTGCAGGCACTGCTCCTTCTGTGGTACAGAACTCGCAAAAGACCCTCACTGGAGTCCCCTTTATCTGTTTCTCCATGGATTCCATCCATGTTCATCCTGGTTACCCTTAATTCTACCTCCTTTTCTTGCTTTTGCCCATTCATCTTTAAGCTCCATCTAGAACTACTGAGGGATTTTGATTTTCATTCTCTCTCTTATTGCTCACAGCTCAGATCCCCAGTCCCACTCCCACAGTCCCATGCAAACGTAGGAACTCACTTGCCATCTGCTTTGAGCATTGCTTGTGCCCATGGAGCCATAGGGGAAGAAAGAAGTCAATTAACAGCACAGGGATCTCCAATTAAATATAAACAAGAATTATTGTCCCTCTTGGATTCCTCCCAGCTGCCCAAAGAAGTGGCCGTACTAACATCCAGGGCACACCAGCTTGGGGATTGACAAATCCCTGTACTTGCAATAAAGCTGCACGAGAGGTTCCACAACAAAGCATCCTGGTGTTAATTCCTGAGAAAGGAATTTCAGCCCCAGAGGTGAGGCCTGGAGAGAGTTGGGCAGATTGAAAATTGGCTGCTTTTCTAAAAGCCCACAATAAAGAGGGTGGCTGGGTTGGTGAGAGGTTATTCCCAATAACCAGGTCAGGAATTCCCCAACTGATGCTGCAATTTGTAAAGGAGAAAACACCAGCAAACCTCTGGGGAATCGATGAGATGGGGACTGGTCTGTGGCCTCAGACCCTCAGTGACCTATAGGACAAAATTGTCAGGTCTGCTGCAGAGCAATGCCAGATATGTTTTCAAAAGAACCCTTTGTATTCAAAACCATCACCTCCAGGCTTCACTGGAAGAGGAAACACTCCTGGGGATTACTGGCAAATGGATTTTCTGAGCTACCATGCCAGCCTGGGCTCAGGTATCTCCTGGTGTTGGTGGACCCCTTCTTGAGGGGTCCAGGACTTCTCCTGCCACACCAACAAGGCCAAGGGAGTCACCCAGGCACTCCCCCAAGAGATCATCCCCAGGCTCAAGGTGCCTACAGGGATGTCATCTGATAGGGGACCCCAAGTGGTATCTGAGGTGTGGCAGCAACTCAGTGAGCAGTGGGGAGTGGGACTGGGGGAGACTGGGGGGACATGGAACAGTGAGATTGGGGTTGTGGAGGGTGAACAATAAGAGAGAAAATAGAAAGTTTCAGATCCCTTAATGGTGCTGGATAGAGCTTAATGATGAACGGGCAAAAGCAAGAAAAGGAGGTAGAAGTGTGGATACCGGGATGAATGTGGATAGAATCCCTGGAGAAACAGATAAAGAAACTCCAGTGAGGGTCTTTTGCAAGTTCTGGACCACAGATGGAGCAGCGCCTGCAAAAAGCAGAAGTTTCAGGAAAGGTCATCTCGCATATTGCGGCAATCAGTGAAAACCACACCCAGACACCCCTTTGGATGACCCTCCAGTACCATAAAAGGACATCCAGAAAGAGGCAGAACCATGCAAATTATTTCCAGAGAAATTGATGTATCTGCATTAGTTAAGAAGCCCCTCCTAATGAATATTTATAAGTGTGGTGGATAAATACCCCATGGCAAAGTCCCCCCTCATGTGCAGGACCAGGAGAGATCTGCTGTGATTCCGAGCTGAGAAAGAATTCCATCTTTCTGATACCTGCAATTCCATCAGGGAGTTCACTCCGGCTAATTTCGGTATCAGGGGCTGGGGGACACTGGGGACACTTGAGGGGGGGACATGGGACTGGGATTGCAGGGTGGGGCCATGGGGGCTTCAGGGGGATGTTATGGGGGCAGGGGGTGACCTCTGGATTTGGGTTGGAGTCTTGGGGTGCCACCAACAGGATCAGGGGACTGGGAGTGGGACTGGGGTCTGGGAGAGGGCTGAGGAGGACAATGGGGGCTGAGGCAGTGGCTTTAGGGATTTAGTTGGGGTTTGTAACCAGCCCGGCGCTACAAGAGAGTTGCAGAGGATTGGGAGCAGGATTGAGGATGAGGGGAGCACTGGGGGGACAATGGAAGGGTAAACACTGGACTGGCATTGGGAGGGGGGCTGGTGGACCACTGAGGGGACACTGGGGAGGTCAGGGATTGTCCCCAGGGTTTGGGCTGGGGAACTGCAGAGGGGCTGGGGTGGGCTTGTGGGGCTTGTGGGCACAGGGACGACACTGGGGGGGACACAGCAGTGGGATCCAGGGGGGGCATTGTGGGAGTGGATTTTGGGTCATGGGGCGCAATGCTCGAGGGTCAGGGAGTGACCCCAGAATTTGAATCCTGGTCCTGGGGGGCTGGGAGGCCACTAAGGGTTGAGGGTATGAGACCATGGGAGTGGGATTGTTGTCCGGGGGGTCTGAGGGACACTGGGGAGTCCTGGAATTACCCCAGGTTTTCCAATCAGCATTCCAGGTCTTCTAACCAGAGCTTTCCCCCTCCACTCCTTCCCCAGCCCCTCACAGAGGGAGCTTTACTCTGTAGCCCTGTGTGCCCTAATTGTCCCCTCAGTGTGTCCCCTTTTGTCCCCCAGTGTCCCACACCAGTCCCTTGGCTTCTCCCAGAGGCTTCTCCCCACCATGGCCCTCCTGGCTCGCCCCCTGGCACTGCTGGCAATGACCTTGTCCGTCACGGCCATCAAGGTGGTGCCCCTGGACATGGCCAGGGACTCCTTCGATGACCGGTACCGGGGCTGCGGCCCTGCCATGATTGCGGTGCTGCCGGCCCTCCACAACTTTGAGTTCCAGGTGAATCCTCTCTTCAGCCAGACCTGGGTGAAGGCCGAGGCTGAGTGGCACAAGCGGGGCTCTCCTGTGTCCCCTCTGGCGTCCCCAGCCCAGGCCGTGGCTCTCATGGCCTACACAACAAAGGACATTTACAAGGACTTCAACGCAGCCGTGCGTGTGGCCGGGCGCTCCCGCCAGGAATACCGGAACAACTTCCACTTCAAAACGCTGCATTTCCTGCTGACCCAGGCCCTGGGGACACTGAGGCAGGCTCAGAAAGCAAAGTGTCGCCACGTGTTCCGGGGTGTGCATGATGTCCGGTTCCAGGCACGGCGTGGCCAGAAGGTCCGGTTTGGCCAATTCACATCGACGTCGCTGAGCAAAGAGGTCGCCCAGAAATACGGAACAGACACCATATTCGAGGTTCAGACGTGTCACGGCGTGGACATCCAGGCTTTTTCCTTCTATCTGAGCAACCGAGAGGTGCTGATCCCGCCATATGAAACCTTTGAGGTGACCAAAGTCACCAGGAATGGGAAGAGGGCATGGATCAGTCTCCGCTCCACCGGGACCTACAGCAAACACAACTGCGCGTGGCTGTGAGGTGACAGCACAGGGGACAGCCTGGGGTGATGGAGACACGCAGTGTGGCCTTGGGGACAGCCATGGTATGGCACGGGGGGAATGGGGACAGGGACAGGGTCAACCACTGTGTGTGGGTGGGACAAGAACATCCACAGCGAGGGACCAGGACAGAGACACCCAGTGCTGGGAACACCCAATATGGGGACAGGGGACACACATGATAGGACACGGGGGGTGAGGACACTCCCTGCCAGCTGTGGGAACACTCACTGAGAGTTTGGGGTCAGGGACATCCACTGCTGGGAGACCAGGTCTGGGGACACCCATTGGGGGCACTGGGGCAAGAATGTCCATGAGAGGGCACAGGGAGGGGGAAGCCCCACATCTGGGAGGGGACAGGGACAGGAACACCCCTGCCAGGGGAGGGCAGAGACTGGGCCCTGCCTGTCCCGACCCTGTCCCTCCCCATCAAATGCAGTGCTGTGGGGGTGGGCCCTGTGTGCTGGACACGAGTGAGTCGGGACCCCCACGGCAATCCCTGATCCTCTGTCACCCCCATGGCTCCCCCTGACTACCACTCAACCCTGTCACCCCTAAGCACCCCTTGACCCCCTTGGTCTCCCTGATCCCTCCCATGTACCCCCCTGTGTCCCCATTGAAACCCTGTCACCTCATGGCCCCCATCTCTCCTGCCACCCCAAACCATCCATCATGGCTGTCCAAGACCCCCTCACTCCCCCCATGGTCCCCCTGATGCCTCTCTTTGTCCCCCAGGTGGGACTGTCCCCAGGACGTCCTTCCAATTTGGAGGACTCCTCCTGGCCACCACAGCCCTGGTAGTGACCACCAGAATTCTCAGCACCACCAAGGTCACTGTGGTCACTGTGGCAGCTGTGGCCACCGTGATCATCAAGACTCCCTGAGCCACAAGGCTACCACAGAGACTGTGACCGCTGTGCCCACCAGAGCCATTGTGCAAAGAAATCCTATTAAAAACTCTATTGAAACAATTCCATTAAATAATTTGATCAAAACAATTCCATTAAATAAATCTGTCACAGCCAGCCAAAAGTGACAATTTAAAGCAGGGCTTGATGACGCTCACCACACCAACATTCACAGGAACATCTCTTTCCTTCTGCCTCAAGGAGGATCCTTGGGGAGCATCCCCTTCCTGAGGGAGGAAACTCACACACATTTCATTGCAAGCAGGAACAGGGGAGAGAAATCTCTGTCTCAGAGGGGACTGGATGTTCCCAGGGTCGACTGATGGATGGCCAGGCCCAGCTCTGGTGATCCAACCTCACTTGTAAGTTCGGGATTGGGGATTTGGGCTGGTTTTAGTCCAATTCAGAATCCAAACTGGATCAAGACCCCTCTCAGTGCAGCCCCGATGGCCACAAATGGGGCATTGTCCCTTAGCCACATTCCAGGCAGAGCATCCTGACACATCCTGCACTTCAGGGGGACCTTAAAGGCTGGAAACTGGGAGGTTCAAGAGGGCAAGGGCAGGTTCTGCCCCTGGGGAGGCACAGTCCCCAGTGGCAATCCAGGCCTGGAGGGTCCTGCTGGAGCAGGTCTGGGGAGGGACATGGTGGGTGCTGGTGGGTGACCCGTGAAGCTGGCCATGTGGCCTGGGGCCTGGAGGGATCCAGGGTGTATCATGAAGAGCAGGCCCAGTAAGTCAGGCAGTGTTTGTACCCCTCTGCCGTTCCCACTGAGGCACATCAGGAGTGCTGTGTCCAGATCTTCACAGTGCTGTGTCCCTTTCTGCGCTGCTCTGGATCCTATCCTGTGCTCAGGGATGACACTGCCTGAGCTGGGAGAGGTTGGGCCAGGTGCCCACTCTGGGTCCTTCCAGCCTGACCCATGCTGGGATTTGGGGATTCTGGCAGTTGTGGTTCAGGAATTGTCCACCGGAAGGCAGCAGCGAGCGCGGGAAATCATCGTCACTGCGCATGCGCCGCTCCCAGCTGCAGTTCCGGGTGCCAACAGCAGGCGGCAGCACGAGCTGCTGGCGCTGCCGAGCGCCCGCCCCGCCCCATCCCGGCCCCGGGGGCTCTGCAATGGTTTGGGCTGGAGCGACCTTAAAGCCCGTCCGGTGCCAGCCCTGCCATGGGCAGGGACATCTTCCCCTGGGCCAGGCTGCTCCAGGCCCTGCCCAGCCTGGGCTTGGACACAGCCAGGAATGGGGCAGCCACAGCTTTGTTATAGATGGATAACATGATGATTGGCTCTCACAATTAAGTGAAGAATGTTGTTTGTACGTTCAGAGAAGTTCTGTTTTTTATGGCTACCTTATTGTGGTTTGTTTTTCGGACAACCTCTTTTCTTCCCTGATCTTCCTTTCCCCCCTCTTTATTTTTGCCACCAGATGGCCCAGGTTATCAGGGCCGTCAGGAATATGTGGATGGAGGGCGTGTACCTGTGCCCCTTGCATCAGGCAGTTGGGGAAGGGCCAAGCCTGTTGCTGGGGAGGCGTGGCATGCCTCACCTCACCCCCAATCAGACTGCAGGAAGGTCTCCACCAATGGACAGCAAGGAAGAGTCATCTGGCAGACTTTGAATGGGGCCAGGGATATAGAAGGAAAATATTTGAATATGTATGACTGCTTATGAATGTGTATTTGGCTGATGCAACACCCGGGCTATAAACAGCAGAGCCGCCATTTTGTAGATGAGACTCTGGCTGCAGCTAAGCGCAGCGCTTAGGATTCAAGTGGAACAACATTTTTGCTATTGACCATTTGATCAGAAAAATTCACCCTGCCAGACATTTACTTGCAAAAAGGAGACAGAAGAGTCCTGTAATTTTATTCATGAACAAAGGAAGAGGCCATGGGGAATTTCACCATGGGGTGCCTCAAGTTGCTGGACGATGCAGCCTCCATTTTATCCCAATTTCCCACCCATATCTCCCACTCCCCTTCCCCATTGGCAGAGGTATTCGGAAGGTGCAGACTTCCCAATCCACCTGCTGAATGTTCCCCTTGCTACGCACCCCGCCCTTCTGTAACACAGACACGTGACCATTAAAATGAGCTTTAACTTCAGCATCGGTGGGGAAATTATTATTCATAAGCCTGTTATTTCTTTGTTCTTCTTGAAATTCAGGAATTTGGTAGGACCTTGCTGAGCAGCAGTCCATGTCAATGAGGAACATTTTCTGAAACTGATAGTTTCTCCAGTCACTTCCTTCTCTACATGTCCCCAGCCTTATCCACCACCAGATTCACACAATCTGTTTGTAAAGAAACATTCCTCCTATTCCTTTCTAGGTTAAATTAATTGGGATGCGGAAATAGAGTTTGGTTTGGTTTAAGTGCTGAATATGTGGGAATTCACAGGATTTGGGCAAGAATGCAAATCAATGAATCTCCTAAAAGGTAAAGGGCATTTAATGAAATATTGGGGCGTGGGGAGTAGGTAGAATTTTCTTTTTCACATGTCTTCCTCTTTTTTCCCTTTTTTCTTCCCAGGGAAAATGGCAGTGGTGGCCTTGGTAGCCTTGGTTGCCTCTTTTCTCTGGGGGTCACGGTGGCTTTGGTGATCGTGGAGACCACGGTGACCTTCATTGCCTTGTGGCTCAGACAATCCCGGTGGCCCCTGCCAGGGCTGTCCTTGTGGCCAGGAGGAGCCCTCTGAGGTGGGAGGGGGCCCTGGGGATGCTCCCACCTGGGAGGAAAAAGAGGGGGATGAGTGGTCCATGGAGGTGAGGGGGTTGAGGAGGGTCAGAGAGAGGGGTCAGGGGTTACAGGGGCACAGGAGGGGCCAGGAGGGGCCGTGATCTCTCCCGGTGCTGCACAACAGAAGGGACTTTGCCACACAGAATCTATCAGTCCTAATTATACATATTCATTCAAATGGGCTTCTTAGCTAATCCAAAACCAGCACTTCTCCCGTAAATAATTGCCATGGCTCTGCCTCTTTTAGGAAATAATTTTTCTTGTCCTGGAGGGTCATAAACTGGGGTTTCTGGGGGTCATTTTCACTGAGTGCTCCAATATCTCAGATGACCTTGCCTCAAACTTTCGCTTTGGGCAGATGCAGCTCCTTCTGTGTTTCAGAATTTGTCAAAAACACCACTGGAGTTCCCTTTATCTCTTTCTCCACTGCTTCCAGCCACTTTTATTGTCCTGTGTAAATACCTTTACATCCTTTTATCATTTTTGCCACTCAGACTTTAAGCTCTACCCAGCATCTCCAGTATGTGGGGAAAAGCCACACTATGAAAAGACAAGTGTTCACAAAATAGTCTTGAAACTCGATTGGAATAAAGGGACAGAGTTTCCACAGCCATACCCCTGTGGGGTTTCTCTCTTCAGGATTCAGAGAGCTCAGCCTCCTTTTATCCCAAACTCAGGGCTGCAAGGTGCCCTCTCCCTTTCCCCATTGGCTGAGGTACCGGAAAAGTGCAGCTGTCCCAAAGCACCCACCCCACATCCCCCTTGAAGCTGTCATATTCTCCCTAAGTTCAGAAGTTCAGGCTGTCTGGGTTATAGAATAGACTTTGTGGGGAACAATTTCTCTTATTAGATGAATGTTCAGGACTTCAAACTTTCTGGCCAAGCCACCGGAGTTCTATGACAAACCACATGTGTTCCTGTGTAGACATATCAAGACCCATTTTGAAGACACTGACAACAATGTCTCCTAAAGATCCTCAACCCTCCGAGTAGTTTTACAAAGACATCAGCACCCATCTTTCCTATAAAATCCTTCCCTGTGGCGGTGGTGATGCCCTGGCACAGGTTACCCAGAGAAGCTGTGGCTGCCCCATCCCTGGCTGTGTCCAAGGCCAGGTTGGGCAGGGCCTGGAGCAGCCTGGCCCAGGGGAAGATGTCCCTGCCCATGGCAGGGCTGGCACTGGACGGGCTTTAAGGTCGCTCCAGCCCAAACCATTGCAGAGCCCCCGGGGCCGGGATGGGGCGGGGCGGGCGCTCGGCAGCGCCAACAGCTCGTGCTGCCGCCTGCTGTTGGCACCCGGAACTGCACAGAGCCACTGATTTCCCACGCTCGCTGCTGCCCTCTGGTGGACAATTCCTGAACTGCAACTGCCAGAATCCCCAAATCCCAGCATGGGTCAGGCTGGAAGGACCCAGAGTGGGCACCTGGCCCAACCTCCCAGCTCAGGCAGCGTCATCCCTGAGACCTGGATTGGAAACTAGAGCAGCCCAGAACTGGACACAGCACTGGACAGAGCTGGACGCAGCAATCCTGATGTGCCTCCCTGGGAAGGACAGAGGGCCATGGTCACTCCCGGACTTCCTGACCCCACCACTCCTGATACCCCCTGGATCCCTCCTGGCCCCAGGCCACATGGCCAGCTTCACGGGTCACCCACCAGCACCCCCAGGTCCTTCCCCACAGCTGCTCCAGCAGGTCCCACCAGCCAGGAATGGCACTGGCGACTGTCCCTCCACAGGGACAGGACCTGCCCTTGCCCTCTTGAACCTCCCAATTTCCAGGCTTTAAGATCACCCTGAAGTGCAGGATGTGGCAGGATGCTCTGCCTGGAATGTGGCCAAGGGACAATGCCCCATTTGTGGCCATCAGGGCTGTGCTGGGAGGGGTCTCCTGCTGATTTTTTTGCTGAATTGGGCTAAAACCAGCCCAAATCATGAACCCCAAATTGACAAGTGAGGATGAAAGACCAGAACTGGGCCTGGCCATCTATCAACTGACCCTGGGAATGTCCAGTCTCCTCTCAGACAGAGATTCCTCTCCCCGGTTCCTGCTGGAAATGAAATGTGTGTGAGGTTCCTCCCTTGGGAGGGAGTGCTCCTGAGGGATCCTCCTTGAGGCAGAGAGAAAGAGACGTTCCCAGGAGTGTTGGTGTGAGGACTGACATTGAGCCCTGCTTAGGAATTGTCACTTTGTTCTGGCTTTGTCAGATTTATTTAATGGAATTGTTTTGATAGAATTATTTCATAGAATTGCTTTGCACAATGATACTGGTGGCCACAGTGGCTACAGTGGCTGTTGTAACTTTGTGGTGACTCCGGGTCTCTTGGTGATCATGGTGGCCACAGTGACCTCATGGTGGCAACAGCTCCCAAGGTGGCCAGAGTGGCTGTGGTGGCCTTGGTAGCCTTGGTGGCCTCGTTTCTCCAGAGGTCATGGTGGTCTTGGTGATTGTGGTGGCCACAGGGATGACAGTGACCTTGGTTGCCATGGTGGCCATGCTTGCCACAGTGACCACAGTGACCTTGGAGACCACAGTGGCCTCGTGGCTCAGAGGATCCCAGTGGCCACTGCCAGGGCTGCGGTGGCCAGGAGGAGTCCTCCGACATGGAAGGGAGCCCTGGGGGCGCTGCCACCTGTCAGACAAAGAGACGGACGTCAGGGGGATCATGGGGGGAGTGAGGGGGTGGGGGAGGACCATAATGGGGGGTTAGGGGTGACAGGAGAGATGGGGGCCATGAGGTGACAGCTGACAGGGTGTTGCGGGGAGGCACAGGGGGGCACGAGGCCCAGGGAGATCAGCAGGGTCATGGTGGTCGTAGGGGTGACAGGGATCAGGGGGAGTCAGGAGGTGCCATGGCGGGTGACAGCTGGGGACAGGGGTTCAGGAAGGGCCATGAGGGCTCCCAGCCCACCCACGTCCAGCACACAGGGCCCAGCCCCACAGCACTGCCTTTGGTGGGGAGGGACAGGATCAGAATGGGGACATCCCTGTCCCTGTGGTCCCCTGGCTGGGCTGTCCCTGACCCTGTCTCCTCCCAGATGTGGCGGTCCCCATCCCGGTGCCCTGTCATGGCCATTCCTGTCCCCGTGCCCACAATGGGTGTCCCGAGATTGGCGTCCCCAGCATGGGCTGTCCCTGTCCCCAAACTCTCAGTCAGTGTCCCCACCCTCTGTGCCCTGTCATGGGTATTCCCTGTCCACAGTGGCCCTCCCCAGCACTGGGTGTCGCTGTCCCCCCATGCCCAGTGAGTCTCATTGTCCCCTGTGCCTTATCCTGGTGTCCCCATGGCCACAGTGGGTGCCCCCAGCACTTGGTTTCTCACCACATCCAGTGAGTGTCCCCAGCACTGGCTTTCCCTCTCCTTCTGCCCAGCATGGGGTGTCCTTGTCCCCGCAGCCACACTGGGTGCCCATGTCCCTGCCCCATCCCCAGTGGGTGTCCCCATCGCCCCAGGCTCTCATCTGTGGCGCCACCTTGCAGCCACTCGCAGTTGTATTTGCTGAAGGTCCCATTGGAGCGGAGCTGAATCCATAGCCTTTCTCCTTTCTTGCTGACTTCGATGACCTCAAAGGTCTCAAAGGGTGGGATCAGCACCTCCATCTCGCCAGGATATTTGGAGAATTCGTGGATTTCTGCACCGTGGCACGTGTACACCTGGAACATCGTGTCTCTCCCAAATTGCTGGGAGGCTGTTACATTCTGTGACGCCGACGTGAATCGACCGAACCGCACGATGTCACCGGACACTGCCTGGAACCTGACCCCACACACCCCCCGGTACACGTTCTGACACTTTGGTCCCTGAGTGACCCTCAGTGTCGCCAGGGCCTGGGTCAGCAGGAAATGCAGTGTTTTGAAGTGGAAGTTGTCCCCGTATTCCTGCCTGGAGCGCCCGGCCGTGTGCACGCCTGGGTTGAACTCTCCGTACAGGTCATTCATCGTGTAGGCCATGAGGGCGATGGCCTGGGCTGGGGATGACAGAGGGGACACACGGGACCCCCGACTCTGCCACTCAGCTCTGGCCTTAGTCCAGGCCTTGGCAAAGAGAGGGTTCTGCCCAAAGTCAGAGCGGTTGAGGGCTGGCAACGCCTCAGTCATTGCAGGGCCGCATCCCTGGTACTGGTCATCAAAGGAGTCCTGGGCCATGTCCAGGGGCACCACCTCGAAGCCCATGGTGGCCATGGCCATTGCCAGCAGTGCCAGGGTCTGATCCAGGGGGGCCATGGCAGAGAGAGGCCACAGGGACCGGTGTGGACACTGGAGGACACAGAGGGGACACAGGGGAGACACAGGGGAGACACAGGGAGGGTTCATCAGTGAGGGACTGGGGAGGGGAGTGGGGTCAGCCCAGGGGGAAGGGAGGCACTCCTGGCCAGCAGAGCCCTGGGCATGTCTGGGCTCCCTCATCCCAAATCCTGGGGTTACTTATCCCTCCCCAATGTCCCCCAGCCCCAGGAACCCCAATCCCACACTACCGTGTCCTCCTGGCCCCCCAGAAGCCCAATCCTACTCCCATGAATACACGTCCCCTCAAATCCTGGCGTCACTCTCTGAGCCCCCCGGTGTCCCCCTCGGCTCATCCCCAGACCCCAATCCCACTCCCATTCCCCAGTTCCTTTGGTGTCACCCCAGGACATCAACCCAAATCCAGGCATCACCCTCTGCCCCCACTGTGTCTCCCATCCTCCCCATCACCCCAGTCCCACTCTCACCATCCCGTGTCCCCCCTCATTTTCCCCCAGAGCCCCTCATGACCCCAATCCCAGACCTGTGACTCCCCCAGTGTCCCCCCAGCACCACAATCCCAATCCCTCAATCCCACGTCCCCCCAAGAGTTCCCCTGGAGTCCCCCCAGCCCCGATACCAAAATCAGCTGGAGTGAACTCCCTGATGGAACTGGAGGTAGCATAAAAACTGAGTTCTTTATCAGCTCAGACTCACAGTGGATCTGTCCTGGTCCTGCAGGTCACAGGGGACTTTGCCACAGGGTCTTTATCCACCACAATTGCAAATATTCGTTATAATGTGTCCCTCACCTAGTACAGAAACTGTACATTTCCTAGCAATAATTTGCATGGCTCCACCTCTTTCTTGAAATCCTTTTATGGTCCTGGAGAGTCCTAAAAATGACTTTTCTCAGTGTGGTTTTCACTGAGGGCCCCAGTGTGCCAGATAACCTCACCTTGAACTTTCACCTTTGGCAGACACTGCTCCTTCTGTGTTACAGAATTTGCCAAAACCCCTCACAGGAGTGCCCTTTATCTCTTTCTCCATAGGTTCCACCCACCTTTGTTCTTCTCTGTACACACTTTTACATCCTTTTCTTGGTTTTTACTACTTCTTTTTAAACCCTATTAAGCACCTTTAAGGGATCTCAATTTCTATTCTCTCTCTTATTGTTCACCCTCCAGGACCCCAATCCCACAGTCCCATGTTCCCCCAGTCTCCCCCAGTCCCACTCCCCACTGCTCACTGAGTTGCTGCCACACCTCAGATACCACTTGGGGTCCCCTATCAGATGCCATCCCTGTAGGCACCTTGAGCCTGGGGATGATCTCTTGGGGGAGTGCCTGGGTGACTTCCCTGGCCTTATTGGTGTGGCAGGAGAAGTTCTGGACCTCCAAGAAGGGATCCACCAACACCAGGAGATACCTGAGCCCATGTTGGCATGGTAGCTCAGAAAATCCATTTGCCAGTAATCCCCAGGAGTGTTTCCTCTTCCAGTGATGCCTGGAGGTGATGGTTTTGAATTCAAAGGAAACTCTTGTGCTGCTTTAGTGCAAGTCTATTTCCCACAGGGATTTGTCAGTCCCCAGGCTGGTGTGCCCTGGGTTGTAGAACGGCCACGCCTTGGGGCAGCTCAGCTCAGCTCAGGCACCCAGGCACTCCCCCAAGAGATCATCCCCACGCTCAAGGTGCCCACAGGCATGTCTGTTGAGGGATTTTTGAAGGAAAATGGAGACATAGTGCCCAAGCAGCCTTTAAAGGGACTGAGCAGAATTTCTCATTGTCCCCGATAGCTCAAAAACAGGAAGAGCCTACTCAGGAGAAAAACGAGTCCAGGATGTGGGGCGGGCTAAGAAGACAGAGCAAAAAACCACACCAGAGCGCCTGAAGGGAAAACAATAAACCACAGTGAGATGCATGAAGAAAGAAGACTGAACAATGAGCTGAAGGCTTGAGACGCGTGCACAGCCAGGCTAAACCAATCATGTATTAGCCTGAGGCGCGTGAACAGTAGAACAAAGCATAAATACATTTTGTTCTTGTAATAAATTTGACTTCACTTGGTCATATTGATCATGGTGTGATGTCCCATTGCTGATCCTCCGCAGATGGCATCTGATAGGGGACCCCAAGTGGTATCTGAGGTGTGACTGCAACTCAGTGAGCACTGGGGAGTGGGACTGGGGGCAACTGGGGGGACATGGGACGGTGGGATTGGGGTCCTGGGGACTGAGCAATAAGAGAGAGAATAGAAAGTTTTACATCCCTTAATGGTGCTGGGTACAGCTTAAAGATGAACAGGTAAAAACACAGCGGGGCAAAGGTGGCTGTAACCTGTGGAGAAAGAGATAAAGGGAACTGCAGTGAGGGGTTTTTGGCACGTTCTGTACCACAGAAGGAGCAGCGCCTGCCCAAAGCGAAAGTTTGAGGCAAGGTCACGTGGGATATTGGGGCACTCAGTGAAAACCACAATGAGAAAACTCATTTTAATGAGTCTCCAGCACAATAAAAAGCAGCAGAGCCATGCAGATTATTTATGGGAAAAGTGCTGGTTCCTGTATTAGATAAAGACACATTTTCATGAATATTTATAATTATGATGCATAAATACCCAATAGCAAAGTCCCCCCTGAGCTGCAGGACCAGGAGAGATCTGCTATGAGTCCAAGCTGATAAAGAATTCCGGCTTTCTGATACCTGCAGTTCCATCAGGGAGTTTCACTCTGTCTGATTTCAGTATCAGGGGCTGGGGACCCTTGTGGGGGGGAACATGGGACAGCGGGATTGGGGTCTGGGGGGGCACTGGGGGTGTCACAGAACAGGGACTGGGGTGGTCTGGGGGCCACCAATGGGAGACACAGGACCATGGGAGTGGCAGTGGGGTGATGGGGGACACTTGGGGGGCCCATGGGACTGGATCGGGGTCCAGGGGTCACTGGGGAGGTCATGGGACTGAGAGAGGGATTGGGGTAAGGGGGGAAGGGGACAGGGACAGTGGGACCCATTGGGGACCCCAAACCTTGGGCCAGGGTCCTGGGGGACATGGGGCCACTGGGAGGGGTACAAGGGACTGGGAGAGGGATTGGGGTAATGGAAACACTGGGAAACACCAGGAGGGGGGACACAGAACTGTGGGAGTGGGATTGAGAGTCTGGGGGTCACACGGGTTACTGGGGGGGGGTCAGGAAATGGCCCCAGGATTTGAGTCAGGGTCCTGAGGGTGGCTGACAAGACACCTTGAGGGGGGATATAGGACTGTGGGACTGGGATTGGGAGTTGGGGGGTCTGGGGGACACTGGGGCATCCAGGAGTGACCCCTGGATTTGGGATCAGATTCCAGGACATGCCCAGGGGTCATGTCCAGCTCCTTTAACGCCTCTCCTGCAGAGCGCCTCATTTCCTAAAATAAAGCAGTTCCTGGAGTTTTTGTTAGAGGGAAATCAAAAGATTATTTTTCAAACCTCAATCTACAAAAGGTGCTGGAGAAATGTTCCTCCCTTTTTCCTCATTCACTGCAGACCCTGAGAAAGGACCTGGAGGGGCTGGAGCATGACCAGGGAAGGGATGGAGCTGGGGAAGGGTCTGGAGCAGCAGGAAGGTCTGACGGAGCTGCTGGGGGCTGCTCGGTGCAATTTAAAATGATGAATAATCAGTTTGGGGCCTGTTCCAAATTTCCTGATTTGAGGCAATGCAACAGAAGAAGCACTGGGAGGAAAGAAAGAAAAACAAACAGAATGAGAAAGGAAGAAAAATAAAATGGAGAAAGGGGGACAGAGGCTGCACCACCTATTTTGTGATGACAAACCCTCATGTTTCACTCAGGAAACTCTTTTTTCTTTCAAATCAGGGATTTTCCTATCATTTGCAACAACTTCAATGGGGACACCAGACTGGGAGTGGGAGTGGGGCAAGGAGGGGGGGCAAGAGTGACACTGGGAAGGTCAGGGGGTGACCCCAGATTTGGGTTGGGGTCCTGGAGGGTCTGAAGGGACACTGGAGACATTACAGCAAGAATGCAGGTGTGGGATTTGGGCCCCTGGGAGACTGGAGGACACTGGGTCACCCAGGAGTGACCCCAGGATTTGAGATCAGGCTCCCAGGATGTGTACAGAGCTCTCTTGGCCAAGGCTGCCCTCCCTCTCCTGGGGCTGACACCACCCTCCTTCCCCAGCCCCTGATGGATGGATCTTCTCTGTGTCCCATTGTCCCCCCATGTCCCCTCAGCATCCTCTCAGTGTCACATCAGTGTCCTGCAATGTTCCTCAGTGTTCCCCATGTCCCACAGTGGCCCCTCAGTTTCCCAGTGTCCCCCGGTGTTTCACACTAGTCCTGGTGGCCACTGCCTTCTCTGGACTCCCAGGTTAGGACCCTGGCACTGCTGGCAATGACCGTGGCAAACACAGGCTTCACAGTTGTCCCCCTGGACATGGCTTGGAACTCCTTTGATGACCAGCATCCAGGCTGCCGACACACCATGACAGAGTTGTTGCCAGCCCTCAACCACTTTGAGTTCCAGCAGAATCCTCTGTTTGCCCAGACCTGGATGATGGCTGCGGCCGAGTGGTGGAGGCGGGTCCACCTGTGACTCCTCTGTCCCCAGCCCAGGCCATTGCCCTCATGACCTACACAATGAAGGACGTGTACAAGGAGTTCAATGCCACCGTGCATGTGGCTGGGCACTCCCACCAGCAATACCGGGACAACTTCTGTAGTGTTGTGCGCTACAGAATGCTACCAACAGCCCCTGGAGCTCTCCTGGTTTTGTCATCAGGAAGCGTGGAGGTGACAGGTGGCGTCTTCTCCACGATCTGAGGAAAATCAATAATGTCATTGGAGACACGGGTTGCATCCAGCCAGGGATGCCTTCCCCATCTGTGCTCCCACAAAATTGGAAATTGGCAGTTATTGACATCAAAGACTCTTTCTTTCACATTCCCCTTCACCCAGATGATGCGCCATGGTTTGCTATCTCTGTGCCCCCCATCAACAGAGGAGCTCCCATGAAGCGCTACCACTGGTGCGTTCTTCCTCAGGGAATGAAGAACAGCCCCACTATCTGACAGTGGTGTGTTGCTAGGGTTCTGTCACCTGTGCGCGCAAGGGAGAAAAAATGCATAATATATCATTACATGGATGAGATCCTTGTTTGTGCCCCTGACGATGACATGCTTGCACGCGCCTTAGAGGACACGATTACAGCCTTGTTGGTGGCAGGATTTGAGCTGCAAACAGAGAAAGTCCAACGCCTGCCGCCTTGGAAGTATCTGGGCCTTGAGATCACCCACCGTTCCATTACACCCCAAAAAATCCTAATTCACACTAACCCTAAAACCCTAAGAGACCTGCACCAGCTCTGTGGATCCCTAAACTGGAGCAGGCCCTGGTTAGGACTCACCACAAGAGATTTATCCCCTCTATTCAACTTGTTAAAAGGCGGGGAGACCCTGGATTCCCCGAGGTCCCTGTCTCCGGAGGCCAGGGCAGCACTCGAGAAGGTCCAGTCCACCATTGCAAGTCAACACGCCCACCGGTGTCGTGAGGATCTGCCCTTCAGCTTCATCATCCTGGGTAGGCCACCGCATCTTTATGGGTTGATTTTTCAATGGGACACGGACCAAAAGGACCCCCTCTTAATCATAGAGTGGGTGTTCCTTGGTCACCAGCTGTCCAAGAGCGTCACCAAGCCACAAGAGCTGATGGCCCAGCAGATCACGAGGGCCAGGTCTCGCCTGCGTGTATTGGCAGGGTGCGATTTTGCCAGCATTCACCTCCCTATCCAAACATCCATGGGGACAATATCTCTGGACACTGTGGAAAATTTATACCGGCCTAATGAGAATTTGCAGCTCGCCCGAGACAGCTACACTGGCCAAACTTCAATTGACCATCCAGGCCACAAATTGTTTAATGTTGAATTTAATTTAATTCCAAAAGAGGTTCAAAGCTGCCGCCCACTCAAAGCCCGGACAGTTTTTCCAGATGCATCTGGAGGATCCCACAAGTCAGTGCTTACTTGGAAGGACCCTCAGACTCAGCAGTGGGAAGCCGATGTGCAGATTGTGGAGGGTTCTCTGCAAGTTGCTGAGTTAGATACAGTCATCGGGGCCTTTGAGAAGTTTCCACAGCCTTTTAATCTAGTAACCGGTTCGGCCTATGTAGCAGGTGTAGGGTCCCGGGCAGAACATGCAGTGCACAAAGAAGTTTCCAATCCTGCCATCTATCGCTTGCTCTCACATTAAATACACCTGGTTTCCCACCGAGAGCAACCCTTCTTTGTAATGCACGTAAGATCACACACCGACCTGCCTGGGTTTATTGCCGAGGGAAACCACGGGGCAGACGCCCTAGCCGCACCCCTGCAGCTGGCTGGCCTGCCTAGCACTGACCAGCAGGCCAAATTAAGCCATCAGCAATTCCCCCAGAATGCCCCAGGGCTGCACCGCCAATTTCACCTGCAGCAGGACCAGGCCAATGCGATTGTGGCCACCTGCCCAAATTGCCAGAAGATGGCTCTACCATCATTGGGTTCCGGGCTGAACCCTAGAGGACCCCGCAGGTGGGAGGTCTGGCAAACTGATGTCACCCACGTGTCCGAATTTGGGCAGTTCAAATATGTCCACATATCTGTGGACACCTTCTCGGGGGCAGTCTTTGCCTCAGCCCACACTGGGGAAAAAGCGGCAGATGTACAAAAACATCTGATGCCTGCCTTTGCAGTTTTGGGGACCCCATCTACCATCAAACCAGAAAATGGCCCAGCTTGTACCTCCAAGGCGTTTGGTGAGTTTTTGCAGGAATGGGGGTTACAACATCGGACGGGAATTCCACACTCCCCCACTGGTCAGGCTGTAATAGAACGCACTCACCAAACCTTAAAGCAAGTCCTCGCCCGCCAACGGGGAGATGTCCCAGCTCTGTCCCCACACCTCAGACTTTGTAAAGCGCTCTTTCCTATCAATTTTTTGAATTGCTCTTTCGACACACCCGAGCCACCAGTCCTGAGACACTTCCATCAGCAACAACACATTGGGTTCAAAGAAAAGCCACCTGTCCTTATTAGGGACTCAGACTCTGCAGAAATCCAGGGTCCATTCCAGCTTATCACCAGGGGTCATGGATATGCCTGCGTGTCCACGCCCTCAGGTGTCAGATGGGTCCCTGAGAAACCAATCAAGCCCTATACACCAACGGAGTCTGTTAGCGCGCCTCAAGCTGTAACCCCCCACGGCCAGGAGGACCCCAATGACTGTACGTTTGCACAGAATAGAAAACCTCACAGGAGGAGAAGAGACTCCTGATATTACCTCTTTTATTCACTTGCCTCTAGCTCAGAGAAATTCCATTGTTATGTTTGTTTTAGTATTCATCATGTGTTTCTGCTCTCATTTCATTTCAGGTGCCCACAATGCTCCTCGCAATTGTGGATGCTGTCCTGCATGTAGAGCAGAAGTTACTTTGCTGCCATTCGTTTCCTGCCGTCCTTGTGCTTCGGTGTCTTGAAGCAAGTCATCACTGCCTCCACCACAAAGCCTTCCTCAGCATGCAAGATCGCCTTTGCTGCCAGTGTCACAAAGAGTGATAGAGAGTGGGAGAGCCAAAAGGCAGAGAGCACCGGGGTACAAAGGACTGGACTTTACACATTTTACAGCACCATCTCCAGGAACTGGACTCTGTGCCTTTTTACAGTGTCCCCCTCTCCTTTTTAAAACAAAAAAGGGGGAGATGTAACATTGTGTGTCCTGTACGGGTTTTATTGTGAAGTTGGTTATGTTTTATAAGTTAAGATTTTGGTTTTACCCTCAGTTCCCCCCATGTTCTCCCTCGTAATGGTTTGTTTCTCCCGCCAGTTACCTATCATTGTAACCAACCCCCTTTTCATTTCAAGAAATTTCTATGTCAATCTTCCCTTACCTAACATATGATTTGTCCCCTGAGCCTTTTCCCTCCCCTGGGCCATTCCTATTGGTTCACTTGTGTCCCTCGCTCCTCCCCTGGGCTTCGTTCATTGGTTCCCTCGTGTCTCCTCGTGTCACGCCCTTCCCCTTTATAAGTGCCTCCCCAACGGTTTTTCCCTGATGCTGTTTTTGGCCTCGCCTGGGTCAATAAAGCGCCTTGGCATCCACACGCGTGTCCACTCCTTCCTTCCTTTGCCTCAGTGCTTCGCAGCCCTGCTCAAGCCTGCATCCCCACACCGCAGATGGAGCCACTACTCGGGGTTCTGGCAGAGAACCTGGGAGTGGCGGGATTCGTGCTCTCCAGCTGTCACTCCAGGAGCAGCTGGCCGGCACCCATCAGCTCCAGTGGCCGCAGGATGAGACTGCAAACTTCCCCTTCAAAACACTGCATTTCCTGCTGACCCAGGCCCTGGTGACACTGAGGGACACTTGGAGACCACGATGTCACCATGTGTCTCTGGGGGTGCCTGGTGTCCGGTTTGAGGCACGGTGTGGTGACACCATCCGGTTTGGTCGATTCACATCAACATCACTGCATAAACAGATCGCTCAGCAATTTGGGACAGACGCGATGTTCCAGGTGCAGACGTGTTACGGTGTGGATATCCAAGAATTTTCCTCCAATCCTACTGAGGAGGAGGTGCTGATCCCACCCTTGGAGACCTTTGAGGTCACCGGTGTCACCCAGGAAGGAGAGAGGGCAGTGATCCAGCTCCGCTCCAGTGGGACCTTCAGCAGATACAGCTGCGAGTGGCTGTGACGTGACATCATGGGGAAAACCTGGAGGACAGGGACACCCACTGTGGGGATGGGGACACCCATGCTAAGGCACAGGGGACAATGACACCCACGGGTGATGGGGGACAGGGACACCATGACATGGCACAGGAATGGGGACCCCCACATCTGGGAGGGGACAGACACACCCCTGCCCAGAGGATGCCAGGGACAGGGACGCTGAAATGGACAGAGATAGGAACCCTCCTCTGCTGTCTCTGTCCCTCCCCTCTGCAGACCAGCTCTGTAGGGACCGGCCCTGTGAGCTGGTCATGAGTGGGCTGGGATCCTCCTGACCCCCCCTGAACCTCTCCCACCCCCTTGACACCCCACATGGCTCCCCCTATCTCCTCCTGACACCTGTCAGCCCTAAAGCTCAATCTGAGCCTCCTGAAACCCTTTATTGCTGGGTTGCGTGGCCCCCAGCTTTACTCACCCTGTGTGATGGCCCCCTCTGAACCCCTGACAGCTCCCATGGCTTTCCTGAGCACCCTGATCCCCACCACCACGGTATTCCACCCCACCTGAACTCCCCTCACACCCGCCCTGTGCCCCTGTAATCCCTGACCTCTCTCTGACCCGCCTCACCCTCTTCAACCCCATCGACCACTCATCCCCCTCTTTTTCCCTCCCAGGTGGGAGCATCCCCAGGGCCCCCTCCCACCTCAGAGGGCTCCTCCTGGCCACTACAGCCCCGGCTGGATTGTCTGAGCCACAAGGCAATGAAGGTCACCGTGGTCTCCAGGATCACCAAAGCCACCGTGACCCCCAGAGAAAAGAGGCAACCAAGGCTACCAAGGCCACCACTGCCATTTTCCCTGAGCAGACAAAAGGGAAAAAAGAGGAAGAGAAGAGAAAAAGAAAATTCTACCTACTCCCCACGCCCTAACATTTCATTAACTGCCCTTTACTTCTTTGTAAATTCATTGATTCTTGCCCAAATCCTGTGAATTCCCACATATTAAGCACTTAAACCAAACCAAACTCTATTTCCACATCCCAATTAATTTAACCTAGAAAGGAATAAGAGGAATGTTTCTTTACAAATAGATTGTGTGAATCTGGTGGTGGACAAGGCCTGGGACATGTAGAGAAGGAAGTGAGTGGAGAAACTATCAGTTTCAGAAAATGTTCCTCATTGACATGGACTGCTGCTCAGCAAGGTCCTACGAAATTCCTGAATTTCAAGAAGAAGAATAAAGAATTAACAGGTTTATGAATAATAATTACCCTGCCCAGGGTAAAGTTAAAGCTCATTTTAATGGTCATGTGATTGTGTGGCAGAAGGGCGGGGTGTGTAGCAAGGGGGACGTGCAGTGGCTGGATTGGGATGTCTGCACCTTCCAAATACCTCTGCCAATGGGGAAAGGGAGTGGGAGATATGGGTGGGAAATTGGGATAAAAAGGAGGCTGCATCGTCCAGCAACTTGTGACACCCCGTGGGGAAATTCCCCACGGCCTCTTCCTTTGATCACGAATATAATTACAGGGCACTTCTGTCTCCTTTCTGCAAGTAAACCTCTGGCAAGGTGAATTTTTCTGACCAAAAGGTAGATAGAGGAAATGTTCCATTGTATCCTGAGCTATATGCTCAGCTGAAGCCAGAGTCTCATCCACAAAATGGCGGCTCTGTCCTTTATCCCCCTGGTGTTGCATCAGCCAAATACATATTTATAAGTCATATTTATAAGTCATACATATTCAAACCTTTTCCTTCTAAATCCCTGGCCCCTCCCACAGTCTACCAGCTGACTCTTCCTTGCTGTCCATTGGTGGAGACCTTCCTGCAGTGTCGTTATAGGTGAGATGTTGCCGTGCCACTCCTCCACAGCAACAGGCATTCCCCATTCCCAACTGCCCCGTGCAAGGGGCACGGGTACATGTCCCTGACAATCCTGACAACCACAGCTGTCCTGCAGCAACAATATGGGTGGGGGAAAGGGTGTGATGGGGATTACACAGGATGTCGAAACAACAAACTAAAATCACATAACCATACATCAACAAAACTTCTCTTAACATAAACACAAAGAGCCAATCATCATATTACCCATCACTACCAAAGCTGTGGCTGCCCCACTCTTGGAAGAATTCAAGGGCAGGCTGGGCAGGGCCTGGTGCAGCCCGGCCCAGGGGAAGATGTCCCTGCCCATGGCAGGGCTGGCACCGGACGGGCTTTAAGGTCGCTCCTTCCCAAACCATTGCAGAGCCCCCAGGGCTGGGATGGGGTGGGGTGGGCACTCGGCAGCGCCAGCAGCTCGTGCTGCCGCCTGCTGTTGGCACCTGGAACTGCAGCTGGGGGCAGCGCATGCGCAGTGCCGCTGATCTCCCACGCTCACTGCTGCCCTCCAGTGGACAATTCCTGAACCACAACTGCCAGAATCCCCAAATCCCAGCATGGGTCAGGCTGGAAGGACCCAGAGTGGGCACCTGGCCCAACCTCCCAGCTCAGGCAGCGTCATCCCTGAGACCTGGATTGGGTCCAGAGCAGCCCAGGACAGGACACAGCACTGGGCAGATCTGGTCACAGCACTCCTGATGTGCCTCAGTGGGAAGGACAGAGGGGTACAAACACTACCCTTCCTCCTTGGAAACAGGAGGAAATACTCTGGGTCCTGCTCTTCATGATACACCCTGGATCCCTCCAGGCCGCAGGCCACATGGCCAGCTTCACTGGTCACCCACCAGCACCCCCAGGTCCTTCCCCACAGCTGCTCCAGCAGGACCCTCTGGGCCTGGACTACCACTGGCGACTGTCCCTCCACAGGGACAGGATCAGCCCTTGCCCTCTTGAACCTCCCAATTTCCAGCCTCTAAGGTTCTCCTGAACTGCAGGATGTGGCAGGATGCTCTGCCTGGAATGCGCCCCAGGGACAATGCCCCATTTGTGGCCATCAGGGCTGTCCTGAGAGGGGCCAGGTGCTCCTTTTGGTGCTGAATTGGGCAAAAACCAGATGAAATTACCATCCCTGAATTGCACACTGAGGCTAAAAGACCAGAACTGGGCCTGGCCATCGAGCAACTGACCCTGGGAATGTCCAGTCCCCTCTCAGACAGAGATTCCTCTCCCCTGTTCCTGCTGGAAATGAAATGCGTGTGAGGTTCCTCCCTTGGGAGGGAGTGCTACTGAGGGATCCTCCTCGAGGCAGAGAGAAAGAGACGTTCCCAGGAGTGTTGGTGTGAGGACTGACATTGAGCCCTGCATAAGAATTGTCACTTTGTTCTGGCTTTGTCAGATTCATTTAATGGAATTGTTTTGATAGAATTATTTAATAGAATTTCTTTGCACAATGATACTGGTGGCCACACTGGCTACAGTGGCTGTTGTAACTGTGTGGTGACTCCGGGTCTCTTGGTGATCATGGTGGCCACAGAAGCCTCGTTGATTTTTGTGACCATGAGGCCAGAGTGGCTGTGGTGGTCGCAGTGCCACAGTGACAATGGTGGCCGCAGTGACCTCATGGTGGCAATAGCTGCCAAGGTGGCCAGAGTGGCTGTGGTGGCCTTGGTAGCCTTGGTGGCCTCGTTTCTCCAGAGGTCATGGTGGTCTTGGTGATTGTGGTGGCCACAGGGATGACCTTGGTTGCCATGGCGGCCATGCTTGCCACAGTGACCACAGTGACCTTGGAGACCACAGTGGCCTCGTGGCTCAGAGGATCCCAGTGGCCACTGCCAGGGCCGTGGTGGCCAGGAGGAGTCCTCCGACATGGAAGGGAGCCCTGGGGGCGCTGCCACCTGTCAGACAAAGAGACGGACGTCAGGGGGATCATGGGGGGAGTGAGGGGGTGGGGGAGGACCATAATGGGGGGTTAGGGGTGACAGGAGAGATGGGGGCCATGAGGTGACAGCTGACAGGGTGTTGCGGGGAGGCACAGGGGGGCACGAGGCCCAGGGAGATCAGCAGGGTCATGGTGGTCGTAGGGGTGACAGGGATCAGGGGGAGTCAGGAGGTGCCATGGCAGGTGACAGCTGGGGACAGGGGTTCAGGAAGGGCCATGAGGGCTCCCAGCCCACCCACGTCCAGCACACAGGGCCCAGCCCCACAGCACTGCCTTTGGTGGGGAGGGACAGGATCAGAATGGGGACATCCCTGTCCCTGTGGTCCCCTGGCTGGGCTGTCCCTGACCCTGTCTCCTCCCAGATGTGGCGGTCCCCATCCCGGTGCCCTGTCATGGCCATTCCTGTCCCCGTGCCCACAATGGGTGTCCCGAGATTGGCGTCCCCAGCATGGGCTGTCCCTGTCCCCAAACTCTCAGTCAGTGTCCCCACCCTCTGTGCCCTGTCGTGGGTATTCCCTGTCCACAGTGGCCTTCCCCAGCACTGGGTGTCGCTGTCCCCCCATGCCCAGTGAGTCTCATTGTCCCCTGTGCCTTATCCTGGTGTCCCCATGGCCACAGTGGGTGCCCCCAGCACTTGGTTTCTCACCCCATCCAGTGAGTGTCCCCAGCACTGGCTTTCCCTCTCCTTCTGCCCAGCATGGGGTGTCCTTGTCCCCGCAGCCACACTGGGTGCCCATGTCCCTGCCCTATCCCCAGTGGGTGTCCCCATCGCCCCAGGCTCTCACCTGTGGCGCCACCTTGCAGCCACTCGCAGTTGTATTTGCTGAAGGTCCCTTTGGAGCGGAGCTGGATCCTCGCGCTTTCTCCTTTCTTGCTGACTTCGATGACCTCAAAGGTCTCAAAGGGTGGGATCAGCACCTCCTTCTTGCCAGGATATTTGGAGAATTCCCGGATTTCTGCACCGTGGCACGTGTACACCTGGAACATCGTGTCTATCCCGAATTGCTGGGAGGTTGTTTCACTCTGTGACACCAATATGAATTGACCGAACCGGACGATGTCACCGGGCTGTGCCTTGAACTGGTACCTGCTCACCCACCAGTACACGTTGTGACACTTTGGTCCCTGAGTGACCCTCAGTGTCGCCAGGGCCTGGGTCAGCAGGAAATGCAGAGTTTTGAAGTGGAAGTTCTCCCGGTATTCCTGCCCGGCTGTACGCACGGCTGGGTTGAACTCTCCGTACAGGTCATTCATCGTGTAGGCCATGAGGGCGATGGCCTGGGCTGGGGATGACAGAGGGGACACACGGGACCCCCGACTCTGCCACTCAGCTCTGGCCTTAGTCCAGGCCTGGGCAAAGAGAGGGTTCTGCCCAAAGTCGGAGCGGTTGAGGGCTGGCAACGCCTCAGTCATGGCAGGGCCGCAGCCCTGGTACTGGTCATCGAAGGAGTCCTGGGCCATGTCCAGGGTCTCCACCTTGATGCCCGTGGTGGCCACGGCAATTGCCAGCAGTGCCAGGGTCTGAGCCAGGGGGGCCATGGCAGAGAGAGGCCACAGGGACCGGTGTGGACACTGGAGGACACAGAGGGGACACAGAGGAGACACAGGGAGGGTTCATCAGTGAGGGACTGGGGAGGGGAGTGGGGTCAGCCCAGGGGGAAGGGAGGCACTCCTGGCCAGCAGAGCCCTGGGCATGTCTGGGCTCCCTCATCCCAAATCCTGGGGTTACTTATCCCTCCCCAATGTCCCCCAGCCCCAGGAACCCCAATCCCACACTACCGTGTCCTCCTGGCCCCCCAGAAGCCCAATCCTACTCCCATGACTACACGTCCCCTCAAATCCTGGGGTCACTCCCAGAGCCCTTCAGTGTCCCTCTCAGTTGGTCCCCAGACCCCACTCCTACTCCCATTCCCCAGTTCCTTTGGTGTCACCCCAGGACATCAACCCAAATCCAGGCATCACCCTCTGCCCCCACTGTGTCTCCCATCCTCCCCATCACCCCAATCCCACCCCACTCTCACCATCCCGTGTCCCCCCTCATTTTCCCCCAGAGCCCCTCATGACCCCAATCCCAGACCTGTGACTCCCCCAGTGTCCCCCCAGCACCGCAATCCCAATCCCTCAGTCCCGTGTCCCCCCAAGAGTCCCCCTGGAGTCCCCCCAGCCCCAATACCAAAATCAGCTGGAGTGAACTCCCGGATGGAACTGGAGGTAGCATAAAAACTGAATTCTTTATCAGCTCAGACTCACAGTGGATCTGTCCTGGTCCTGCAGGTCACAGGGGACTTTGCCACAGGGTCTTTATCCACCACAATTGCAAATATTCGTTATAATGTGTCCCTCACCTAGTACAGAAACTGCACATTTCCTAGCAATAATTTGCATGGCTCCACCTCTTTCTTGAAATCCTTTTATGGTCCTGGAGAGTCCTAAAAATGAGTTTACTCAGTGAGGTTTTCACTGAGGGCCCCAGTGTGCCAGATAACCTCACCTTGAACTTTCACCTTTGGCAGACACTGCTCCTTCTGTGGTACAGAATTTGCCAAAACCCCTCACAGGAGTGCCCTTTATCTCTTTCTTCACAGGTTCCACCCACCTTTGTTCTTCTCTGTACACACTTCTACATCCTTTTCTTGGTTTTTACTACTTCTTTTTAAACCCTATTAAGCACCTTTAAGGGAATCTCAATTTCTATTCTCTCTCTTATTGTTCACCCTCCAGGACCCCAATCCCACAGTCCCACGTTCCCCCAGTCCCCCCCAGTCCCACTCCCCACTGCTCACTGAGTTGCTGCCACACCTCAGATACCACTTGGGATCCCCTATCAGATGCCATCCCTGCAGGCACCTTGAGCTGGGGATGATCTCTTGGGGGAGTGCCTGGGTGACTTCCCTGGCCTTGCTGGTTTGGCAGGAGAAGCTCTGGACCTCCAAGAAGGGATCCACCAACACCAGGAGATACCTGAGCCTATGTTGGCGTGGTAGCTCAGAAAATCCATTTGCCAGTAATCCCCAGGAGTGTTTCCTCTTTCAGTGATGCCTGGAGGTGATGGTTTTGAATACAAAGGAACCTCTCGTGCAGCTTTAGTGCAAGTCTATTTCCCACAGGGATTTGTCAGTCCCCAGGCTGGTGTGCCCTGGGTTGTAGAACGGCCACGCCTTGGGGCAGCTCAGCTCAGCTCAGGCACCCAGGCACTCCCCCAAGAGATCATCCCCACGCTCAAGGTGCCCACAGGCATGTCTGTTGAGGGATTTTTGCAGGAAAACGGACACAGTGCCCAAGCAGCCTTTAAGGGGTCTGAGTAGAATTTCTCATTGTCCCCGATAGCTCAAAAACAGGAAGAGCCTACTCAGGAGAAAAACGAGTCCAGGATGTGGGGCGGGCTAAGAAGACAGAGCAAAAAACCACAGCGGAGCGCCTGAAGGGAAAACAATAAACCACAATGAGATGCATGAAGAAAGAAGACTGAACAATGAGCTGAAGGCTTGAGACGCGTGCACAGCCAGGCTAAACCAATCATGTATTAGCCTGAGGCGCGTGAACAGTAGAACAAAGCATAAATACATTTTGTTCTTGTAATAAATTTGACTTCACTTGGTCATATTGATCATGGCGTGATATCCCATTGCTGATCCTCCGCAGATGGCATCTGATAGGGGACCCCAGTTGGTATCTGAGGTGTGACTGCAACTCAATGAGCACTGGGGAGTGGGACTGGGGGCAACTGGGGGGACATGGGACGGTGGGATTGGGGTCCTGGGGACTGAGCAATAAGAGAGAGAATAGAAAGTTTTACATCCCTTAATGGTGCTGGGTACAGCTTAAAGATGAACAGGTAAAAACACAGCGGGGCAAAGGTGGCTGTAACCTGTGGAGAAAGAGATAAAGGGAACTGCAGTGAGGGGTTTTTGGCAAGTTCTGTACCACAGAAGGAGCAGCGCCTGCCCAAAGCAAAAGTTTGAGGCAAGGTCACGTGGGATATTGGGGCACTCAGTGAAAACCACAATGAGAAAACTCATTTTAATGAGTCTCCAGCACAATAAAAAGCAGCAGAGCCAGGCAGATTATTTACGGAAAAAAGTGCTGGTTCCTGTATTAGATAAAGACACAAATTCATGAATATTTATAATTATGATGCATAAATACCCAATGGCAAAGTCCCCCCTGAGCTGCAGGACCAGGAGAGAAATGCTGTGAGTCCGAGCTGATCAAGAATTCCGGCTTTCTGATACCTGCAGTTCCATCAGGGACTTTCACTCTGTCCCATTTCAGCATCAGGGGCTGGGTACCCTTGTGGGGGAACATGGGACAGCGGGATTGGGGTCTGGGGGGGCACTGGGGTGTCACAGAACAGGGACTGGGGTGCTGGGGTGGTCTGGGGGCCAGCAGTGGGAGACACAGGACCATGGGAGTGGCAGTGGGGTGATGGGGGACGCTTCGGGGGCCCATGGGACTGGATCGGGGTCCAGGGGTCACTGGGGAGGTCATGGGACTGAGAGTGGGATTGGGGTAAGGGGAGGAGGGGACAGGGACAGTGGGACCCATTGGGGACCCCAAACCTTGGGCCAGGGTCCTGGGGGACATGGGGCCACTGGGAGGGGTACAAGGGACTGGGAGAGGGATTGGGGTAATGGAAACACTGGGAAACACCGGGAGGGGGGACACAGAACTGTGGGAGTGGGATTGAGAGTCTGGGGGTCACTCGGGTTACTGGGGGGGGTCAGGAAATGACCCCAAGATTTGAGTCAGGGTCCTGAGGGTGGCTGACAAGACACCTTGAGGGGGGATATAGGACTGTGGGACTGGGATTGGGAGTCGGGGGGTCTGGGGGACACTGGGCATCCAGGAGTGACCCCTGGATTTGGGATCAGATTCCAGGACATGTCCAGGGGTCATGTCCAGCTCCTTTAACGCCTCTCCTGCAGAGCGCCTCATTTCCTAAAATAAAGCAGTTCCTGGAGTTTTTGTTCGAGGGAAATCAAAGCTTTATTTTTCAAACTTCTGTCTACAAAGAGTGCTGGAGAAATGTTCCTCCCTTTTTCCTCATTCACTGCAGACCCTGAGAAAGGACCTGGAGGGGCTGGAGCATGACCAGGGAAGGGATGGAGCTGGGGAAGGGTCTGGAGCAGCAGCAAGGGCTGACGGAGCTGCTGGGGGCTGCTCGGTGCAATTTGAAAAGGATTAATAATCAGTTTGGGGCCTGTTCCAAATTTCCTGATTTGAGGCAATGCAACAGAAGAAGCACTGGGAGGAAAGAAAGAAAAACAAACAGAATGAGAAAGGAAGAAAAATAAAATGGAGAAAGGGGGACAGAGGCTGCACCACCTATTTTGTGATGAAAAACCCTCATGTTTCACTCAGGAAACTCTTTTTTCTTTCAAATCAGGGATTTTCCCTCTTTACCCACTCATCTCCTTGGCAGTGCTGGGGGACACTGCAGGGGGCAGGGGGTGATCCCTGCATTTGGGTTGGGCTCCTGGGGTGTATCATTTGCAACAAGTCCAAAGGGGTCACCAGACTGGGAGTGGGATTGGGGCAAGGAGGGGGGGCAAGAGTGACACTGGGAAGGTCAGGGGGTGACCCCAGATTTGGGTTGGGGTCCTGGAGGGTCTGAAGGGACACTGGGGACATTACAGCAAGAATGCAGGTGTGGGATTTGGGCCCCTGGGAGACTGGAGGACACTGGGTCACCCAGGAATGACCCCAGGATTTGAGATCAGGCTCCCAGGATGTGTACAGAGCTCTCTTGGCCAAGGCTGCCCTCCCTCTCCTGGGGCTGACACCACCCTCCTTCCCCAGCCCCTGATGGATGGATCTTCTCTGTGTCCCATTGTCCCCCCATGTCCCCTCAGCATCCTCTCAGTGCCACATCAGTGTCCTGCCGTGTTCCTCAGTGTTCCCCATGTCCCACAGTGTCCCCTCAGTTTCCCAATGTCCCCCGGTGTTTCACACTAGTCCTGGTGGCCACTGCCTTCTCTGGACTCCCAGGTTAGGACCCTGGCACTGCTGGCAATGACCGTGGCAAACACAGGCTTCACAGTTGTCCCCCTGGACATGGCTTGGAACTCCTTTGATGACCAGCATCCAGGCTGCCGACACGCCATGACAGAGTTGTTACCAGCCCTCAACCACTTTGAGTTCCAGCAGAATCCTCTGTTTGCCCAGACCTGGATGCTGGCTGCGGCCGAGTGGTGGAGGCGGGTCCACCTGTGACTCCTCTGTCCCCAGCCCAGGCCATCGCCCTCATGACCTACACGATGAAGGACGTGTACAAGGAGTTCAATGCCACCGTGCATGTGGCCGGGCACTCCCACCAGCAATACCGGGACAACTTCTGTAGCATTGTGCGCTACAGAATGCTACCAACAGCCCCTGGAGCTCTCCTGGTTTTGTCATCAGGAAGCGTGGAGGTGGCAGGTGGCATCTTCTCCACAATCTGAGGAAAATCAAAAATGTCATTGGAGACATGGGTTGCATCCAGCCAGGGATGCCTTCCCCATCTGTGCTCCCACAAAATTGGAAATTGGCAGTTATTGACATCAAAGACTCTTTCTTTCACATTCCCCTTCACCCAGATGATGCGCCATGGTTTGCTGTCTCTGTGCCCCCCATCAACAGAGGAGCTCCCATGAAGCGCTACCACTGGTGCGTTCTTCCTCAGGGAATGAAGAACAGCCCCACTATCTGACAGTGGTGTGTTGCTAGGGTTCTGTCCCCTGTGCGCGCAAGGGAGAAAAAATGCATAATATATCATTACATGGATGAGATCCTTAATTTGTGCCCCTGATGATGACACGCTTGCACGCGCCTTAGAGGACACGATTACAGCCTTGTCAGTGGCAGGATTTGAGCTGCAAACAGAGAAAGTCCAACACCTGCTGCCTTGGAAGTATCTGAGATCACCAACCGTACCATTACACCCCAAAAAATCCTAATTCACACTAACCCTAAAACCCTAAGAGACCTGCACCAGCTCTGTGGATCCCTCAACTGGAGCAGGCCCTGGTTAGGACTCACCACAAGAGATTTATCCCCTCTATTCAACTTGTTAAAAGGGGGGGAGACCCAGGATTCCCCGAGGTCCCTGACTCCGGAGGCAAGGGCAGCACTCGAGAAGGTCCAGTCCACCATTGCAAGTCGACACGCCCACCGGTGCCGTGAGGATCTGCCCTTCAGCTTCATCATCCTGGGTAGGCCACCGCATCTTTATGGGTTGATTTTTCATGGGACACGGACCAAAAGGACCCCCTCTTAATCATAGAGTGGGTGTTCCTTGGTCACCAGCTGTCCAAGAGCATCACCAAGCCACAAGAGCTGATGGCCCAGCTGATCACGAGGGCTAGGGCTCGCCTGCGTGTGTTGGCAGGGTGCGATTTTGCATGCATTCACCTCCCTATCCAAACATCCATGGGGACGATACACTGGACACTGTGGAAAATTTATACCGTTCTAGTCAGAATTTGCAGTTCGCCCTAGACAGCTACACTGGCCAAATTTCAACCGACCATCCAGGCCACAAATTGTTTAATGTTGAATTTAATTTAATTCCAAAAGAGGTTCAAAGTTGCCACCCACTCAAAGCCCGGACAGTTTTTACAGATGCATCTGGAGGATCCCACAAGTCAGTGCTTACTTGGAAGGACCCTCAGACTCAGCAGTGGGAAGCCGATGTGCAGATTGTGGAGGGTTCTCTGCAAGTTGCTGAGTTAGATGCAGTCATCAGGGCCTTTGAGAAGTTTCCACAGCCTTTTAATCTAGTAACCGGTTCAGCCTATGTAGCAGGCGTAGGGTCCCGGGCAGAACCTGCAGTGCACAAAGAAGTTTCCAATCCTGCCATCTATCGCTTGCTCTCACATTAAATACACCTGGTTTCCCACCGAGAGCAACCCTTCTTCGTAATGCACGTAAGATCACACACCGACCTCCCTGGGTTTATTGCCAAGGGAAACCGCGGGGCAGACGCCCCAGCCGCACCCCTGCAGCTGGCTGGCCTGCCTAGCACTGACCAGCAGGCCAAATTAAGCCATCAGCAATTCCCCCAGAATGCCCCAGGGCTGCACTGCCAATTTCACCTGCAGCGGGACCAGGCCAATGCGATTGTGGCCACCTGTCCAAATTGCCAGAAGACGGCTCTACCATCATTGGGTTCCGGGCTGAACCCTAGAGGACTCTGCAGCTGCGAGGTCTGGCAAACTGATGTCACCCACGTGTCCGAATTTGGGCAGTTCAAATATGTCCACATATCTGTGGACACCTTCTCGGGGGCAGTCTTAGCCTCAGCCCACACTGGGGAAAGAGCGGCAGATGCACAAAAACATCTGATGCCTGCCTTTGCAGTTTTGGGGATCCCATCTACCATCAAAGCAGAAAATGGCCCAGCTTGTACCTCCAAGGCGTTTGGTGAGTTTTTGCAGGAATGGGGGGTACAACATTGGACGGGAATTCCACACTCCCCCACTGGTCAGGCTGTAATAGAACGCACTCACCAAACCTTAAAGCAAGTCCTCGCCCGCCAACGGGGAGATGTCCAAGCTCTGTCCCCACACCTCAGACTTTGTAAAGCGCTCTTTACTATCAATTTTTTGAATTGCTCTTTCGACACACCCGAGCCACCAGTCCTGAGACACTTCCATCAGCAACACTATGGGTTCAAAGAAAAGCCACCTGTCCTTATTAGGGACCCAGACTCTGCAGAAATCCAGGGTCCATTCCAGCTTATCACTTGGGGTCATGGAAATGCCTGCGTGTCCACGCCCTCAGGTGTCAGATGGGTCCCTGAGAAACCAATCAAGCCCTATACACCAATGGAATCTGTTAGCGCGCCTCAAGCTGTAACCCCCCACGGCCAGGAGGACCCCAATGACCGTACGTTTGCACAGAATAGAAAACCTCGCAGGAGGGGAAGACACTCCTGATATTACCTCTTTTATTCACTTGCCTCTCCCTCAGAGAAATTCCGTTGTTATGTTTTAGTATTCATCAGTGTTCTGCTCTCATTTCATTTCAGGCGCCCACAATGCTCCTCGCAATTGTGGATGCTGTCCTGCATGAAGAGCAGAAGTTACTTTGCTGCCATTTGTTTCCAGCCATCCTTGTGCCTCGGTGTCTTGAAGCAAGTCATCACTGCCTCCACCTCAAAGCCTTCCTCAGCATGCAAGATCGCCTTTGCGGCCGGTGTCACAAAGAGTGATAGAGAGTGGGAGAGCCAAAAGGCAGAGAGCACCAGAGTACAAATGACTGGACTTTACACATTTTACAGCACCATCCCCAGGAACTGGACTCTGTGCCTTTTTACAGTGTCCCCCTCTCCTTTTTAAAACAAAAAAGGGGGAGATGTAACATTGTGTGTCCTGTACGGGTTTTATTGTGAAGTTGGTTATGTTTTATAAGTTAAGATTTTGGTTTGACCCTCAGTTCCCCCCATGTTCTCCCTCATTATGGTTTGTTTCTCCCGCCAGTTACCTATCATTGTAACCAACCCCTTTCATTTCAAGAAATTTCTATGTCAATCTTCCCTTACCTAACATATGATTTGTCCCCTGAGCCTTTTCCCTCCCCTGGGCCATTCCTATTGGTTCACTTGTGTCCCTCGCTCCTCCCCTGGGCTTCGTTCATTGGTTCCCTCGTGTCTCCTCGTGTCACGCCCTTCCCCTTTATAAGTGCCTCCCCAACGGTTTTTCTCTGACACCATCACTGGCCCCACCTGGGTCTAAAAAGCGCCTTGGCATCCACATGCGTGTCCACTCCTTCCTTCCTTTGCCTCAGTGCTTCGCAGCCCTGCTCTCGCCTGCATCCCCACACCGCAGATGGAGCCACTACTCGGGGTTCTGGCAGAAAACCTGGGAGATGCAGGATTTGTGCTCTCCAGCGGTCACTCCAGGAGCGGCTGGCCGGCACCCATCAGCTCCAGTGGCCGCAGGATGAGACTGCAAACTTCCCCTTCAAAACACTGCATTTCATGCTGACCCAGGCCCTGGTGACACTGAGGGACACTCGGGGACCACGGTGTCACCATGTGTCTCTGGGGGTGCCTGGTGTCCGGTTTGAGGCACGGTGTGGTGACACCATCCGGTTTGGTCGATTCACATCGACATCACTGCATAAACAGATCGCTCAGCAATTTGGGACAGACACGATGTTCCAGGTGCAGACGTGTTACGGCGTGGATATCCAAGAATTTTCCTCCAGTCCTACTGAGGAGGAGGTGCTGATCCCACCCTTGGAGACCTTTGAGGTCACCGGTGTCACCCAGGAAGGAGAGAGGGCAGTGATCCAGCTCCGCTCCAGAGGGACCTTCAGCAGATACAGCTGCGAGTGGCTGTGACGTGACATCATGGGGAAAACCTGGAGGACAGGGACACCCACTGCGGGGATGGGGACACCCATGCTAAGGCACAGGGGACAATGACACCCACGGGTGATGGGGGACAGGGACACCCATGACATGGCACAGGAATGGGGACCCCCACATCTGGGAGGGGACAGACACACCCCTGCCCAGAGGATGCCAGGGACAGGGACGCTGAAATGGACAGAGATAGGAACCCTCCTCTGCTGTCTCTGTCCCTCCCCTCTGCAGACCAGCTCTGTAGGGACCGGCCCTGTGAGCTGGTCATGAGTGGGCTGGGATCCTCCTGACCCCCCCTGAACCTCTCCCACCCCCTTGACACCCCTCATGGCTCCCCCTATCTCCTCCTGACACCTGTCAGCCCTAAAGCTCAATCTGAGCCTCCTGAAACCCTTTATTGCTCCCTATATTACCCCACTGCCCCCCTGACACCCCATCATCCCTAAAGCGCCCATGGCCCCTTGACCATCAATCTCCCTCCTGCACACCAGCCACTGCTCACCCCCAATGCTCCCACTGCCCGTGGCCCCCATCTTTACTCACCCTGTGTGATGGCCCCCTCTGAACCCCTGACAGCTCCCATGGCTTTCCTGAGCACCCTGATCCCCACCACCACGGTATTCCACCCCACCTGAACTCCCCTCACACCCCCCCTGTACCCCTGTAATCCCTGACCCCTCTCTGACCCACCTCACCCTCTTCAACCCCATCGACCACTCATTCTCCTCTTTTTCCTCCCAGGTGGGAGCATCCCCAGGGCCCCTTCCCACCTCAGAGGGCTTCTCCTGGCCACTACAGCCCCGGCTGGATTGTCTGAGCCACAGGGCAATGAAGGTCACCGTGGTCTCCAGGATCACCAAAGCCACCGTGACCCCCAGAGAAAAGAGGCAACCAAGGCTACCAAGGCCACCACTGCCATTTTCCCTGAGCAGAAAAAAGGGAAAAAAGAGGAAGAGAAGAGAAAAAGAAAATTCTACCTACTCCCCACGCCCTAACATTTCATTAACTGCCCTTTACTTCTTTGAAAATTCATTGATTCTTGCCCAAATCCTGTGAATTCCCACATATTCAGCACTTAAACCAAACCAAACTCTATTTCCGCATCCCAATTAATTTAACCTAGAAAGGAATAAGAGGAATGTTTCTTTACAAATAGATTGTGTGAATCTGGTGGTAGAGACTTGTAGAGAAGGAAGTGAGCGGAGAAACTATCAGTTTCAGAAAATGTTCCTCATTGACATGGACTGCTGCTCAGCAAGGTCCTACCAAATTCCTGAATTTCAAGAAGAAGAACAAAGATTTAACAGGCTTATGAATATTAATTACTCTGCCCAGGGTAAAGTTAAAGCTCATTTTAATGATCATGTGATTGTGTGGCAGAAGGGTGGGGTGTGTAGCAAGGGGGACGTGCAGTGGCTGGATTGGGAAGTCTGCACCTTCCAAATACCTCTGCCAATGGGGAAAGGGAGTGGGAGATATGGGTGGGAAATTGGGGTAAAAAGGAGGCTGCATCGTCCAGCAACTTGTGACACCCTGTGGGGAAATTCCCCACGGCCTCTTCCTTTGATCACGAATAAAATTACAGGGCACTTCTGTCTCCTTTCTGCAAGTAAACCTCTGGCAAGGTGAATTTTTCTGACCAAAAGGTAGATAGAGGAAATGTTCCATTGTATCCTGAGCTATATGCTTAGCTGAAGCCAGAGTCTCATCAATGGCGGCTCTGTCCTTTATCCCCCTGGTGTTCCATCAGCCAAATACATATTTATAAGTCATATTTATAAGTCATACATATTCAAACATTTTCCTTCTAAATCCCTGGCCCCTCCCACAGTCTACCAGCTGACTCTTCCTTGCTGTCCATTGGTGGAGACCTTCCTGCAGTGTGATTGGAGGTGAGATCCCATGCCACTCCTCTGCAGCAACAGGCATTCCCCATTCCCAACTGCCCCGTGCAAGGGGCACGGGTACATGTCCCTGACAATCCTGACAACCACAGCTGTCCTGCAGCAACAATATGGGGGGAGGAGAGGGGGCAATGGGGAGAACACAGGATGTCCAAACAACAAACTAAAATCACAGCAACCATACATCAACAAAATTTCTCTTAACATAAACACAATATTCATTCCTTAATTTTGAGAACCAATCATCATATTACCCATCTGTGCCAAAGCTGTGGCTGCCCCACTCCTGGAAGGGTCAAGGCCAGGTTGTGCAGGGCCTGGAGCAGCCTGGCCCAGGGGAAGATGTCCCTGCCCATGGCAGGGCTGGCACCGGACGGGCTTTAAGGTCGCTCCAGCCCAAACCATTGCAGAGCCCCCGGGGCCAGGATGGGGCGGGGCGGGCGCTGGGCAGCGCCAGCAGCTCATGCTGCCGCCTGCTGTTGGCACCCGGAACTGCAGCTGGGGGCAGCGCATGCGCAGTGACGCTGATTTCCCACGCTCGCTGCTGCCCTCCAGTGGGCAATTCCTGAACCACAACTGCCAGAATCCCCAAATCCCAGCATGGGTCAGGCTGGAAGGACCCAGAGTGGGCACCTGGCCCAACCTCCCGGCTCAGGCAGCGTCATCCCTGAGACCTGGACTGGGGCCAGAGCAGCCCAGGACAGGACACAGCACTCGGCCGATCTGGTCACAGCACTGCCAGATCAGGACACAGCACTCCTGATGTGCCTCAATGGGAAGGGCAGAGGGGTACAAACACTGCCCTTCCTCCTTGGAAATACTCTGGGCCCTGCTCTTCATGATACACCCTGGATCCCTCCAGGCCCCAGGCCACATGGCCAGCTTCACGGGTCACCAGCTAGCACCCCCAGGTCCTTCCCCAGATCTGCCCCAGCAGGACCCTCTGGGCCTGGATTGCCACTGGGGACTGTCCCTCCACAGGGACAGGACCCTGCCCTTGCACTCTTGAACCTCCAAGTTTCCAGCCTTTAAGGTCCCCCTGAAGTGCAGGATGTGGCAGGATGCTCTGCCTGGAATGTGCCCCAGGGACAATGCCCCATTTGTGGCCATCAGGGCTGTCCTGAGAGGGGTCAGGTGCTCCTTTTGCTGCTGAATTGGGCAAAAACCAGATGAAATTACCATCCCTGAATTGCACCCTGAGGCTAAAAGACCAGAGCTGGGCCTGGCCATCTATCAACTGACCCTGGGAATGTCCAGTCCCCTCTCAGACAGAGATTCCTCTCCCCGGTTCCTGCTTGAAATGAAATGTGTGTGAGGTTCCTCCCTTGGGAGGGAGTGCTCCTGAGGGATCCTCCTTGAGGCAGAGAGAAAGACACGTTCCCAGGAGTGTTGGTGTGAGGACTGACATTGAGCCCTGCTTAGGAATTGTCACTTTTTTCTGGCTTTGTCAGATTTATTTAATGGAATTGTTTTGATAGAATTATTTAATAGAATTGCTTTGCACAATGATACTGGTGGCCACAGTGGCTACAGTGGCTGTTGTAACTTTATGGTGACTCCGGGTCTCTTGGTGATCATGGTGGTCACAGAAGCCTTGTTGATTTTTGTGACCATGAGGCCAGAGTGGCTGTGGTGGCCGCAGTGCCACAATGACAATGGTGGCCACAGTGACCTCATGGTGGCAATAGCTGCCAAGGTGGCCAGAGTGGCTGTGGTGGCCTTGGTAGCTTTGGTGGCCTCGTTTCTCCAGAGGTCATGGTGGTATTGGTGATTGTGGTGGCCACAGGGATGACAGTGACCTTGGTTGCCATGGCGGCCATGCTTGCCACAGTGACCACAGTGACCTTGGAGACCACAGTGGCCTCGTGGCTCAGAGGATCCCAGTGGCCACTGCCAGGGCCGTGGTGGCCAGGAGGAGTCCTCCGACATGGAAGGGAGCCCTGGAGGCGCTGCCACCTGGCAGACAAAGAGACGGACGTCAGGGGGATCATGGGGGGAGTGAGGGGGTTGGGGGCAACCATAATGGGGGGTTAGGGGTGACAGGAGAGATGGGGGCCATGAGGTGTCAGGTGACAGGGTGTTGCGGGGGGGCACAGGGGGGCACGAGGCCCGGGGAGGGCAGAGGGGTCATGGTGGTCATAGGGGTGACAGGGATCAGGAGGAGTCAGGAGGTGCCATGGCGGGTGACAGCTGGGGACAGGGGTTCAGGAAGGGCCATGAGGGCTCCCAGCCCACCCACGTCCAGCACACAGGGCCCATCCCCACAGCACTGCCTTTGGTGGGGAGGGACAGGATCAGAATGGGGACATCCCTGTCCCTGTCGTCCCCTGGCTGGGCTCTCCCTGACCCTGTCTCCTCCCAGATGTGGGGGTCCCCATCCCGGTGCCCTGTCATGGCCATTCTTGTCCCCGCAGCCACACTGGGTGCCCATGTCCCTGCCCTATCCCCAGTGGGTGTCCCCATCGCCCCAGGCTCTCACCTGTGGCGCCACCTTGCAGCCACTCGCAGTTGTATTTGCTGAAGGTCCCTTTGGAGCGGAGCTGGATCCGCACCCTTTCTCCTTCCTGGCTGACTTTGATGACCTCGAAGGTCTCAAAGGGTGGGATCAGCACCTCTTTCTCGCCAGGATATTTGGAGAATTCCCGGATTTCTGCACCGTGGCACGTGTGCACCTGGAACATCGTGTCTATCCCAAATTTCTGGGAGGCTGTTTGACTCTGGGATGCCGACGTGAATTGACCAAACCGGACGATGTCACCGTACACTGCCTGGAACCTGACCCCACGCACCCCCCGGTACACGTTCTGACACTTTGGTCCCTGAGTGACCCTCAGTGTCGCCAGGGCCTGGGTCAGCAGGAAATGCAGAGTTTTGAAGTGGAAGTTCTCCCGGTATTCCTGCCCGGCTGTACGCACGGCTGCGTTGAACTCTCTGTACAGGTCATTCATCGTGTAGGCCATGAGGGCGATGGCCTGGGCTGGAGATGACAGAGGGAACACACGAGACCCCAGACTCTGCCACTCAGCTCTGGCCTTAGTCCAGGCCTGGGCAAAGAGAGGGGTCTGCTCAAACTCGGAGCGGTTGAGGGCTGGCAACGCCTCAGTCATGGCAGGGCCACAGCCCCGGTACTGGTCATCGAAGGAGTCCTGGGCCATGTCCAGGGGCACCACCTCGATGCCCATGGTGGCCACGGCCATTGCCAGCAGTGCCAGGGTCTGAGCCAGGAGGGCCATGGAGGGGAGAGGCCACAGGGACCGGTGTGGACACTGGAGGACACAAAGGGGACACAGAGGAGACACAGGGGAGACACAGGGAAGGTTCATCAGTGAGGGACTGGGGAGGGGAGTGGGGTCAGCCCAGGGGGGAGGGAGGCACTCCTGGCCAGCAGAGCCCTGGGCATGTCTGGGCTCCCTCATCCCAAATCCTGGGGTTACTTATCCCTCCCCAATGTCCCCCAGCCCCAGGAACCCCAATCCCAGAATACCCCTGGCCCCCCAGAAGCCCAATCCTACTCCCATGAATACACGTCCCCTCAAATCCTGGGCTCACTCCCTGAGCCCCTCAGTGTCCCTCTCAGTTGGTCCCCAGACCCCACTCCCACTCCCATTCCCCAGTTCCATTGGTGTCACCCCAGGACATCAACCCAAATCCAGGCATCACCCTCTGCCCCCACAGTGTCTCCCAGCCTCCCCATCACCCCAGTCCCACTCTCACCATCCCGTGTCCCCCCTCATTTTCCCCCAGAGCCCCCATTACCCCAATCCCAGACCTGTGACTCCCCCAGGGTCCCCCCAGCACCGCAATCCCAATCCCTCAGTCCCGTGTCCCCCCAAGAGTCCCCCTGGAGTCCCCCCAGCCCTGATACCAAAATCAGCTGGAGTGAACTCCCTGATGGAACTGCAGGTAGCATAAAAACTGAATTCTTTATCAGCTCAGACTCACAGTGGATCTGTCCTGATCCTGCAGGTCAGGGGGGACTTTGCCACAGGGTCTTTATCCACCACAATTGCAAATATTCGTTATAATGTGTCCCTCACCTAGTACAGAAACTGTACATTTCCTAGCAATAATTTGCATGGCTCCACCTCTTTCTTGAAATCCTTTTATGGTCCTGGAGAGTCCTAAAAATGACTTTTCTCAGTGTGGTTTTCACTGAGGGCCCCAGTGTGCCAGATAACCTCACCTTGAACTTTCACCTTTGGCAGACACTGCTCCTTCTCTGGTACAGAATTTGCCAAAACCCCTCACAGGAGTGCCCTTTATCTCTTTCTTCACAGGTTCCACCCACCTTTGTTCTTCTCTGTACACACGTCTACATCCTTTTCTTGATTTTTACTACTTCTTTTTAAACCCTATTAAGCACCTTTAAAGGATCTCAATTTCTATTCTCTCTCTTATTGTTCACCCTCCAGGACCCCAATCCCACAGTCCCATGTTCCCCCAGTCCCCTCCAGTCCCACTCCCCACTGCTCACTGAGTTGCTGCCACACCTCAGATACCACTTGGGCTCCCCTATCAGATGCCATCCCTGCAGGCACCTTGAGCTGGGGATGATCTCTTGGGGGAGTGCCTGGGTGACTTCCCTGGCCTTGTTGGCGTGGCAGGAGAAGTTCTGGACCTCCAAGAAGGGATCCACCAACACCAGGAGATACCTGAGCCTATGTTGGCGTGGTAGCTCAGAAAATCCATTTGCCAGTAATCCCCAGGAGTCTTTCCTCTTTCAGTGATGCCTGGAGGTGATGGTTTTGAATACAAAGGAACCTCTCGTGCTGCTTTAGTGCAAGTCTATTTCCCACAGGGATTTGTCAGTCCCCAGGCTGGTGTGCCCTGGGTTGTAGAACGGCCACGCCTTGGGGCAGCTCAGCTCAGCTCAGGCACCCAGGCACTCCCCCAAGAGATCATCCCCACGCTCAAGGTGCCCACAGGCATGTCTGTTGAGGGATTTTTGCAGGAAAACGGACACAGCGCCCAAGCAGCCTTTAAGGGGTCTGAGTAGAATTTCACATTGTCCCCGATAGCTCAAAAACAGGAAGAGCCTACTCAGGAGAAAAACGAGTCCAGGATGTGGGGCGGGCTAAGAAGACAGAGCAAAAACCACAGCAGAGTGCCTGAAGGGAAAACAATAAACCACAATGAGATGCATGAAGAAAGAAGACTGAACAATGAGCTGAAGGCTTGAGACGCGTGCACAGCCAGGCTAAACCAATCATGTATTAGCCTGAGGCGCGTGAACAGTAGAACAAAGCATAAATACATTTTGTTCTTGTAATAAATTTGACTTCACTTGGTCATATTGATCATGGCGTGATGTCCCATTGCTGATCCTCCGCAGATGGCATCTGATAGGGGACCCCAGTTGGTATCTGAGGTGTGACTGCAACTCAGTGAGCACTGGGGAGTGGGACTGGGGGCAACTGGGGGGACATGGGACGGTGGGAGTGGGGTCATGGGGGCTGAGCAATAAGAGAGAGAATAGAAAGTTTTACATCCCTTAATGGTGCTGGGTACAGCTTAAAGTTGAACGGGCAAAACCAATGAAAGGATGTAAAAGTGTGGACATAGCAGGGCAAAGGTGGCTGTAACCTGTGGAGAAAGAGATAAAGGGAACTGCAGTGAGGGGTTTTTGGCAAGTTCTGTACCACAGAAGGAGCAGTGCCTGCTCAAAGCAAAAGTTTGAGGCAAGGTCACGTGGGATATTGGGGCACTCAGTGAAAACCACAATGAGAAAACTCATTTTAATGAGTCTCCAGCACAATAAAAAGCAGCAGAGCCATGCAGATTATTTACGGGAAAAATGCTGGTTCCTGTATTAGATAAAGACACAAATTCATGAATATTTATAATTATGGTGCATAAATACCCAATGGCAAAGTCCCCCCTGAGCTGCAGGACCAGGAGAGATCTGCTGTGAGTCCGAGCTGATCAAGAATTCCGGCTTTCTGATACCTGCAGTTCCATCAGGGAGTTTCACTCTGTCCCATTTCAGTATCAGGGGCTGGGGACCCTTGTGGGGGGACTTGGGACAGCGGGATTGGAGTCTGGGGGGCACTGGGGGTGTCACAGAACAGGGACTGGGGTGCTGGGGTGGTCTGGGGGCCAGCGATGGGAGACACAGGACCATGGGAGTGGCAGTGGGGTGATGGGGGACGCTTGGGGGGCCCATGGGACTGGATCAGGGTCCAGGGGTCACTGGGGACGTCATGGGACTGAGAGTGGGATTGGGGTAAGGGGAGGAGGGGACAGGGACAGTGGGACCCATTGGGGACCCCAAACCTTGGGCCAGGGTCCTGGGGGACATGGGGCCACTGGGAGGGGTACAAGGGATTGGGAGAGGGATTGGGGTAATGGAAACACTGGGAAACACCAGGAGGGGGACACAGATCTGTGGGAGTGGGATTGAGAGTCTGGGGGTCACACGGGTTACTGTGGGGGGTCAGGAAATGACCCCAGGATTTGAGTCAGGGTCCTGAGGGTGGCTGACAAGACACCTTGAGGGGGGATATGAGACTGTGGGACTGGGATTGGGAGTCGGGGGGTCTGGGGGACACTGAGGCATCCAGGAGTGACCCCTGGATTTGGGATCAGATTCCAGGACATGCCCAGGGGTCATGTCCAGCTCCTTTAACGCCTCTCCTGCAGAGCGCCTCATTTCCTAAAATAAAGCAGTTCCTGGAGTTTTTGTTCGAGGGAAATCAAAGCTTTATTTTTCAAATTTCTGTTTACAAAGAGTGCTGGAGAAATGTTCCTCCCTTTTCCCTCATTCACTGCAGACCCTGAGAAAGGACCTGGAGGGGCAGGAGCATGACCAGGGAAGGGAGGGAGCTGGGGAAGGGTCTGGAGCAGCAGGAAGGGCTGAAAGAGCTGCTGGGGGCTGCTCAGTGCAATTTAAAAAGGATTAATAATCAGTTTGGGGCCTGTTCCAAATTTCCTGATTTGAGGCAATGCAACAGAAGAAGCACTGGGAGGAAAGAAAGAAAAACAAACAGAATGAGAAAGGAAGAAAAATAAAATGGAGAAAGGGGGACAGAGGCTGCACCACCTATTTTGTGATGACAAACCCTCATGTTTCACTCAGGAAACTCTTTTTTCTTTCAAATCAGGGATTTTCCCTCTTTACCCACTCATCTCCTTGGCAGTGCTGGGGGACACTGCAGGGGGCAGGGGGTGATCCCTGCATTTGGGTTGGGGTCCTGGGGTGTATCATTTGCAACAAGTCCAAAGGGGACACCAGACTGGGATTGGGACTGGGGCAAGGAGGGGGGCAAGAGTGACACTGGGAAGGTCAGGGGGTGACCCCAGATTTGGGTTGGGGTCCTGGAGGGTCTCAAGGGACACTGGGGACAATACACAAAGAATGCAGGTGTGGGATATGGGCCCCTGGGGAGACTGGAGGACACTGGGTCACCCAGGAGTGACCCCAGGATTTGAGATCAGGCTCCCAGGATGTGTACAGAGCTCTCTTGGCCAAGGCTGCCCTCCCTCTCCTGGGGCTGACACCACCCTCCTTCCCCAGCCCCTGATGGATGGATCTTCTCTGTGTCCCATTGTCCCCCCATGTCCCCTCAGCATCCTCTCAGTGTCACATCAGTGTCCTGCCGTCTTCCTCAGTGTTCCCCATGTCCCACAGTGTCCCCTCAGTTTCCCAATGTCCCCCGGTGTTTCACACTAGTCCTGGTGGCCACTGCCTTCTCTGGACTCCCAGGTTAGGACCCTGGCACTGCTGGCAATGACCGTGGCAAACACAGGCTTCACAGTTGTCCCCCTGGACATGGCTGGGAACTCCTTTGATGACCAGCATCCAGGCTGCCGACACGCCATGACAGAGTTGTTGCCAGCCCTCAACCACTTTGAGTTCCAGCAGAATCCTCTGTTTGCCCAGACCTGGATGCTGGCTGCGGCCGAGCGGTGGAGGCGGGTCCACCTGTGACTCCTCTGTCCCCAGCCCAGGCCATCGCCCTCATGACCTACACAATGAAGGACGTGTACAAGGAGTTCAATGCCACCGTGCATGTGGCCGGGCACTCCCACCAGCAATACCGGGACAACTTCTGTAGCATTGTGCGCTACAGAATGCTACCAACAGCCCCTGGAGCTCTCCTGGTTTTGTCATCAGGAAGCGTGGAGGTGGCAGGTGGCATCTTCTCCACAATCTGAGAAAAATCAATTAAACCATTGGAGACATGGTTTCCCTCCAGCCAGGGATGCCTTCCCCATCTGTGCTCTCACAAAATTGGAAATTGGCAGTTATTGACATCAAAGACTCTTTCTTTCACATTCCCCTTCACCCAGATGATGCGCCATGGTTTGCTGTCTCTGTGCCCCCCATCAACAGAGGAGCTCCCATGAAGCGCTACCACTGGTGCGTTCTTCCTCAGGGAATGAAGAACAGCCCCACTATCTGACAGTGGTGTGTTGCTAGGGTTCTGTCCCCTGTGCGCGCAAGGGAGAAAAAATGCATAATATATCATTACATGGATGAGATCCTTAATTTGTGCCCCTGATGATGACACGCTTGCACGCCCCTTAGAGGACACGATTACAGCCTTGTCAGTGGCAGGATTTGAGCTGCAAACAGAGAAAGTCCAACACCTGCTGCCTTGGAAGTATCTGAGATCACCAACCGTACCATTACACCCCAAAAAATCCTAATTCACACTAACCCTAAAACCCTAAGAGACCTGCACCAGCTCTGTGGATCCCTCAACTGGAGCAGGCCCTGGTTAGGACACACCACAAGAGATTTATCCCCTCTATTCAACTTGTTAAAAGGGGGGGAGACCCTGGATTCCCCGAGGGCCCTGACTCCGGAGGCCAGGGCAGCACTCGAGAAGGTCCAGTCCACCATTGCAAGTCGACACGCCCACCGGTGCCGTGAGGATCTGCCCTTCAGCTTCATCATCCTGGGTAGGCCACCGCATCTTTATGGGTTGATTTTTCATGGGACACGGACCAAAAGGACCCCCTCTTAATCATAGAGTGGGTGTTCCTTGGTCACCAGCTATCCAAGAGCATCACCAAGCCACAAGAGCTGATGGCCCAGCTGATCACGAGGGCTAGGGCTCGCCTGCGTGTGTTGGCAGGGTGCGATTTTGCATGCATTCACCTCCCTATCCAAACATCCATGGGGACGATACACTGGACACTGTGGAAAATTTATACCGGCCTAATGAGAATTTGCAGTTCGCCCTAGACAGCTACACTGGCCAAACTTCAATTGACCATCCAGGCCACAAATTGTTTAATGTTGAATTTAATTGAATTCCAAAAGAGGTTCAAAGCTGCCGCCCACTCAAAGCCCTGACAGTTTTTCCAGATGCATCTGGAGGATCCCACAAGTCAGTGCTTACTTGGAAGGACCCTCAGACTCAGCAGTGGGAAGCCGATGTGCAGATTGTGGAGGGTTCTCTGCAAGTTGCTGAGTTAGATGCAGTCATCAGGGCCTTTGAGAAGTTTCCACAGCCTTTTAATCTAGTAACCGGTTCAGCCTATGTAGCAGGCATAGGGTCCCGGGCAGAACCTGCAGTGCACAAAGAAGTTTCCAATCCTGCCATCTATCGCTTGCTCTCACATTAAATACACCTGGTTTCCCACCGAGAGCAACCCTTCTTTGTAATGCACGTAAGATTGCACACCGACCTCCCTGGGTTTATTGCCGAGGGAAACCGCAGGGCAGACGCCCCAGCCGCACCCCTGCAGCTGGCTGGCCTGCCTAGCACTGACCAGCAGGCCAAATTAAGCCATCAGCAATTCCCCCAGAATGTCCCAGGGCTGGTGTCGCAGACATCTTTCATGAAAAATCCTTTCTTAGGATTTTTCCTTGTGAGAAGCTGCAGTTTCAGCAACCAAAAGTAAACAATGGTTATCTGCTGCTGTGGAATGCAACAGGTAGACCTGTGATTGGTCTCCTGTAGATGTTGGGATTTCCTGACCACTCATGGCAGAGCTGGCTCTTGCTCTCTGGCTGAGACACAGATTTTTGTTATTCATTCTTGTCTATTCTTAGCTTAGCTAGCTTCTGAAGAAACCTTTTCCTTTCTATTTCTTTTTAGTATAGTCTTAATGTAACATATATCATAAAATAATAAATCAAGCCTTCTGATCATGGAGTCAACATTCTTGTCTCTTCTTCATCCTGAAAACCCTTGTGACCATGGTCACAGGCTGGTCCGCCAATTTCATCTGCAGCGGGACCAGGCCAATGCGATTGTGGCCACCTGCCCAAATTGCCAGAAGATGGCGCTACCATCATTGGGTTCCGGGCTGAACCCTAGAGGACTCCGCAGCTGCGAGGTCTGGCAAACTGATGTCACCCACGCGTCCAAATTTGGGCGGTTCAAATATGTCCACATATCTGTGGACACCTTCTCGGGGGCAGTCTTAGCCTCAGCCCACACTGGGGAAAAAGCGGCAGATGCACAAAAACATCTGATGCGTGCCTTTGCAGTTTTGGGGATCCCATCTACCATCAAAGCAGAAAATGGCCCAGCTTGTACCTCCAAGGCATTTGGTGAGTTTTTGCAGGAATGGGGGGTACAACATCGGACGGGAATTCCACACTCCCCCACTGGTCAGGCTGTAATAGAATGCACTCACCAAACCTTAAAGCAAGTCCTCGCCCGCCAACGGGGAGATGTCCAAGCTCTGTCCCCACACCTCAGACTTTGTAAAGCGCTCTTTACTATCAATTTTTTGAATTGCTCTTTCGACACACCCGAGCCACCAGTCCCGAGACACTTCCATCAGCAACAACACATTGGGTTCAAAGAAAAGCCACCTGTCCTTATTAGGGACTCAGACTCTGCAGAAATCCAGGGTCCATTCCAGCTTATCACCAGGGGTCATGGATATGCCTGCGTGTCCACGCCCTCAGGTGTCAGATGGGTCCCTGAGAAATTAATCAAGCCCTATACACCAACGGAGTCTGTTAGCACGCCTCAAGCTGTAACCCCCCACGGCCAGGAGGACCCCAATGACCGTACGTTTGCACAGAATAGAAAACCTCGCAGGAGGGGAAGAGACTCCTGATATTACCTCTTTTATTCCCTTGCCTCTCCCTCAGAGAAATTCCGTTGTTATGTTTGTTTTAGTATTCATCATGTGTTTCTGCTCTCATTTCATTTCAGGCGCCCACAATGCTCCTCGCAATTGTGGATGCTGTCCTGCATGAAGAGCAGAAGTTACTTTGCTGCCATTCGTTTCCTGCCGTCCTTGTGCTTCGGTGTCTTGAAGCAAGTCATCACTGCCTCCACCACAAAGCCTTCCTCAGCATGCAAGATCGCCTTTGCTGCCGGTGTCACAAAGAACGATAGATAGTGGGAGAGCCAAAAGGCAGAGAGCACCAGAGTACAAAGGAAATGACTTTACACATTTTACAGCACCATCTCCAGGAACTGGACTCTGTCCCATTTTACAGTGCCCCCCTCTCCTTTTTAAAACAAAAAAGGGGGAGATGTAACATTGTGTGTCCTGTACGGGTTTTATTGTGAAGTTGGTTATGTTTTATAAGTTAAGATTTTGGTTTGACCCTCAGTTCCCCCCATGTTCTCCCTCATTATGGTTTGTTTCTCCCGCCAGTTACCTATCATTGTAACCAACCCCTTTCATTTCAAGAAATTTCTATGTCAATCTTCCCTTACCTAACATATGATTTGTCCCCTGAGCCTTTTCCCTCCCCTGGGCCATTCCTATTGGATCACTTGTGTCCCTCGCTCCTCCCCTGGGCTTTGTTCATTGGTTCCCTCGTGTCTCCTCGTGTCACGCCCTTCCCCTTTATAAGTGCCTCCCCAATGGTTTTTCTCTGACACCATCACTGGCCCCACCTGGGTCTAAAAAGCGCCTTGGCATCCACATGTGTGTCCACTCCTTCCTTCCTTTACCTCAGTGCTTCGCAGCCCTGCTCTCGCCTGCATCCCCACACCGCAGATGGAGCCACTACTCGGGGTTCTGGCAGAAAACCTGGGAGATGCAGGATTTGTGCTCTCCAGCGGTCACTCCAGGAGCGGCTGGCCGGCACCCATCAGCTCCAGTGGCCGCAGGATGAGACTGCAAACTTCCCCTTCAAAACACTGCATTTCCTGCTGACCCAGGCCCTGGTGACACTGAGGGACACTCGGGGACCACGGTGTCACCATGTGTCTCTGGGGGTGCCTGGTGTCCGGTTTGAGGCACGGTGTGGTGACACCATCCGGTTTGGTCGATTCACATCGACATCACTGCATAAACAGATCGCTCAGCAATTTGGGACAGACGCGATGTTCCAGGTGCAGACGTGTTACGGTGTGGATATCCAAGAATTTTCCTCCAGTCCTACTGAGGAGGAGGTGCTGATCCCACCCGTGGAGACCTTTGAGGTCACCAGTGTCACCCAGGAAGGAGAGAGGGCAGTGATCCAGCTCCGCTCCAGTGGGACCTTCAGCAGATACAGCTGCGAGTGGCTGTGACGTGACATCATGGGGAAAACCTGGAGGACAGGGACACCCACTGTGGGGATGGGGACACCCATGCTAAGGCACAGGGGACAATGACACCCACAGGTGATGGGGGACAGGGACACCCATGACATGGCACAGGAATGGGGACCCCCACATCTGGGAGGGGACAGACACACCCCTGCCCAGAGGATGCCAGGGACAGGGACGCTGAAATGGACAGAGATAGGAACCCTCCTCTGCTGTCTCTGTCCCTCCCCTCTGCAGACCAGCTCTGTAGGGACCGGCCCTGTGAGCTGGTCATGAGTGGGCTGCGATCCTCCTGACCCCCCCTGAACCTCTCCCACCCCCTTGACACCCCTCATGGCTCCCCCTATCTCCTCCTGACACCTGTCAGCCCTAAAGCTCAATCTGAGCCTCCTGAAACCCCATATTGCTCCCTATATTACCCCACTGCCCCCCTGACACCCCATCATCCCTAAAGCCCCCACGGCCCCTTGACCATCAATCTCCCTCCTGCACACCAGCCACTGCTCACTCCCAATGCTCCCACTGCCCGTGGCCCCCATCTTTACTCACCCCATGTGATGGCCCCCTCTGAACCCCTGACAGCTCCCATGGCTTTCCTGAGCACCCTGATCCCCACCACCACGGTATTCCACCCCACCTGAACTCCCCTCACACCCCCCCTGTGCCCCTGTAATCCCTGACCCCTCTCTGACCCGCCTCACCCTCTTCAACCCCATCGATCACTCATTCTCCTCTTTTTCCCTCCCCGGTGGGAGCATCCCCAGGGCCCCCTCCCACCTCAGAGGGCTCCTCCTGGCCACTACAGCCCCGGCTGGATTGTCTGAGCCACAAGGCAATGAAGGTCACCGTGGTCTCCACGATCACCAAAGCCACCGTGATCCCCCAGGGAAAAGAGGCAACCAAGGCTACCATGGCCACCACTGCCATTTTCCCTGAGCAGAAAAAAGGGGAAAAAGAGGAAGAGAAGAGAAAAAGAAAATTCTACCTACTCCCCACGCCCTAACATTTCATTAACTGCCCTTTACTTCTTTGAAAATTCATTGATTCTTGCCCAAATCCTGTGAATTCCCACATATTCAGCACTTAAACCAAACCAAACTCTATTTCCGCATCCCAATTAATTTAACCTAAAAAGAAATAAGAGGAATGTTTCTTTACAAATAGATTGTGTGAATCTGGTGGTAGAGACTTGTAGAGAAGGAAGTGAGCGGAGAAACCATCAGTTTCAGAAAATGTTCCTCATTGACATGGACTGCTGCTCAGCAAGGTCCTACCAAATTCCTGAATTTCAAGAAGAAGAACAAAGATTTAACAGGCTTATGAATATTAATTACCCTGCCCAGGGTAAAGTTAAAGCTCATTTTAATGGTCATGTGTATGTGTGGCAGAAGGGCGGGGTGTGTAGCAAGGGGGACGTGCAGTGGCTGGATTGGGAAGTCTGCACCTTCCAAATACCTCTGCCAATGGGGAAAGGGAGTGGGAGATATGGGTGGGAAATTGGGGTAAAAAGGAGGCTGCATCGTCCAGCAACTTGTGACACCCCGTGGGGAAATTCCCCACGGCCTCTTCCTTTGATCACGAATATAATTACAGGGCACTTCTGTCTCCTTTCTGCAAGTAAACCTCTGGCAAGGTGAATTTTTCTGACCAAAAGGTAGATAGAGGAAATGTTCCATTGTATCCTGAGCTATATGCTCAGCTGAAGCCAGAGTCTCATCCACAAAATGGCGGCTCTGTCCTTTATCCCCCTGGTGTTCCATCAGCCAAATACATATTTATAAGTAGTCATACATATTCAAACATTTTCCTTCTAAATCCCTGGTCCCTCCCACAGTCTACCAGCTGACTCTTCCTTGCTGTCCATTGGTGGAGACCTTCCTGCAGCGTGATTGGAGGTGAGATGTTGCCGTGCCACTCCTCCGCAGCAACAGGCATTCCCCATTCCCAACCGCCCCGTGCAAGGGGCACGGGTACATGTCCCTGACAATCCTGACAACCACAGCTGTCCTGCAGCAACAATATGGGGGGAGGAGAGGGGGCAATGGGGAGAACACAGGATGTCCAAACAACAAACTAAAATCACATAACCACACATCAACAAAACTTCTCTTAACATAAACACAATATTCATTCCTTAATTTGGAGAGCCAATCATCATATTACCCATCTGTGCCAAAGCTGTGGCTGCCCCACTCCTGGAAGGGTCAAGGCCAGGTTGTGCAGGGCCTGGAGCAGCCTGGCCCAGGGGAAGATGTCCCTGCCCATGGCAGGGCTGGCACCGGACGGGCTTTAAGGTCGCTCCAGCCCAAACCATTGCAGAGCCCCCGGGGCCAGGATGGGGCGGGGCGGGCGCTGGGCAGCGCCAGCAGCTCGTGCTGCCGCCTGCTGTTGGCACCCGGAACTGCAGCTGGGGGCGGCACATGCGCAGTGATGCTGATTTCCCGTGCTCGCTGCTGCCCTCCGGTGGACAATTCCTGAACCACAACTGCCAGAATCCCCAAATCCCAGCATGGGTCAGGCTGGAAGGACCCAGAGTGGGCACCTGGCCCAACCTCCCAGATCCGGCAGCGTCATCCCTGAGACCTGGATTGGGGCCAGAGCAGCCCAGGACAGGACACAGCACTGGGCAGATCTGGTCACAGCACTGCCAGATCAGGACACAGCACTCCTGATGTGCCTCAATGGGAAGGGCAGAGGGGTACAAACACTGCCCTTCCTCCGTGGAAACACTCTGGGCCCTGCTCTTCATGATACACCCTGGATCCCTCCAGGCCCCAGGCCACATGGCCAGCTTCACGGGTCACCCACCAGCACCCCCAGGTCCTCCCCCACAGCTGCTCCAGCAGGACCCTCTGGGCCTGGACTACCACTGGCGACTGTCCCTCCACAGGGACAGGATCTGCCCTTGCACTCTTGAACCTCCCAATTTCCAGCCTTTAAGATCCCCCTGAAGTGCAGGATGTGGCAGGATGCTCTGCCTGGAATGTGCCCCAGGGACAATGCCCCATTTGTGGCCATCAGGGCTGTCCTGAGAGGGGTCTGGTGCTCCTTTTGGTGCTGAATTGGGCAAAAACCAGCCCAAATTACCATCCCTGAATTGCACACTGAGGCTAAAAGACCAGAGCTGGGCCTGGCCATCTATCAACTGACCCAGGGAATGTCCAGTCCCCTCTCAGACAGAGATTCCTCTCCCCTGTTCCTGCTTGAAATGAAATGTGTGTGAGGTTCCTCCCTTGGGAGGCAGTGCTACTGAGGGATCCTCCTTGAAGCAGAGAGAAAGAGACGTTCCCAGGAGTGTTGGTGTGAGGACTGACATTGAGCCCTGCTTAGGAATTGTCACTTTTTTCTGGATTTGTCAGATTTATTTAATGGAATTGTTTTGATAGAATTATTTCATAGAATTGCTTTGCACAATGATACTGGTGGCCACAGTGGCTACAGTGGCTGTTGTAACTTTGTGGTGACTCCGGGTCTCTTGGTGATCATGGTGGCCACAGAAGCCTTGTTCATTTTTGTGACCATGAGGCCAGAGTGGCTGTGGTGGCCACAGTGCTTCAATGACAATGGTGGCCACAGTGACCTTATGGTGGCAACAGCTGCCAAGGTGGCCAGAGTGGCTGTGGTGGCCTTGGTAGCCTTGGTGGCCTCGTTTCTCCAGAGGTCATGGTGGTATTGGTGATTGTGGTGGCCACAGGGATGACAGTGACCTTGGTTGCCATGGCGGCCATGCTTGCCACAGTGACCACAGTGACCTTGGAGACCACAGTGGCCTCGTGGCTCAGAGGATCCCAGTGGCCACTGCCAGGGCCGCGGTGGCCAGGAGGAGTCCTCCGACATGGAAGGGAGCCCTGGGGGCGCTGCCACCTGGCAGACAAAGAGACGGACGTCAGGGGGATCATGGGGGGAGTGAGGGGGTGGGGGAGGACCATAATGGGGGATTAGGGGTGACAGGAGAGATGGGGGCCATGAGGTGACAGGTGACAGGGTGTTGCGGGGGGGCACAGGGGGGCACGAGGCCCGGGGAGGGCAGAGGGGTCATGGTGGTCGTAGGGGTGACAGGGATCAGGGGGAGTCAGGAGGTGCCATGGCGGGTGACAGCTGGGGACAGGGGTTCAGGAAGGGCCATGAGGGCTCCCAGCCCACCCACGTCCAGCACACAGGGCCCAGCCCCACAGCACTGCCTTTGGTGGGGAGGGACAGGATCAGAATGGGGACATCCCTGTCCCTGTGGTCCCCTGGCTGGGCTCTCCCTGACCCTGTCTCCTCCCAGATGTGGGGGTCCCCATCCCGGTGCCCTGTCATGGCCATTCCTGTCCCCATGCCCACAATGGGTGTCCCGAGATTGGCGTCCCCAGCATGGGCTGTCCCTGTCCCCAAACTCTCACTGAGTGTCCCCACCCTCTGTGCCCTGTCGTGGGTATTCCCTGTCCACAGTGGCCCTCCCCAGCACTGGGTGTCGCTGTCCCCCCATGCCCAGTGAGTGTCATTGTCCCCTGTGCCTTATCCTGGTGTCCCCATGGCCACAGTGGGTGCCCCCAGCACTTGGTTTCTCACCACATCCAGTGAGTGTCCCCAGCACTGGCTTTCCCTCTCCTTGTGCCCAGCATGGGGTGTCCTTGTCCCCGCAGCCACAGTGGGTGCCCATGTCCCTGCCCCATCCCCAGTGGGTGTCCCCATCGCCCCAGGCTCTCACCTGTGGCGTCACCTTGCAGCCACTCGCAGTTGTATTTGCTGAAGGTCCCTTTGGAGCGGAGCTGGATCCTCGCCCTTTCTCCTTCCTGGCTGACTTTGATGACCTCGAAGGTCTCAAAGGGTGGGATCAGCACCTCCTTCTCGCCAGGATATTTGGAGAATTCCCGGATTTCTGCACCGTGGCACGTGTGCACCTGGAACATCGTGTCTCTCCCAAATTTCTGGGAGGCTGTTTCACTCTGGGACGCCGACGTGAATTGACCGAACCGGACGATGTCACCATACCCTGCCTGGAACCTGACCCCACGCACCCCCCGGTACACGTTCTGACACTTTGGTCCCTGAGTGACCCTCAGTGTCGCCAGGGCCTGGGTCAGCAGGAAATGCAGAGTTTTGAAGTGGAAGTTCTCCCGGTATTCCTGCCCGGCTGTACGCACTGCTGCGTTGAACTCTTTGTACAGGTCATTCATCGTGTAGGCCATGAGGGCGATGGCCTGGGCTGGGGATGACAGAGGGGACACACGGGACCCCCGACTCTGCCATGTGGCTCTGGCCTTAGTCCAGGCCTGGGCAAAGAGAGGGTTCTGCTCAAACTCGGAGCTGTTGAGGGCTGGCAATGCCGCGGCCATGTCAGGGCTGCAGCCCTGGTACTGGTCATCGAAGGAGTCCGGGGCCATGTCCAGGGTCTCCACCTCGATGCCCGTGGTGGCCACGGCCATTGCCAGCAGTGCCAGGGTCTGAGCCAGGAGGGCCATGGAGGGGAGAGGCCACAGGGACCGGTGTGGACACTGGAGGACACAGAGGGGACACAGGGGAGACACAGAGGGGACACAGGGGAGACACAGGGAGGGTTCATCAGTGAGGGACTGGGCCGGGGAGTGGGGTCAGCCCAGGGGGAAGGGAGGCACTCCTGGCCAGCAGAGCCCTGGGCATCTCTGGGCTCCCTCATCCCAAATCCTGGGCTTACTTATCCCTCCCCAATGTCCCCCAGCCCCAGGAACCCCAATCCCACAGTACCGTGTCCTCCTGGCCCCCCAGAAGCCCAATCCTACTCCCATGAAAACAAGTCCCCTCAAATCCTGGGCTCACTCCCTGAGCCCCCCGGTGTCCCCCTCGGCTCATCCCCAGACCCCACTCCTACTCCCATTCCCCAGTTCCATTGGTGTCACCCCAGGATATCAACCCAAATCCAGGCATCACCCTCTGCCCCCAGTGTCTCCCAGCCCCCCCATCACCCCAATCCCACCCCACTCTCACCATCCCGTGTCCCCCCTCATTTTCCCCCAGAGCCCCCCATTACCCCAAGCCCAGACCTGTGACTCCCCCAGTGTCCCCCATGTCTGCAATCCCAATCCCTCAGTCCTGTGTCCCCCTGCAAGTGTCCTCAGGTGTCCCCCCAGCCCCGATACCAAAATCAGCCGGAGTGAACTCCCTGATGGATCTGGAGGTAGCAGAATGCTGGAATTCCAGCTGGACTCACAGCAGATCTGTCCTGGTCCTGCAGGTCAGGGGGGGCTTTGCCACAGGCTATTTATCCTTCGTAATTATAAATATTCATGAAAATGTGTCTCCTACCAAGTACAGAAACTTCACTTTTCCTAGAAATAATTTGCATGGCTCTGCCTCGTTCTTGAAATCCTTTTATGGTGCTGGCGAGTCCTAAATATGAGGTTTCTCAGTGTTGTTTTCAATGAGTGCCCCAATACGCCAGATAACCTCGCCTCAAACTTTCATTTTGAGCAGTCGCTGCTCCTTCTGTGGTCCAGAACTTGCAAAAGACCCTCACTGGAGTTCCCTTTATCTGTTCCTCCACGGGTTCCAGCCACGTTTGCCCTGCTGTGTCCACACTTTTATATCCTTCTGTGGATTTTTGCTAGTTCATCTTTAGGCCCTATCCAGCACCTTCAGAGGAACTGAAACTTTCTCTTCTCTCTCTCTCTCTCTTATTTCTCACCCCCCCAGAACCCCAATGCCCCGGTCCCAGGGTCCCACGTCCCCCCAGTCCCACTCCCAGCTGCTTACTGAGCGTGACCATCACCCCCTGGCAAAAAGGGGGCCAAGTTTTGTCCTGTGGGTTCCATTTCTCCCCTGTTCACCTTCAGAGCAGCAGGGAACCCTCAGCCTGTCAGCCAGTGTTGGGAACTGCACGAGGACTGGTCCTGCATGACTGGGGGGAGTGTTTCATTGCTCGCAGACCAAATGGGTGTCACTGAAAGGCCAACGGAGCCTACAGGACTGCAGCTGGCTGTGACTCCCGAAATGTCACCTTTGCAGCAGACATTTAAAACTGAATTATTGGTTTTGGCAGTGGGCGGGGGTGTGTGGGAACCTTTAAAATCAGAGGGTTTTGTTAAAGCTGCAAAAGGCAGGTCTCAGAGGCAGCAGAACTGCGGTTAAGAGCTAAGTGGCAGCCATGAGATTTGTCAGCAGAAAAGTTATACGAGAAGTAGAAAGTAAGGACAAATAGAACAATGGTCTGTGTGTTAACCCCTGGCTAGAATAACTCCCTAAGCTACTCTTTTGGTTTGGGAAGACAGGTGTCTGCCAAGGAAGGCAGGAGCCTCTCTCCAAATGGAAAAATTAAATCTCCCCCTCCCTCCTCTGACTGGCTATAAAGTCTAAATTAAGGGGCTTTCGGGCAAAAAATATGGGAGCGGGATGTAACAGTTCTTTACTAGGGGAGAAAATTTAAAAAAATAAAATAAGCAATGCAGTGAACTACAACAACACTGCCAGAGTCAGAACACAGCCTGACAGCCTGTGGGTCAGGGTGCTGGCAGCAGAACCATTGGAATTGTGGCTGCAGCCATCCTGCAGTGTCAGGGGTGGTTCTGTTGGAGCAGGAATCCTGGAGAAGGGTGTAGTTTATTTCTGAATATCCAGAGGAAGAGGCAGCTGCTGTTCCTCTGGGAAAAACCAGTGGAGGAGCCGTGCTGGTGTTCCAGAATCTCCAGATTATGTCCATGTAGGAATGCTTGGCTGGTGTTCCAGAATCTCCAGATTATATCCAGGTAGGAATGCTTGGCTCCTCCCTCTGGGCTCACATCTCCCAATGGGATGCTGTAGCTCTTATCAGCCATGCAGGGACATTCAACAGCCCGGTATCAGCAGGTGTCCCCGCAGTTGTGCGAGAGATAAGGAAAACTGCCCACGGAACAGGAGACAGCTGCCGTGCAGATGGCAAATGGAACACAATTTCCTTGGCAATCCAGGACATTATCCACCCCTTATTCTATTTCCCAATCTGCATCTCAATGAAACCTTACACACGGCTCTCACTCAAGACTGGGTTTCCCTGTGGTGCACAACGGCTTTCTCCATCTTTCTGCATTTCCCACCAAGTGTAACCAGGCCCTTGAACAAAAACAATGCCACGGATGGGTTTCTCTTTGCCTGAGGTGGGGGTAACCCAAACAGTCTTTCCAAAAATACCTTTCATGTGTACAACAGGGACTTTATCTCCATCCACTGTGTGCAGGGGTTCAGACCTTTCCAAAAATACCTTTCATGTGTACAACAGGGACTTTATCTCCATCCACTGTGTGCAGGGGTCAGACCTTTCCAAAATTACCTTTCATGCGTACAACAGGGACTTTATCTCCATCCACGGTGTGCAGGTGTCGCAGACATCTTTCATGAAAAATCCTTTCTTAGGATTTTTCCTTGTGAGAAGCTGCAGTTTCAGCAACCAAAAGTAAACAATGGTTATCTGCTGCTGTGGAATGCAACAGGTAGAGCTGTGATTGGTCTCCTGTGGATGTTGGGATTTCCTGACCACTCATGGCAGAGCTGGCTCTTGCTCTCTGGCTGAGACACAGATCTTTGTTATTCATTCTTGTCTATTCTTAGCTTAGCTAGCTTCTGAAGAAACCTTTTCCTTTCTATTTCTTTTTAGTATAGTCTTAATGTAACATATATCATAAAATAATAAATCAAGCCTTCTGATCATGGAGTCAACATTCTTGTCTCTTCTTCATCCTGAAAACCCTTGTGACCACAGTCACATGCAGGGGTTCAGACCTTTCCAAAAATACCTTTCATGTGTACAACAGGGCCTTTATCTCCATCCACTGTGTGCAGGGGTTCAGACCTTTCCAAAAATACCATTCATGTGTACAACAGGGACTTTATCTCCATCCGCTGTGTGCAGGGGTTCAGACCTTTCCAAAAATACCTTTCATGTGTACAACAGGGCCTTTATCTCCATCCACGGTGTGCAGGGGTTCAAACCTTTCCAAAAATACCTTTCATGTGTACAACAGGGACTTTATCTCCATCCGCTGTGTGCAGGGGTTCAGACCTTTCCAAAAATACCTTTCATGTGTACAACAGGGCCTTTATCTCCATCCACGGTGTGCAGGGGTTCAAACCTTTCCAAAAATACCTTTCATGTGTACAACAGGGACTTTATCTCCATCCACTGTGTGCAGGGGTTCAGACCTTTCCAAAAACACCTTTCATGTGTACAACAGGGACTTTATCTCCATCCGCGGTGTGCAGGGGTTCAGTCTGGGCAGGACCAGCTCGACTGATGGACCCTCTGGTGTTGACCATCCAGGTGGCTTTTGCTAAATTCATTTCCCAATTTCTAAAAGCCCCCTCCCCAGGTGCCTTCAGGGTAGTTTTAAGCAGTCCATTGCACGGTTCAACTTTCCCAGCAGCTGGTGCATGACAAGGGATTTGATATCCATTCCATACCATATTCCCTGGCCCAGGTGTTGATAAGGCCATTCTTAAAATGGGTCCCGTTGTCTGACTCAATTCTCTCAGGGGTGCCGTGTCTCCACGGGATTTGCTTTTCAAGGCCCAGGATGGTGTTCTGGGCAGTGGCGTGAGACACAGGGTGGGTCTCCAACCATCTCGTGGTGGCTTCCACCATGGTCAGCACGTGGCGCTTGCCCTGGCGTGTCTGGGGCAGTGGGATGGAGTCAATCTGCCAGGCCTGCCCATACTTGTACTTGGACCTCTGCCCACCGTACCACAGGGGCTTCACCTGCTGGGCCTGCTTGATGGCAGCACACGTCTCACAGTCATGGATAACCTGAGAAATACTGTCCATGGTTAGATCCACCCACGGAAATACTGTCCATGGTTAGATTCACCCACGGAAATACTGTCCATGGTTAAATCCACCCATGGAAATACTGTCCATGGTTAGATCCACCCACGGAAATACTGTCCATGATTAAATCCACCCATGGAAATACTGTCCATGGTTAAATCCACCCATGGAAATACTGTCCATGGTTAGATCCACCCACGGAAATACTGTCCATGATTAGATCCACCCATGGAAATACTGTCCATGGTTAAATCCACCCACGGAAATACTGTCCATGGTTAGATCCACCCACGGAAATACTGTCCATGGTTAGACCCACCCATGGAAATACTGTCCATGGTTAAATCCACCCCTCGGTCTCGTGCCCACTTATAGGTGGCATCCCTGCCCTGATGGCCTGAGGCACCGTGGGCCCATCGAGCTAGGCCCATCACCATGGCGACGTGATGAAGGAGAGGAAGTTAAAAGATGTGGACTTCATCTGGCTCACAGAATGACGCGGCTCCTTGTTCACCTGCTGAGAACTTCGCTTCTTTCTTATGACCAACGGGCAGTGAACAACGTGTCTGTTAAGTAAATGTATATATCTTGGAAAACTATAAAAGCAACATGTTGTTATAATAAATCTCTCCTATGCACCCTTCTGATGGAGTCCTGGTGGTTTGCGCCGTGTCGCGCTGTGCAGCGACGTCTGGTGGCGCCGCCGTGATTGGAACTGGGCTGTAAAAAAGGAAAGAGAAAAAAAGAGAGAAAAAAAAAAAGCTGAAGGGTACCCTAAAAAATTAGTGAGGGCAGCAAGGATGCTGCGGAGGTCCGGACCTAATCCAGACGTCTGATTCAAGGTGAGCAATTGGGAAAAATGAGGAGAAATAATTTATCAAATGAGGAAAAGACTGTTTTGTCCATGTGGAAAACTTTATTGAAAAGAAAAAAATGTTCAAGCTTCTGATTATGCTCTTTGTAGTTTACTGATACGGTGCAAATCGCAGGACTTCGAAGCTGATGCTGACACTGCCTTCAGTGTCCGGGCATGGAAAAAGTTGGGAAAGGACTATGGGAAGTGATATCCAAGGGGGGATAGGACAGTTGTTGATTTGGCCACTACCTGGAGACTGTTGTATGAGGCGTTGAGGGAATGGCAAGCAGAACAAGATAGAGGGGAGGAATTGGAGGAGCAGGAATTAGAGCTGGAAACTGGAGTAGAGGAACAGGAGGAAGATGAGGCTGAGGCTGTCAATGAATCAATCTCCCCCTGAGGAGGCTGCAGCTGCTGCGGAGCTTCCCCCAGGGTTTGCTATCGTGAGACTCAAACAGGCTAAGACTGCTCCTCGGAGTTTATCTCCAAAAGACCGTGTTAAACCTGTGTATAACTCACCTGCTCAGGGGTTAGCTAAACCAAAGGCGTATCTTACGCCTGCACAGCAATTAGCCAAAATGAAGTTACAGAAGAAGCGAAGTGAAAACCAGGCTGGATCGTCCACCCTTCTGTCTCTCCCTGGTTCGGTTGCTCCCCCCTCACTCTCCCCTGGTTCGGTTGTTCCCCCCTCATCCTCCCGTGGTTCGGTTGTTCCCCCCTCACCCTCCCCTGGTTCGGTTGTTCCCCCCTCACCCTCCCCTGGTTCGGTTGTTCCCCCCTCACCCTCCCCTGGTTCGGTTGTTCCCCCCTCATCCTCCTGTGGTTCGGTTGCTCCCCCCTCACCCTCCCCTGGTTCGGTTGTTCCCCCCTCACCCTCCCCTGGTTCGGTTGTTCCCCCCTCACCCTCCCCTGGTTCGGTTGTTCCCCCCTCATCCTCCTGTGGTTCGGTTGTTCCCCCCCTCACCCTCCCCTGGTTCGGTTGTTCCCCCCTCACCCTCCCCTGGTTCGGTTGTTCCCCCCTCACCCTCCCCTGGTTCGGTTGTTCCCCCCTCACTCTCCCGTGGTTCGGTTGTTCCCCCCTCATCCTCCCATGGTTCGGTTGCTCCCCCCTCATCCTCCCCTGGTTCGGTTGTTCCCCCCTCACTCTCCCGTGGTTCGGTTGTTCCCCCCTCACCCTCCCATGGTTCGGTTGTTCCCCCTCTTTCCCTTGAGCCGTCCGCCCCTCCTGTGTCCTCCTTGGAGCCGCCTGCCTCCGCTCCGCCCCCAGTTTATCCCTCTGCCCCCCGCCTCCCTCCTGAACTGGTTGAACAAATGCAGCCTTAAACATTGCATCTTTCCTTGTCCAGAGTGATAGTTCTGACGATGAACTGCCGGTTATAAATACACCTAAAAAGATGCAGGAATCTCCTAAACCTCACAGCAGATCCAGGCCTGCTGTTTCTCGGACTCTGCCTCCCTGCCAGGTGGCTGTGACTCCTCAACGCCCTTTGCAATTCTGGGAGCATGTGGGAATGAAAGCAGCTGAAGTGGGAGATTGGAATTTGTCAGAGAAAATAGGGTCCACCTAAAAGGATGGGGATGGCTGCTGCTGCTTCTGGTGGGCCTGTGGCTTTTCCTGTTTTCAAAGCTGTTCCTAATTCGGGACAACAAGACAGCCATCAGGGTTTTGCAGGGAAGGTTGTACAGGACCTTCAATCAAGAGTAGATCAGTGTGGTGTTAACTCTTCGCAGGTGATGCAAGTGATTCGTGTTCTAAATGCTGATGTAGCTGCACCTTATGATATTGTTCACCTTGCTACGATTCTGTTTCAGCCAGTGCAGTGTGGTGTGTTTCAGGCTACCTGGAAACAAATGGTTGAAAGAGCAGCATTGGACAATGTGCAGTTACCCCAGCAGGATCCACGTCACGCTGTGGGAGCTGATGCCTTGCTGGGCAATGGACCATTCTCTAACCCGGATTTGCAGGCAAGATGGGACCCCCTGGCTCTGGCACGGGCCCAGCAGCTGGGTATGAGTGCCTTGCTTAAAATCAATCGAGATGGCAGCTCCTAAACCAAGGTTTATTACCATCCAGCAAGGGGTGAAGGAACCTTTTCTGCAGTTTGTGGAGAGGGCTGCTGCAGCCCTTGAGAAGCAAGGAGAAGATGCTGAGGCAAATTTTGTGCAGACAGCTAGCACGGGAAAACGCCAATGATGATTGGAGAATTATTGATTCTTTAGCGGGAGATCCCCCACTGTCTGATCTTGTAGTTGCTCGCTCAAAGGTTGGTTCAGTTGAGCACAAAATGGCTGCTTTGGCTGAAGTCATGAAGTCCTCACCCAGATGTTCTGCTTGTGAAGAATCGGGGCATGTGAAGACCCAATGCCCTCAAACTGCTGGACGATGTGTACACTCCAGTTGGTTTGGTTATTGCCCCGGAGAAAGTTCAAAGGCAGATGCCTTGGAAATACTTGGGGTTGATAATCACCAATACACAAATTGTGCCTCAACCTGTAAAACTGGACATTGAAATTAAAACATTAATTAAAATTGAAGTGCAGAAAATGGTTGGTGCGATAGGTTGGTTGAGGCCATACTTGGGGATAACCAATCACCAACTGCAACCTTTGTTTGACTTTATTATCAGGGATTACTTCCTCTACCAATGAGACTTTTGACTGCTGCAGCAAAAAAAGGCTGAGGAAGAAACTGAACTGGCCTTGACATCTATATTTTTTACCAGGATAGATGTTTCTGCTGGTGTGCAATTATTTATTTTGAGAGATGATGAAATACCTTGCGGATTGTTGTGTCAATGGAACGATAAATGGGAAGATAAATTGCATGTTTTGGAGTGGATATTTTTTGTCTTTCAGGTCCCAAAAAACAGCTCCAGGCCTGTATGAGCTTTTTGCAGACATGATTATCAAAGGTCGCAGATGCTGCCATGAGATTTAGGCCGTGCTCCTGTAACTATTGTCATACTGGTACAAAAATGGTATTTTGAGTGGTGTTTTCAAAACAACCATGAGCTGCAATCTGCTTTATCTTCCTTTACAGGTCAAATAGCATATCATTTACCTTCTCACCCTATTTTGAATTTCACTAAGAGGATTCCCCTTCAGGGGAAACAACTTTGCTCTTCTGGGCCAGTGGAAGAAGGTGTGACAGTTCTTACAGATGGGTCAGGAAGCCCTGGAAAAGCTGCTGTAGCCCGGAAGGAGGATGTGGGAATATGAAGCAATGGTTCAAGAAGGGTCTCCTCATTAATTACGTCTCATGTTTCACAATGTTACGGCACCAATCCCAGAGGCTCACTCCCGTTGCAAGAATGGCAAACAGATGTTACAAACGTGCCTGAATTTGGCCGTTTAAAGCGTGTTTGCGTTACGACTGACACCTTTCCTCATGCCACGGCTGCCTCAGCGCTGGCAGGTGAAACAGCTCGGGGTGTTATTTGTCACTTTTGCCACGCCTTTTCCGTTTTAGGCATTCCATCACATGTGAAGACAGATAATGGCCCGGCGTATGTTTCAAAGAAATCACAAGTGTGTTTTTTCGTGCCTGGGGTGTTGGTTATTCCACTGGTATTCTTCATGCTTCGACAGGCCAAGCAATTATTGAACGTGCTCATGGTGTGTTGAAGCGCCAGGCACAAAAACAAAAAGGGGGAATGCAGAGGGAGCCGCCTCAAGTGAGATTAGATAAAACCATTTATGTGTTAAACCTTCTGCGTCCTTTACCAGACTTACAAGTGTCTCCTACACTCTATCATTTTTCATCTTTGAATTCAAAACAGCCAAACTTTCAGGAAGGTATTAAGGGTACGGGCAAAAGATTAAATCACAGGAATGTGGGTTGGCCCAGCAGAATTAGAACACGGGGGGGGGAAGAGGATATGCGTGTGTTTTAACAGGAAACGGCTCTCGTTGGGTCCCTGCCCGTTGTGTTAAACCTTACTTGGAGCACACAGGAAAGGACAGGATGGGTGGTTCTACAGTGAGAGCAAAATGAGCAGGCACTTGTATTGGTTATTAGGTGGATGGAAGCATGGACCCTCAAGGAATGTGTGGGAAAGATGGTAATTCGAGACAGACTAAAGGGAGCTATAGGCTTACACTGAAAATCCAAAATTTAGGTTAGTGGGTGTTCCTTTTGCTTCTTTTCCTCGAATTCTCTTACAGAGAGGTTGGTAGCACCGAGAAATGTGTCTCATACCATTTCCTTTTGCAGGGCACCAACACTCCCAAAATAGGGGAACTTGATGTCCCTAAGGGAGAAGTGTTCCCTCCGTAAAGGGGCTGAATCAGCAGCTGAACTCCACACCTTGAGCAACCAGGTTGGCTGCCCAGTATGACAGCAGCAACCAGTTGTAAAGTTGAGTGGATGCTACCTGGTTCTAAGCGGTGACCAGGCAGGTGGCTTGGTCTCTGACTCTGTGTGGGTGAAAGTTATTGGATTAGAGGTGAAGGTGCCACTCTCCTGCAAATGTGTCATCCGGAAATTGCGGGGTCTGTAACGGTATTTGAAGATCTGTTTTTATGTGCTTTGTTTGTATGTGAACCCTAAGATTGTGGAGTTGGTAGAAGTTGTTTATCCGTAAGTGAATGAAGAACAGATCCTCTGTCTGCTCGGATTTTTGCCAGGGCCCTGCAGAAGTCCTCGGCAGTTGTGTTTGTGGGTCACACACAAAAAGGGGGAATTGCAGGAAAGGCATTTTGTGCTGTTCCTGTGAGCCAGCAAAGGCCTCCTGGTGATAAGGGAAGTCCTGACTCTCCCTCGAGGAATACACCAAGGTTGTCAACATGATGATAAGGGAAGTCCTGAATCTCTCTCCAGGAATACACCAAGGCTGTCACCATGGTGATAAGGGAAGTCCTGAATCTCTCTCCAGGAAGACACCAAGGCTGTCACCATGGTGATAAGGGAAGTCCTGACTCTCTCTCGAGGAAGACACCAAGGCTGTCACCATGGTGATAAGGGAAGTCCTGAATCTCTCTCGAGGAAGACACCAAGGCTGTCACCATGGTGATAAGGGAAGCCCTGAATCTCTCTCGAGGAAGACACCAAGGTTGTCACCATGGTGATAAGGGAAAGTCCTGAATCTCTCTCGAGGAAGACACCAAGGCTGTCACCATGGTGATGTGATGAGGAAGTTAAAAGACACGGGCTCAGGCTGGCTCACAGAATGACACGGCTCCTTATTCACCTGTTGAGAACTTTGCTTCTTTCTTACGACCAACGGGCAGTGAACAACGTGCCTGTGAAGTAAATGTAAATATCTTGAAAATATCATGTTGTTATAATGAATCTCTCCTGTGCACCCTTCTGCTGGCGTCCGGGTGCTTTGCGCCGTGTCGTGCTCCATAGCGACGCCTGGCAGACATTTTATCTCTCAAGGACACCCCACAAGGTCCAGCAGGACCCCCTTGTGTCCCCCAGCCCTGGCGCCCACTGTTATCCTCCAAAATCCTCAGAACTGCCCGGGCTCCGACTCTCTGTTGTCACTTTAGGGCCAGGAATTCCAACGTCCACGTCCAGTAGTGAGAGTTAAACCCTGGAACTGGTGTTCTCCTCCAGCGGAGGTGCAGGGTCTGCAATTGTTAATTATTAAACTAGATTTAGCCAAACCCAGCTAAACTAAACTCATTTTCCCCCACCTGATCCCGTTCTGGTGACTTGGAACAAGGGCCTGGAGCGGCAGCACGAGGCAGAAAGGCTTCCCACTGCCAGAGGGCAGGGATGGATGGCATCTGGGGAAGGAATTCCCGCCCGTGCGGGTGGTGAGGGACCGGAACAGATTTCCCAGAGCAGCTGTGGCTGCCCCTGGATCCCTGGGAGTGCCCAAGGCCAGGCTGGGCAGGGCTTGGAGCAGCCTGGGACAGTGGAAGGGTGGCCCTGCCCAATGGCAGATGAAGAACACGATCCCTAATGTCCCTCCGAACCCAAACCACCTGGAGATTCCGTGAAAATGGGAAATAAAGCGTTCAGAGGAGAAAACCGACGTTGAAGCAGAGAATAAAGGATTAAAGCAGAGGATAAAGCGGGGCTGAGGCACCCCTCAGACCATGAGGTCCCAAAGCCCATCCTGGGCCCGGACCCTCCCTGTGGCAACAGCGACATCCCAGGGGGATCCCCCAGGAATTGGGGGAAAATCCCAGAAATCCTTTATTGGCAGGACGCTGAGACGGGGCAGAATTCCAAATTTCCAGGGCAAGTTTAGGGAGAATGAAGGAACTGGGGCAATCCCCCCCCGGGGAATTTGGAGGAGCACAAACTGACTCCCATGGGGCTGGGGGAGCTGCTGGTGACAACAACAGGATCCCCACAGAACTGCCCCCAACTTGGGGGGCAGGAGGGGCTTTGGGGGGGCTCGGTGGCCCCTCCTTGTGCGTGGCCAGCTGGAGCCTGGATCTGGAGTGGGAACAGGGCCAGAATCAGACCCAGAAATCTGCGCCTGGAGAGGTCGGGGTGGGGGTCAGGGACTCTCCTGATCCAGATACCCTTGAGGATGAGAGTGGAACTCCCCTGCTCCCAAATCCCACTGGAATTCAACTCCCATGGAGGCTGCAGATGGGACCCCTCACTCCAGATCCCAGACCCCAAGGGAGGTGCAGGTAGGGACCCCCCCCCCCCCCCATGTTCCAGATCCCAAAGGAGATGGGACCCCCCCTATTCTAGAACTCCACTGGAATTTGTTTCACATGGAGGGCGCAGGAGGGACCCCCTGATCCAGATCCCAAGGGAGGTGAATGTGGGATCCTCCTGATCCAGATCCCAGGTCCCAAGGGAGATGCAGGTTGGATCCCCCTGCTCTGAATCCCAAGGGAGGTGCAGGTGAGACCCCCTGATCCATATCCCATGTTCCAAGGGAGGTGAATGTGGGATCCCCCTGATCCAGATCCCAAGGGAGGTGCAGGTGGGATCCCCCTGATCCAGATCCCAAGGGAGGTGCAGGTGGAACCTCCTGATCCAGATCCCAGATCCCAAGGGAGGTGGGACCCCTCTACTCTAGAATTCCACCAGAATTTGCTTCCCACAGAGGGCTCAGGTGGGATCCCCCAGATCCAGACCCCAAGGGAGGTGCAGGTGGAATCCCCCAGATCCCAGGTCCCAAGGGAGGTGCAGGTGGGATCCCCCAGATCCAGATCCCAAGGGAGGTGCAGGTTGGATCCCCCTGCTCTGGATCCCAGATCCCAATGGAGGTGCAGGTGGAATCCCCCAGATCCCAAGGGAGGTGAATGTGGGATCCCCCTGATCCATATCCCAGCTCCCAAGGGAGGTGCAGGTTGGATCCCCCTGCTCTGGATCCCAAGGGAGGTGCAGGTGAGACCCCCTGATCCATATCCCACGTTCCAAGGGAGGTGCAGGTGGGATCCCCAATCCAAATCCCAGATCCAGATCCCCCTGTTCCAGACCCAGATCCCAAGGGAGGTGCAGGTTGGATCCCCTGATCCAAATCCCAGATCCAGATCCCCCTGTTCCGGACCCAGATCCCAAGGGAGGTGCAGATGGGATCCCCTGATCCAAATCCCAGATCCCCCTGTTCCAGCCCCAGATCCCAAGGGAGGTGCAGGTGGGATCCCCTGATCCAAATGCCAGATCCAGATCCCCCAGATCCCAAGGGAGGCGCAGCTGGGCCCCGCCAGCCTCAGGCACGGGGCTCACCTGGATCTGCCCCAGGTGAGCTCCCAGCAGGAAAAGCAGAGCTGGAGCGGACGGAGAGCAAAGCCAAACTCTTGAAACACACGGACTCAGGACGGGGGGGCAGGGGGCAGTTCCTGGGGGTGGGAGGTGGGATTTTGCCCCAGGCAGGGCCGGGATGGACGGATGGAGCCCGTCAGGAGCCTGGGCAGGTGGGACGGGGATCAGTGCAGCCGAGGGCAGGAGCCATAAAGTGCAGCGAAGCTTCCGGGGCTCCGGGATTCCTGGGGGGCTCCAGTGTCCAGGGGGGGACATGGGGACACCGGGACACCGGGGGGGGACACGGCTCAGGAAGGACCAGCGGCGCCAGGACAGGGCCGGGTCCTTTCCCGGTTCTGTTCCTGGCTCCATTCCCGGTGCCGTTGCTGGTTTGGTTGCCAGTCCTGGTTCCGTTCCTGGATCCTTTCCTGGTGCCAGTTCTGGTTCCGTTCCTGGTTCTGGTTCCGTTCCTGGTTCCATTCCTGGTTCCTTTCCTGGTGCCAGTTCTGGTTTCATTCCTGGTTCTGGTTCCGTTCCAGGTTCTGGTTCCGTTCCTGCTTCCTTTCCTGGTGCCAGTTCTGCTCCTGGTTCTGTTCCCAGTGCTGGTTCCGTTCCTCATTCCTTTCCTAGTGCTGGTTCTATTCTTGGTTCCTTTCCCAGTGCTGGTTCCATTCCCAGTGCTGGTTCCATTCCCAGGCCCGGTTCCAGTGCTGGTTTTGTTCCCAGGCCTGGTTCCAGTCCTGGTTCTCTTCCCAGTCCCGTTCCCAGGACCGGTTCTGTTGTCAGTGCTGGTTCCATTCCCATTTCCATTCCCAGTCCCGGGCCCATTCCTGGTTCCGTTCCCAGTCCCGGTTCCGTTCCCGGTGCTGGTTTGGTTCCCAGTCCTGGTTCCATTCCCAGTCCCGTTCCCAGTCCTGGTTCTGTTCCCGGTTCCGTTCCCAGTCCTGGTTCCGTTCCCAGTCCTGTTCCCGGTTCCGTTCCCAGTGCCAGTTCCGTTCCCAGTCCCGGTTCCATTCCCAGTTCCGTTCCCAGTCCCGGTTCCGTTCCCAGTCCCGTTCCTGGTGCTGGTTTGGTTCCCAGTCCGTTTCCAGTCCCATTGCTGGTTCCGTTCCCATTGCCGGTTCCGTTCCCGGTGTCTCGGATCCTGCTGGGAATCTCACATGCACATCACCTGCAGCCTGAAACGAGGACGGGGAGGGTCACCTGCCTCTCCTGCGGCCACGCCCCCCTGCCCCGCCCTGCCCCGCCCTGCCCCGCCCACCTGTCCTCCTCGATGCCGCCGCCCTCGGGGTCGCCGCTGTCGCCCTTCTCGGTGTCCCCCTCGCCCAGGTCCATGTCCAGCTCGGTCCCGGTGTCCGGCCGGGTGTAGGCGTAGCCACTGCGGGAGGGAAAGGCCAGAATTCCAGGGAATCCCCTCGGGAATGGCTCCTGGAATTCCAGGGAATCCCCCTCGGGAATGGCTCCTGGAATTCCAGGGAATCCCCTTGGGGAATGGCTCCTGGAACCCTAGGAAACCTCTTGGGAATGGCCCCCTGGAATTTCGCAGAATCCCCTTGGGAAGGGACCCTGGAATCCTGAGAATCCCCTTGGGAACGGCCCCTGGAATTTCGGGGAATCCCCTCAGGAAGGGCCCCTGGAATTCCAGGGAACTCCCTCGGGAATCCCCCAAAGAATTGTGGGAAATCCCCTTGGGAACCTCCCCCCCCCTCCCTCAGAACTGTGGGAAATCCCCTTGGGAATGGCCCCTGGAATTCTGAGGAATCCCCTTGGGAATGGCTCCTGAAATTCTGAGGAATCCCCTTGGGAATGGTCCCCAGAATTCTGGGGAATCCCCTCAGGAAGGGCCCCTGGAAGCCCCTGGGGAAGAGCCCTTGGAATCCCCTGGGGAATGCCCCCGGAATTTCGGGGAATCCCCATGGGAATGCTCTCTGGAATTCTGGGAATGCCCTGGGCAATGCCTCCCGGACTTTGGGGAATCCCCTCAGGAGTGGTCCCAGAATTTCAGGGAAGCCCCTGGGGAATGACCCTTGGAATTTCGGGGAATCCCCATGGGAATGGCCCCCCGGAATTCCGGGGAATCCCCATGGGAATGCTCCGTGGAATTTTGGGAATCCCCTGGGGAATGCCCCCTGGAATTTCAGGGAATCCCCTGGGGAATGCCCTTTGGAATTGCAGGGAATCCCCTGGGGAATGGCCCCCCAGAATTCAGGGAATCCCCTGGAGAATGCACCCCTGGAATTCCGGGAATCCCCTGGGGAATGCCCCTTGGAATTCTGGGAATCCCCATGGGAATGCTCTCTGGAATTTCAGGAATCCCCTGGGGAATGCCCCCCGGAATTCCAGGAATCCCCTGGGGAATGCCCCCTTGGAATTCTGGGAATCCCCATGGGAACGCTCTCTGGAATTCCGGGAATCCCCATGGGAATGCGGCCCTGACCTGATGGAGCGGCAGGTGAAGAAGACGATCCTCTTCAGCCTCTTGTTGTAGAAGAAGTAATTGAAGGACCAGAGGCTGCCGTCCTCCCCGAAGGGATCCGAGTCCAGGTCGGGGTTGTAGCTGGGAACGGGAACAGCGGGAATGTCACGGGATTGGGGACAGCGGGAACGTCACGGGATGGGGGGGATGGAAAAGTGGGAATGTCACAGGATGGGGGGATGGAAAAGCGGGAATGTCACGGGATGGGGGAAAGTGGGAATGTCACAGGATTGGGAAAAGTGGGAATGTCACGGGATTGGGGAATGGAAAAGAGGGAATGTCACAGGATTGGGAAAAGTGGGAACGTCACGGGATTGGGGGATGGAAAAGTGGGAATGTCACAGGATTGGGAAAAGTGGGAATGTCACAGGATTGGGGAATGGAAAAGTGGGAATGGCACGGGATGAGGGAAAGTGGGAATGTCATGGAATTGGGGACAGGAAAAGTGGGAAATGCTCAGGATTGGGGACGGGAAAAGTGGGAATGTCATGGGATTGGGGGATGGAAAAGTGGGAATGTCATGGGATTGGGAAAAGTGGGAATGTCACGGGATTGGGGGATGGAAAAGTGGGAATGTCACGGGATGTGGGACAGGAAAAGAGGGAATGTCATGGGATTGGGAAAAGTGGGAATGTCACGGGATGGGGGACAGGAAAAGTGGGAAAGCCATGGGACTGGAGACAGGAAAAATGGGAAATGCTTGGGATTGGGAAAAGTGGGAATGTCACGGGATTGGGGGATGGAAAAGTGGGAATGTCACGGGATGTGGGACAGGAAAAGAGGGAATGTCATGGGATTGGGAAAAGTGGGAATGTCACGGGATGGGGGACAGGAAAAGTGGGAAAGCCATGGGACTGGAGACAGGAAAAATGGGAAATGCTTGGGATTGGGGACAGGAAAAGTGGGAAAAGCCTGGATGGGTTAGGGGACAGGAAAAGTGGGAAAGGCTCAGGACTGGGGACAGGAAAAGGGGGAAAGTCACGGGATTGGGAAAAGTGGGAAAACCACAGGATTGGGGACAGGAAAAGTGGGGAAAGCCTGGATGGGATTGGGGACAGGAAAAGTGGGGAAAGCCTGGATGGGACTGGGGACAGGAAAAGTGGGGAAGTCACGGGATGGGGGACAGGAGAAGTGGGGAAGTCCCAGCATTTGGGACAGGAGAAGTGGAAAAGGCCTGGATGGATGGGAACAGGGCCGGGATCCTTTGGGAATGGCCGGGATCCCTGGGATCAGGCAGGGCTGGGATCCCTCAGGAATGGCTGGGATCCTTTGGGAATGGCTGGGATCCCTGGGATCAGGCAGGGCTGGGATCCCTCAGGAATGGCCGGGATCCCTGGGATGAGGCAGGGCTGGGATCCCTGGGATGAGGCAGGGCCAGCCCCAGGTGCCCCCGTACCTGTAGATGTCGCACTCGGCCAGGCAGATCTCCTCATCCACCGCGTCCCACAGCAGCGGCTTCAGCGCCTTGAAATCCTCGCGCACGGCCGAGAAGAGGCTGCAGTTCACGGCATTTATCACCTGGAATGGGGACAGGGGACATGGAATGGGGACAGGGGACATGGAACGGGGACAGGGGACATGGAATGGGGACAGGGGATTGGGGACAGGGGACACGGAATGGGGATGAAATCTTCGCGCACGGCCGAGAAGAGGCTGCAGTTCACGGCATTTATCACCTGGAATGGGGACAGGGGACATGGAATGGGGACAGGGGACACGGAACGGGGACAGGGGACATGGAATGGGGACAGGGGACACGGAACGGGGACAGGGGACACGGAATGGGGATGAAATCCTCGCGCACGGCCGAGAAGAGGCTGCAGTTCACAGCATTTATCACCTGGAATGGGGACAGGGGACATGGAATGGGGACAGGGGACACGGAACGGGGACAGGGGACATGGAATGGGGACAGGGGACATGGGATTTGGGACAGGGGACACGGAATGGGGACAGGGGACACGGGATTGAGGACAAGTGACATGGAATGGGGATGAAATCCTCGCACACGGCCGAGAAGAGGCTGCAGTTCATGGCATTTATCACCTGTGACACAGAGAGGGGACAGGGGACATAGGAATGGGGACAAGGGACACAGAATGGGGACAGGGACATGGGAATGGGGACACGGGATTGGGGACAAGGGACACGGAAATGGGAACAGGGCTGGTCCAGGAACCAGGGACACGGGAACGGGGCTGGCCCAGGAATGGGAACTGGGGTGAGGGACACAGGAATGGGAACGGGGCTGGCCCAGGAACTGGGGACACGGGAATGGGGCTGGCCCAGGAATGGGAGACACAGGAATGGGGCTGGCCCAAGAACCAGGGACATGGGAATGGGGCTGGCCCGGGAATGGGAATTGGGATGAGGGACACAGGAATGGGAACAGAGCAGGCCCAGGAACCAGGGACACGGGAATGGGGCTGGCCCAGGAACGGGAGACACGGGAATGGGGCTGGCCCAGGAACCGGGGACATGGGAACGGGGCTGGCCCAAGAACAGGATACACGGGAATGGGGCTGGTCCAGGAACCAGGAACACGGGAAGGGGCTGGCCCGGGAATGGGGGACACGGGAACGGGGCTGGCCCAGGAACCAGGGACACGGGAATGGGGCTGGCCCAGGAATGGGAGACACGGGAATGGGGCTGGCCCAGGAACAGGGGACACGGGAACAAGGCTGGCCCAGGAACCAGGGACACGGGAACGGGGCTGGCCCAGGAATGGGAGACACGGGAATGGGGCTGGCCCAGGAACAGGGGACACAGGAATGGGAACAGGGCTGGCCCAGGACCACGCTGCCCAGGGAGGCTGTGGATTCCTCGCTCCCGGGAGCGTCCATGGCCAGGTTGGACAGAGCCTGCAGTGACTGAAGGGGCTCCAGGGAAATGACCATGGGCACAGAGCGACCCCCAGGGACAGGGAATGCTGTTTTCAGGAGTGGGGACGGGGGGTATGCAGGATGGGGGGATGTGGAGGATGGGGGGATGTGGAGGATGGGGGGATATGCAGGATGGGGGGGTATGCAGGATGGGGGGATGTGGAGAAGCAATTCCTGGCTCTGGGAGCAGGGAAGGGATGGAAAGGACTCCCAGAGAAGCTGCAGCTGCCCCATCCCTGCCTGTGCCCAAGGCCAGGCTGGAGGAGTTTGGAGTTTGAGGGTTCCTCCTGCTCCCCCTCCCCGGGGTGAGTCCAGGGGATCCCACCCCATTCCATGCTCCATGCTCTGCACCCAGCTCAGGCTGGGCTCACAGGGGAACCCGGGGCTCTCCCAGTCCCTCCCAGTCCATACCCAGCTCAGGCTGGGCTCACAGGGGAACCCGGGGCTCTCCCAGTCCCTCCCAGTCCATACCCAGCTCAGGCTGGGCTCATGAGTGAACCTGTGGCTCTCCCAGCCCCATCCCAGTGCTCCCAGTCCCTCCCAGTGCTCCCAGTCCATACCCAGTTGAGGCTGGGCTTGTGGCTGAACTCGTGGCTCTCCCAGTCCCATCCCATCCCCATCCCAGTGCTCCCAGCCCCATCCCAGCCCCATTCCAGACCCATCCCAGTCCATCCCAGTCCCTCCCAGTGCTCCCAGTCCATACCCAGTTGAGGCTGGGCTTGTGGCTGAACTCGTGGCTCTCCCAGTCCCATCCCATCCCCATCCCAGTGCTCCCAGCCCCATCCCAGCCCCATTCCAGACCCATCCCAGTCCATCCCAGTCCCTCCCAGTGCTCCCAGTCCGTACCCAGTTGAGGCTGGGCTCACGGCTGAACTCGTGGCTCTCCCAGTCCCTCCCAGCCCCATCCCAGTCCCATCCCAGCCCCATTCCAGACCCATCCCAGTCCCTCCCAGCCCCATCCCAGTGCTCCCAGCCCCATCCCAGTGCTCCCAGCCCCATCCCAGTCCATCCCAGTCCCACCCCAGTCCCTCCCAGTCCGTACCCAGTTGAGGCTGGGCTCGCGGCTGAACTCGTGGCTCTTGGCAGCGCTGAAGTCGTAGTCGGGCCGGAAGGCCTCGTTCAGGGTGGCGATCAGGTAGAACAGCGTCTTGCGGCTGCACGTGTCACTGAGCGGGCCCTCCCCCTGCCTGGGAATGTCACCAGTGTCACCACAGTGTCACCAGTGCCACCACAGGGGCAACAGTGTCACCACAGTGTCACCAGTGCCACCACAGGGACACCAGTGTCACCACAGTGTCACCACAGGGACAGCACATCACTGAGTGGGCCCTTCCCCTGCCTGGGGGGACAGGAATGTCACCAGCGTCACCACAGGGACAGCAGTGCCACCACAGGGACACCAGTGTCACCACAGGGACAGCACATCACTGAGCGGGCCCTCCCCTGCCTGGGAATGTCACCAGTGCCACCACAGGGACACCGGTGTCACCACAGCATCACCAGTGTCACCAGTGTCACCACAGTTGTCACCAGTGTCACTGAGTGGCCCCTTCCCCAGCCTGGCAATGTCACCAGTGCCACCACAGGGACACCAGGCGCACCGGGGGACAGCAGCGCTCCTGGGGCCAATCCCAAAATTCCAGAGCTGCCCCTGGGGCTGATCCCAAACTCCCAGCGCTGATCCCAGAGATCCCGGCCTATCCTGGGGCTGATCCCAGAGATCCCAGACTAATCCTGGGGCTGATCCTGGGGCTGATCCCAGAGATCCCAGTGCTGATCCCAGAGATCCCAGTGCTGATCCTGGGGCTGATCCCAGAGATCCCGGGCTGATCCTGGGGCTGATCCCAGAGATCCCAGACTAATCCTGGGGCTGATCCTGGGGCTGATCCCAGAGATCCCGGGCTATTCCTGGGGCTAATCCCAGTGCCCGCCCCACAATCCCAGTGCCCACCCCACGATCCCAGTGACGATCCCACCATCCCAGTGCCCGCCCCACAATCCCAGTACCCACCCCACGATCCCAATGCCCACCCCACGATCCCAACGCCCACCCCATGATCCCAATGCCCATCCCGTGGCCCCGGTGCCCATCCCGGTTTCCCACTACAGTTCCCATCCCAGTTTCCCAGTACACATTTCAGTTTCTCAGTGCCCCCAATCCCAGTTTCCCAGTGTTCCCAGTTCCCCCAGTCCAGCATTTCCAGTGTTCCCAGTGCCCCCAATCCCAGCATTCCCAGCGTTCCCAGCATTCCCAGCGTTCCCAGTGCCCCGAATCCCAGCATTCCCAGCGTTCCCAGCATTCCCAGTGTTCCCAGTTCGCACCTGCCAGGGCTGAGGCCGGAGCTCTGGGGTGGGCTCAGGGCCCCCAGTGTTCCCAGTTTCCCATTCCCAGTGTTCCCAGTGCCCCCAGTCCCAGCATTCCCAGAGTTCCCAGCATTCCCAGCATTCCCAGTGCCCCCAATCCCATCATTCCCAGCATTCCCAGCATTCCCAGTTTCCCCAGTTCCCACCTGCCGGGGCTGAGGCCGGAGCTCTGGGGCGGGCTCAGGGCCTCCAGCGTTCCCAGTGCCCCCAATCCCAGCGTTCCCAGCGTTCCCATCATTCCCAGCATTCCCAGCGTTCCCAGCATTCCCGATTCCCACCTGCCGGGGCTGAGGCCGGAGCTCTGGGGCGGGCTCAGGGCCCCCAGTTTCCCCAATCCCAGTGTTCCCAGTGTTCCCAATCCCAGCGTTCCCAGCGTTCCCAGTGCCCCCAATCCCAGCATTCCCAGCGTTCCCAGCATTCCCAGCGTTCCCAGCATTCCCAGTTTCCCCAGTTCCCACCTGCCGGGGCTGAGGCCGGAGCTCTGGGGCGGGCTCAGGGCCTCCAGCGCGTGGGGCTGCCCCTCCTGGCAGAACTGCTTGAAGAGCTGCTTGTCAATGCCGGCCAGCTTGCACGAGTAGCTCTCGATCCTGCCCGGGGACACAAAAACACACTCAGAGACCCCAAAAACCCTCCCAGAGATCCCAGAAACCCACTCAGAGACCCCAAAAACACACTCAGAGATCCCAAAAACCCATTCAGAGACCCCAAAAACCCTCCCAGAAATCCCAAAAACACACTCAGAGACCCCAAAAACCCTCCCAGAAATCCCAAAAACCCTCCCAGAGATCCCCAAAACCCACCCAGGGATCCCAAAAACCCTCCCAGGGATCCCAAAAACCCACTCAGAGACCCCAAAAACACACTCAGAGATCCCGAAAACCCTCCCAGAGACCTCAAAAACCCTCCCAGAGATCCCAAAAACCCACCCAGGGGATCCCAGAGATCCTAAAAACCCACCCAGGGGATCCCAGAGATCCTAAAAACCCACCCAGGGGATCCCAGAGATCCCACAAACCCTCACAAAGATCCCAGAAACCCTCCCAGAGATCCCACAAACCCTCCCAGGGGGATCCCAGAGATCCCAGAAACCCACCCAGGGGATCCCAAAACCCCCCCAGGGGGATCCTTGTCGATCCCATCCAGCTCGCACGAGGAGCTCCCGATCCTGCCAGAGATCCCAGCGCTGGAGTGATCCCAAAAACCCTCCCAGAGATCCCAAAAACCCTCCCAGGGATCCCAAAAACCCTCCCAGAAATCCCAGAGATCCCAGGAACCCTCCCAGGGGGGTTCCCTGTCCATCCCATCCAGCTCGCACGAGCAGCTCTCGATCCTGTGGGATCCCAGAGATCCCAAAAAAACCAATCAGGGGATCCCAGAAACCCTCCCAGAGATCCCAGAGATCCCCAAATCCCACCCAGGGGATCCCAAAAACAATCCCAGAGATCCCAGAGATCCCAAAACCCCACCCAGGGGATCCCAGGATTCCTCCCAGGGGATCCCAGAGATCCCAAAAACCCCACCCAGGGGATCCCAAAAACCCTCCCAGAGATCCCAGAGATCCCAAAACCCCACCCAGGGGATCCCAGGACCCCTCCCAGGGGATCCCAGAGCCCCCCCAGAGCCTTTTCCAGGGGTTTTCTGGGAAAGCTGCAGAAGGGTTTGGAGTAACGGCTGCAGGGATGGGAGACAGGGAATGGCTTCCCAAGGAATACTGTGATGGGATTTTTGGGATGGAATTCCCGGAGAATCCAGGGCTGCTCCAGCCCTGGAACAGCTGTCCCAGCATTCCCAGATTCCCGGGTTTCAATGGAGCAGAATTCCCAGATTCCCAGGGCAGAATTCCCAGAGCTTTTCCCAGGGACAGCATTCCCAGTGTTCCTCGGTTCCCCAGGGCAGCATTCCCAGATTTCCAGGGACAGCATTCCCAAGTTTCATGGGGACAGCATTCCCAGATTCCCAAGGACCGAATTCCCAGATTCCCGGGGACAGCATTCCCAGATTCCTGGGTTTCAGAGGAGCAGAATTCCCAGATTCTCAAGGACCGAATTCCCAGATTCCCAAGGACCGAATTCCCAGATTCCCAGGACATGGGGCAGAAATCCCAGGTGCCCGGGGACAGCATTCCCAGATTCCCGGGGACAGAATTCCCAGATTCCCAGAGCTTTTCCAGGGCAGAATTCCCAGATTCCCAGGGCAGCATTCCCAGATTCCTGGGGCTTTCCAGGGACAGCGTTCCCAGATTCTCAAAGACAGAATTCCCAGATTCCCAGAGCTTTTCCAGGGCCAGCATTCCCAGATTCCCAGAGCTTTTCCAGGCCATTATTCCCAGATTCCCAGGGCAGCATTCCCAGATTCACAGAGCTTTCCAGGGACAGTGTTCCCAGATTCCCAGAGCTTTTCCAGGCCATTATTCCAAGATTCCCAGAGCTTTTCCAGGCCATTATTCCCAGATTCCCAGGGCAGCATTCCCAGACTTCCAGGGCCAGCATTCCCAGATTCCCAAGACAGAATTCCCAGATTCCCAGGGCAGCAGTCCCAGATTCCTGGGGCTCTCCAGGGACAGCGTTCCCAGATTCCCAGGAACAGCACTCCCAGATTCCCAGGGACAGCATTCCCAGATTCCCAGGGCAGCATTCCCAGGTTTCAGGGGCCCAGCATTCCCAGATTCCCAGAGCTTTTCCAGGGCCAGCATTCCCAGATTCCCGGGACAGAATTCCCAGATTCCCAGAGCTTTTCCAGGGCAGTATTCCCAGGGCCAGCATTCCCAGATTCCTGGGGCAGAATTCCCAGATTCCCGGGCCAGCATTCCCAGGTTTCAGGGGAGCAGCATTCCCAGATTCCTGGGACAGCATTCCCAGATTCCCAGGGCAGAATTCCCAGATTCCCAGGGCCAGCATTCCCGGATTCCCAGGGCAGCATTCCTAGATTCCAGGGACAGCATTCCCAGATTCTCAAGGACAGAATTCCCAGATTCCCAGAGCTTTTCCAGGGCCAGCATTCCCAGATTCTCAAGGACAGAATTCCCAGATTCCAGGGCCAGTATTCCCAGATTCCCGGGACAGAATTCCCAGATTCCTGGGAGAGAATTCCCAGATTCCTGGGGCTTTCCAGGGACAGCATTCCCAGGTTCCCAGGACTGAACTCCCAGATTCCCAGGAACAGCACTCCCAGATTCCCAGAGCTTTTCCAGGGCCAGCATTCCCAGATTCTCAAGGACAGAATTCCCAGATTCCTGGGACTGAACTCCCAGATTCACAGGGCAGCATTCCCAGGTTTCAGGGGAGCAGCATTCCCAGATTCCCGGAGACAGAATTCCCAGATTCCCAGGCTTCAGGGGCCCAGCATTCCCAGGTTTCAGGGGCCCAGCATTCCCAGATTCCCAGAGCTTTTCCAGGGCCAGCATTCCCAGATTCCCGGGACAGAATTCCCAGATTCCCAGAGCTTTTCCAGGGCAGTATTCCCAGGGCCAGCATTCCCAGATTCCCGGGCCAGCATTCCCAGGTTTCGGGGGAGCAGCATTCCCAGATTCCTGGGACAGCATTCCCAGATTCCCAGGGCAGAATTCCCCGATTCCCAGGGGCCCAGCATTCCTGGATTCCCAGGTTTCAGGGGCCCAGCATTCCCAGATTCTCAGGACAGAATTCCCAGATTCCCAGGGGCCCAGCATTCCCGGATTCCCAGGTTTCAGGGGCCCAGCATTCCCAGATTCTCAGGACAGAATTCCCAGATTCCCAGGTTCCCAGCATTCCCGGGTTCCCAGCGCTGCCCATCCCTGACCTGCCGATGATGTGGGCGTCTCCGGTCTCCACGGTCAGCTGGGAGTTGATGGCCTCGAAGCTGGAGTTCTCCAGCAGCTTCATCCTCCCCTCCAGGGGAAATTCCCGGGGAAATTCCCGGTGCTGCAGCCTCCCGAGATTCCCCCGTGCAGCAGCTGAGCCCCAGAGACAGCGGGGAGGGAATGGGGAACGTGAATTTTCTGGGAGTGGGAAACTGGGGAGGGAGAGGGAGGGGAAAACGCAGGAACGGGAATGGGAAATACAGAAATGGGAATGGGAGAGGGAAAAAGAAAATACAAAAAACGGAAAGGGAAAAAGAGAGAAAACGCAGAAATGAGAGTGGAAATAAGAAAGGCGGAAATGCAGGAATGGGAAGGGGAAAAGGAAAATGAGAAAGGAGAAAATTCAGAAGTAGGAAAAGGGGAAATGCAGAAATGGGAAAGGGAAAAAATGGGAGTGGAAATGGGAAAGGGAAAGGGGAAAGAGGGAAAAACTGAAGAAACGGGAAAGAGGAAAAGAAGGAAAATTCAGAAATGGGAATGGGAACGGGAAAGGGAAAAATGAAAAAACAACAGAAAGGGAAAACGAAAGGAGGAGGAAGAGGAAGTGGAGGAGGAGGAAGAGGAGCTTCAAGCGGAGCTGGCAGCGGCACCGCAAAGTGGGAAATGGTGACAGGCGGAGGGGGAGAAGCAGAGGGGGAGGAGGAAGAACAAGAGAAGGGAAAAAAGCAGGAAAAGGAGGAAAAAAAGCGGGAAAAGGACGCGGAAAAGTCTGCCCCAGTCCCGGGGGCGCCACAGGAAGTGGTGTCCCGGCGTGCACCGCGCGCTGGACTACAGCTCCCGGCATGCCCCGCGCGGAACACAGCCGCGATCCATTGGCGGACTACGGCTCCCGCCATGCTCCGCGCGAACGGCCCGGCTAAGCCATTGCTGGACTACTGCTCCCATCCTGCCCCGCGGCTGCGCGCGGTGCAAGCCGCGCCTGGGCGGCGCGAGGGACGCTGGGAGCTGTAGTCCGCGCGGCTTGTGGGCGCGCAAAGGGGCGGCGGGCCGAGCGGGCTTACCGGTGCGTCCTGCTACCTATCGGTGCCTCTTCGCCGTGGCAGCGCCTTCAGGCTCGGGGCGCGTGTAAAGGGAGGCGTCTCCGGGGAAAGCTCGAGGAGGGCGAGTGTGCCGCGGCCGCCGTCCGCCGTCTGGCGCCGGCCCACCGGGCCTCCGCCCACCTCGACATGTCCCCGAGTGCTCGGGACGGTGCGAGCGGCTGAGCGAGATCCTGGGAGTCCCCCGGAGCGAGCGAGCGAGCGGGCGACCTTCTCCTGCGGCACCGGACGGCAACAGCGGCGGCACCGCCCCGCCCGCGCCCGCCCTGCCCGAGAGGCGCCCGCGGCCCGCGATCCCATTGGCGACAATACCCGTCAATCATCGCCACGCCCGCCTTTCATTGGCTGATACCAACGTCAATCCGCGCAGAGCCCGCCGCCCCGCCCACCGCGGGGGCGCTCGGCTCTCCTATTGGCTGGCGCGGACAAAGACGGGGGGAGCGCCTGTCAATCACAGCGGGGCGTGGCCGGGAGGGCGCGGCCAAGGGCGCGGCCACGACGGAACGCTCCTCCCCCGGAACTCCCGCGCGCTCGGCCGCGTTTCCCGCCCGCTCCCCCGGAGGGGACCCCGTTGTCGACCGGACCGCGCGGGCGGGAGGCCGGAAGTGGCGGGGCCGCCATGGCGGCGCCCGGAGCGCCCGGGCCCGGCCCGGCCGCCGCCGCCTTTGCCACGGTGCTGATGGCGGCCCGGGCCGAGCTGGCCGCGCCCTGCCGCCTGCTGCCCGCCGCCGCCGCCGGCGCCGCGCTCCGCCTGCAGCTCAGCGTGCAACCGGGAGCCGACGGGCGGCGCCGCTTCCGCCTGGCGCTGCGGCGGGCGGAGGCGGGGGGCGGCGCGGTGAGGGGAAGGGGAGGGGGCGGGGGAGGGGCCCGGGGGGCGCCCCGGGGGTCGGGGGGAGGGGAGGGGGCGGGGAAATGGGGGGGGGGGGTTGGGGGGCGCGGCCCGAGAGCCCGGAGGGAACGGGGGGGGGAACCGGGTTTGACCTGGGGGGGATCCGGGATTGGGGACCCGGGATTGTCCCCCCGGGATTGTCACCATGGGATTGTCACCATGGGATTGTCCCCCTGGGATTGTCACCATGGGAATGACCCGGGATTGTCCTCATGGGAATGACCCAGGATTGTCCCCCTGGGATTGTCCCAGGGATTGTCCCCATGTGATTGTCCCCAGGGACTGTCTCCCCCCGAGGGGCCAGGGGGTCCCTGGAGGCTCCCGGGCTTTGGGGAGTCCTGGGAGGTTTGGGAAGGGCGGGAACCCTGGGATTGTCCCGTGTCACCCCCAGCCAGGGACAAGGGACAGGGACAGGGACAGTGAGAGGCTCAGGGCACCCCAAAAGTGAGCAGAACCATTCCAAAGTGGCCAGGGGCACCCTGAGGGTGGTCTGAGGGCACCCAAAGTGTCCCAAGGGTGACCAGGGCACTCAAAGGGGTGACCAGGGGACCCCAGGGGTGACCAGGCTTTCCCAGTGGGTCAGGGGGTGACCCGAGCCTGTGGTGACCCCATGGTGACCCCACACCTGTCCCCTCCTGTCCCTGTCCCATCCCTGTCCCCATCCCTGTCCCTTTCTTTCCCTGTCCCTGTCCCATCCCTGTCCCTGTCCCCCATCCCTGTCCCATCCTTGTGCTTGTCCCATACCTGTCCCCTCTGTCCCTGTCCCCTTCTGTCCCATTCCTGTCCCCATCCCTGTCCCTGTCCCATCCCTGTCTCTGTGTCCCTGTCCCCATCCTTGTCCCATCCCTATCCCTGTCCCATCCCTGTCCCATCTTTTCCCATCCCTGTCCCCATCCCTGTCCCCTCTGTCCCTGTCCCCACTGTCCCTGTACCCTCCTGTCCCCATCCCTGTCCCATCCCTGTCCCTGTCCCCTCCTGTCCCTGTACTTGTCCCCTGTGTCCCTGTCCCATCCCTGTCCCTGTCCCATCCCTGTCTCTGTCTCCTCCTGTCCCCTCTGTCCCTGTCCCCACTGTCCCTGTCCCCATCCCTGTCCCTGTCCTTGGTCCATCCCTGTCCTGTCCCTGTCCCATCCCTGTCCCTGTCCCCTCCTGTCCCTGTCCCCATCCCTGTCCCTGTCCCATCCCTGTCCCCTCTGTCCTTGTCCCCTGTTGTCCCTGTCCCATCCCTTTCCCTGTCCCATCCCTGTCCCCTCCTGTCCCTGTCCCCATCCCTGTCCCCACTGTCCCTGTCCCCTCCTGTCCCCATCCCTGTCCTGTCCCATCCCTGTCCCTGTCCCCTCTGTCCTTGTCCCCTGCTGTCCCCAGCCCCTGGCAGAGTGTGACCTGCGGGACGTTTCCTACCGCGTGTGTGGCCCCGCCAGCCACGAGCTGCAGCTGCCAGCGCTGGGGACACCAGCGGGGACAGCAGGGACAGCACTGGGGACACCAGCAGGGACACCAGCAGGGACAGCAGCGGGGACAGCAGCGGGGACAGTGGCACAGGAGGTGGTGGCACTGAGGTTCCCCGAGGAGCGCGAGGCCCAGCAGTGGTGGACGGTGCTGAGCAGCTCCCTCAGGGAGGCACGGAGAGGTGGGACAGGGACATGGGGACACTGGGGACACTGGGGACATTGGGGGGACATCGGGGACATTGGGGGGACATTGGGGGGATTGGGGATATGGGGACACTGGGGGGACACTGGGGACACTGGAGGGGACACTGGGGACATTGGGGATATGGGGACGTTGGGGATATGGGGACACTGGGGGGACATTGGGGACACTGGGGACATTGGGGGCACTTGGGACACGGTGCTGAGCAGCTCCCTCAGGGAGGCACGGAGAGGTGGGGCAGGGACGTGGGGACACTGGGGGGACATTGGGGACACTGGGGACACTGGGGACATTGGGGGACTTGGGGATATGGGGACATTGGGGGACACTGGGGACATTGGGGACACTGTGGGGATCGGGGACACTGGGGACACTGGGGGGACATTGGGATGTTGGGGACATTGGGGATGGGGGGACATGGGGACATCAGGGACCCTGATGACATTGGGACATTGGGGGACACTGGGGACACTGGGGACATTGGGTGCTGAGCAGCTCCCTCGGGGAGGCATGCAGAGGTGGGACAGGGACACTGGGGACACTGAGGGGACATTGGGGACACTGGGGGGACATTGGGGACATGAGGACATTGGGGGGATTGGGGATACTGGGGACATTAGGGGCATTGGGGACATTGGGGACACCAAGGGGACACTGGGCACATTGGGGACACTGGGGACATTGGGGACACGGTGCTGAGCAGCTCCCTCAGGGAGGCACAGAGAGGTGGGACTTTGGGGACACTGGGGACACTGAGGGGACATTGGGGGGGATTGGGGACATGGGGACATTGGGGACACTGAGGACACTGGGGACGGGGCACAGTAGTGCCAGTGGGAAGAGTGGGGACAGCAGGGACAGTGGTGACAGCAGCGACAGCCCCATCCCTGCCGTGCTCCCACAGCCGCCGAGGGCGACACCACGGGGACATCGCTGGTGCCACCACCCGCGGGGACATCGCTGGTGCCACCGCCCGCGGGGACATCGCTGGTGCCACCGCCCACGGGGACATCGCTGGTGCCACCCGCCGAGGGTCCCGAGCAGGACGCGGAGGAGGCGCAGGTCCTGGAGCTGGCCCAGACAGGTGACACGGGGACAGGGCTGGGACACGCCAGGGACACGCCAGGGACACGCCAGGGACACGCCAGGGGTGGGACACACCAGGGACACGCCAGGAACTCGGGGTGAGACACACCAGGGCCACCCCAGGGCCACCCCAGGGGTGGGACACACCAGGGCCACCCCAGGGCCACCCCGGCCTGTCCTGGAGTCTGGGACACACCAGGGCCACCTGAGCCTGTCCCCAAGTGCCACCTGTGCAGGGATGGCGGGGGGACAGCCCTTCCCAGGGGGACATTCCCTGCAATCCCCCCGGAACCTCCCCTGGGGTCCCCACACTGTCCCCACGGTGTCCCCATGGTGTCCCCACGGTGTCCCTGGGCTGGGCCAGTCCTGCCCCGGGGCTGGGGGTGCCACCCTGCAGTGTCACCCTGGTGTCCCCATGCCCGCTCTGAGGGGTTGGGGGTGTCACCCCCAGTGTTCCCAGTGTCCCCCATGTGTCCCCATGCCCGCTCTGGGTGCCATCCCCGTATCCCTGTGTGTCCCCTGTGTGTCCCCATGCCCGCTCTGGGTGCCATCCCCGTGTCCCTGTGTGTCCCTGTGTGTCTCTGTGTGTCCCCATGCCCGCTCTGGGTGCCATCCCCATGTCCCTGTGTGTCCCTGTATGTCCCCGTGTGTCCCCATGCCCGCTCTGGGTGCCATCCCTGTATCCCTGTGTCCCTGTGTGTCCCCTGTGTGTCCCTGTGTGTCCCCATGCTCTCTCTGGGTGCCATCCCCGTGTCCCTGTGTGTCCCTGTGTGTCCCTGTGTGTCCCCATGCCCGCTCTGGGTGCCATCCCCGTGTCCCTGTGTGTCCCCATGTGTCCCTGTGTGTCCCCTATGTGTCCCTGTGTGTCCCCGTGTGTCCCCATGCTCGCTCTGGGTGCCATCCCCGTGTCCCCATGTCCCCAGAGGAGCTGGCCCTGCGGCTGGCCGAGGCCATCACCTTTGGGGACGAGGCGGTGGCAGCGCAGAGCGCGGTGGCGCTGGCCCGGCGGCACGCGGAGCTGAGCGTGAGCCTGCGCCACAGGGACGCGCCCGGGGGCCACCTCAGGTGGGGAGCCTGCCTTGCCTTCCTCAGCATCACCATCCTCATCCTCATCCCCGTCCTCTGGCCCTGCCTTCCTCGTCATCCTCATCCTCTGCCTTCCTCATCACCCTCATCATCCTCATCGCTGTCATCCTCATCCCCATCCTCTGCCTTCCTTATCGTCCTCATCCTCTGCCTTCTTCATCATCCTCATCATTGTCATCCTCATCCCTGTCCTCTGCCCCTGCCTTCCTCATCCTCACCACCCTCATCATTGTCATCCTCATCCCCTTTTCTCTACCTTTCTCATCATCCTCATCCTCAACATCTTCATCTCCATCCTCTGCCTTCTTCATCTCCATCGTCCTCATCACCTCATCATAATCATCCTCATCCCCATCCTCTGCCCCTGCCTTCCTCATCCTCATCATCCTCATTACCCTCCTCCCCATGCTCTGCCTTCCTCAGCATCATCGTCATCTTCATCATGATCCTCATCCCTGTCCTCTGCCTTCCTCATCCTCATCACCCTCATCCTCATGCTCTGTCTTCCTCCTCATTATTGTCATCCTCATCTCCCCATTCTCTGCCCCTGCCTTCCTCGTCATCCTCATCCTCTGCCTTCCTCATTGTCATCATCCTTATCCCCATTGTCTGCCTTCCTCATCATCATCGTCTGCCCTTGCCTTCCTCATCTTCATCATCCCCATGTTCATCCTCATCCTCTGCCCCTGCCTTCCCCATCCTCATCACCCTCATCGTCATCCTCATCCCCACCCACTGCCTTTCTCATCCTCGTCATCATCACCCTTGTCCTCATCCTCATCCTCATCCTCTCCCCCTGCCTTCCTCATCAACATCATCCCGTTACCTCCCATGTTCCCAGCATGCCAAACCCCAATCCCAATCCCATATCCCATATCCCATATCCCATATCCCATTATCTCTCCCCATTCCCAGCATGCTGTACCCCACACCCCAAACTCCACACCACATAGCCTACATCCCCAATCCCAAACCCCAATCCCAAACCCCAATCCCAAACCCCAATCCCATTATCTCTCCCTGTTCCCAGCATGCCATACCCCAATCCCAATCTCCAAACCCCAATCCCAAACCCCAATCCCATTATGTCTCTCCCCCTTCCCAGCATGCCATACCTAAACCCCAAACCCCACACCCCAAATCCCAAACCCCAATCCCATATCCCAAATCCCATATCCCATTATCCCATATCCCATATATCCCATTATCTCTGCCCCATTCCCAGCATGCTGTACCCAAACCCCAATCCCATATATCCCATATAACCCATATATCCCATATATCCCATATATCCCATTATCTCTGCCCCATTCCCAGCATGCTGTATCCCAAACACCAATCCCATATCCCAAATCCCAAACCCCATACTCCAAACCCCATATATCCTGTTATGTCTCTCCTCCTGGTTCCCAGCATGCCGTACCCACACCCCACACCCCAAACCCCAATCCCATATATCCCATATATCCCATTGTCTCTCCCCCTGGTTCCCAGCATGCCGTACCCCAATCCCCAGTCCCAAATCCCATATCCTGCACCCCATATCCCATATCCCAATCCCAAACCCCAATCCCATATATCCCATATATCCCATATATCCCATATATCCCATATATCCCATATCCTAAATCCCATATATCCCATATATCGCATACATCCCATATACCCCATATATCCCATATCCATATATCCCATATATTCCATATATCCCATATATTCCATATATCCCATATATCCCATATCCTAAATCCCAAATCCCATATATCCCATATCCCATTATCTCTCCCCCTGGCTCCCAGCATGCCGTACCCACACCCCTAACCCCAATCCCATATATCCTATATATCCCATATATCCCATATATCCCATATATCCCAGCATGCCAGTGGGGGTGGAGGACGCCACATCCTCGGCCAGCATCACCCTGCGGGTGCAGCCCCACATCACCATCGGCACCCTCAAGGAGCAGGTACGGACACCTGGGGACACCTGGGGCCACCCGCAGGTCAGCTGGGGCCACCTGGGGTCAGCTGGGGTCATTCGAGGCCACTGAGGTTGTCCAGGATCACCTGGGATCACCTGGGACCACCTGGGGTCAGCTGGGGCCACCTGGGGTCACCCAGGATCACCTGGGGTCACCTGGGGGGAATGGGGTCACCTGGGAGCCAGGCCAGCCCCTGCTCTGCAGGACCAGGATCCCTGGGAGTCGCCTGGGAGTCACCTGGGATCTCACCTGGGGTTTTACCTGGGATCCCATCTGGGATCTCTCCCGGATCTAACCCAGGGCTCACCTGAGGCTCACCTGGAGCTCCCCTGGGATCTCCCCTGGGGTTTTTGTCCGGGAGCTCCCCTGGGATCTCCCCCAGGATGTCCCCTGGGATTGCCCCCAGGCTCTCCCCAGGATCTCCCCCAGTATCTGCCCAGGGTTCCCTCAGGATCCCCCAGGATCTCCCTGGGATCTCCCAGGATTTCTCCAGGTTCTTCCAGGATCCCCCATGGGATCCCCGCCAATCCCTTGTGATCCCTGATCCCCCAGGTGTTCCATGAGTAGGGGTTCCCCCCTGATCCTCCCTGATCCCATAGGATCCCCCCCAATCCCCAGGTGTTCCACAGGTACAGGTTCCCTTGTCCCCCCAATCCCATAGGATCCCCCTGATCCCTGCAGGTGTTTTGGGTGTACAGGTTCCCCCTGAACCCATAGGATCCCCCTGATCCCATATGATCCCCCCTCATCCCCAGGTGTTCCACAAGTACAGGTTCCCCCCAGATCCCATAGGATCCCTCCCCGATCCCCTCTGATCCCTCAGGTGTTCCATGGGTACAGGTTCCCCTTGTGCCCCCAATCCCATAGGATCCCTGTCCCTGCAGATGTTTTGGGTGTACAGGTTCCCCCTGAACCCATAGGATCCCCCTGATCCCATAGGATCCCATGTGATCCCCCTGATCCCGCAGGTGTTCCGCGAGTATGGGTTCCCCTGATCCCATACGATCCCATAGGATCCCCTGTGATCCCCCCTGATCCCGCAGGTGTTCAGCGAGTATGGGTTCCCCCTGATCCCATAGGATCCCCCTGATCCCATGTGATCCCCCCTGATCCGCAGGTGTTCTGCGAGTACGGGTTCCCCTGGTCCCATAGGATCCCCTGTGATCCCCCCCGATCCGCAGGTGTTCCGCGAGTACGGGTTCCCCCTGGTCCCATAGGATCCCCCTGATCCCATAGGATCCCCCCGATCCCATGTGATCCCCCCCGATCCCCAGGTGTTCCGCGAGTACGGGTTCCCGCCCTCGGCGCAGCGCTGGATCATCGGGCAGAGCCTGTGCCGGGACGGGCGCAGCCTGGCCTCCTACGGCATCCGCCGCGACGGCGACCCCGCCTTCCTCTTCCTCCTCTCGGCACGGCCGCCGCCGGAACCGGCACCGGCCCCTGGAGCAGCAGCGGGAGCGGCCCCTGGAGCAGCAGCGGGAGCGGCCCCGGCTCCAGGAGCGGCCCCGGCCCCGGCGGGCCCCGAGCGGCAGCGGGAGCTGCAGGCGCAGGAGCTGCTGCGCGCCGCGGGGCTGCACGGGGACGGGGACGGACACGGGGATGGAGCACCGGGAGCAGGTACGGGGCTGGAGCCTTCCTCAGCATCAGCCTCCGGCTGCTCCTTCCTCAGCATCAGCCTCAGCCTGCTCCTTCCTCAGCAGCGTCCCCAGCCTGCTCCTTCCTCAGCATCATCCTCAGCCTGCTCCTTCCTCAGCATTGTCCTCAGTTTGCTCCTTCCTCATCATCCTCAGCCTTCTCCTTGCTCATCATCATCCTCAGTCTGCTCCTTCCTCATCATCGTCCTCAGCCTGCTCCTTCCTCATCATCATCCTCAGCCTGCTCCTTCCTCACCATTCTCAGCCTGCTGCTGCTTCTGCTCCTTCCTCATCATCCTCAGCCTGCTCCTTCCTCAGCATCGTCCTCAGCCTGCTCCTGCTCCTGCTCCTTCATCATTGTCCTGCTCCTTCCTCATCATCATCCTCAGCCTGCCCCTTCCTCACCACCATCAGCCTGCTGCTCCTGCTTCTGCTCCTTCCTCATCATCCTCAGCCTGCTCCTTCCTCACCATTCTCATGGTGCTGCTCCTGCCCCTTCCTCATTGTCCTCCTTCATCATCCTGCTCTTGCTTATTCCTCCTCTTGCTGCTCTTGCTCTTGCTTCTTCTTCATCATCCTCATTCCTGCTACTCCTGCTCCTGCTTGTTTCTCATCCTGCTGCTCCTGCACTTTCCTTACCTGGCTCAGGTACGGCTGACAGAGCCTTTGTCACCATCCTCCTGTCCCTTCCTCCTCACCCTCATCTTCCTCCTGCTTCTCTTGCTTCCTCATCCTGTTCCTTCCTCCTCATCCTCACACTATTCCTGTTTGTTTTTCATCATCCTGCTCCTTCTTCATCATTCTCCTCCACCTGCTCCTGTTCCTTCCTTCTCTTTTCTCCATCTCCTTCCTCCCGTGTCCGGCTGTCCCCAGGCCGTGTCCCCGAGGAGCCCCCGGAGCGGATGGACATCGGGGACATCCGGGATCACCTGGACTCGCTGCAGCTCTGGGACAGCGCGGGGACCCCGCCCACGGGCCCTGAGCCCCGCCCACCCTCACCTGAGCAGGTACGGGGCGGGGGGGGTCCTGTCCTGATCCCCATCCTGATCCCTGATCCTGATTCCAGTCCCTGATCCCAGTCCCAGTGTTTCAGGGTGGACACAGCCCCCAGGCACTGCCCACCCACACCTGACCAGGCTGTGAGATGTGCCCTGTTCCTGTTCCCAATCCCATTCCCAATCCCGTTCCCATTCCCATTCCCAGGCAGGCTGGCCATGCCCCCAGCCGCCTTCTCAATCCCATTCCCAATCCCAGCCCTGTTCCCAATCCCAATCCTGTTCCCATTCCCAGGCAGGCTGGCTGTGCCCCCAGCCCAAATCCTGTTCCCAATCCTGTTCCCAATCCCATTCCCATTCCCAGGGCTGGCTGTGCCTGCGGTGCACGTTCCTGAACAAGCCCACCCGGCTGGGCTGTGAGATGTGCCCTGTTCCCAATCCCAAACACATTAATCCCCAATCCCAATCCCATTAATTCCCAATCCCAATCCAAATAATCCCGTTCCCAGGGCTGGCCGTGCCCCCAGTGCACGTTCCTGAACAAGCCCACCCGGCCGGGCTGTGAGATGTGCAGCGCCCCCCGGCCCGAGGGGTACCGTGTGCCCGGGGGGCACCGCCCCGACCCCGCCGAGCTGCGGCGGCTGCAGAGGGAGCGCGACGGGACCCGGCAGTGCCAGCAGGTATGGGGGCTATGGGATATGGGAGATATGGGATATGGGATCAATGAGATATAGGGATCTATGGGATCAGCGTGACGGGACCCGGCAGTGCCAGCAGGTATGGGGGCTATGGGGTCAGTGGGATCTATGGGATCTATGGGATCAATGAGATATAGGTATCTATGGGATCAGCATGACGGGACCCGGCAGTGCCAGCAGGTCCTGTGGGGTCTGTGGGACCAATGGGATATGGGATCTATGGGATATGGGATCTATGGGATCAGTGTGACGGGACCCGGCAGTGCCAGCAGGTATGGAGGCTATGGGGTCAGTGGGATCTATGGGATATGGGATCAATGAGATATAGGGATCTATGGGATCAGCGTGACGGGACCCGGCAGTGCCAGCAGGTCCTGTGGGGTCTGTGGGACCAATGGGATATGGGATCTATGGGATATGGGATCTATGGGATCAGTGTGACGGGACCCGGCAGTGCCAGCAGGTATGGGAGCTATGGGATATGGGAGCTATGGGATCTATGGGATCAATGAGATATAGGGATCTATGGGATCAGCGTGACGGGACCCGGCAGTGCCAGCAGGTATGGGGGCTATGGGATGTGGGAGATATGGGATATGGGATCAATGGGATATGGGATCAACGGGATATGGGATCAATGGGATATGGGAGCTATGGGATATGGGATCAGCGTGACGGGACCCGGCAGTGCCAGCAGGTATGGGGGCTATGGGATATGGGAGCTATGGGATCTATGGGATCAATGAGATATAGGGATCTATGGGATCAGCGCGACGGGACCCAGCAGTGCCAGCAGGTACTGTGGGGTCTGTGGGACCAATGGGATATGGGATCTATGGGATCAACATGACGGGACCCAGCAGTGCCAGCAGGTATGGGGGCTATGGGATATGGGATCTATAGGATCAATGAGATATGGGAATCAATGGGATCAGCGCGATGGGTCATGACAGTGCCAGCAGGTATGGGGGCTATGGGGTCAGTGGGGTCTATGGGATTAATCAATGGGATATGGGATCAGCGCGACGGGACCTGGCAGTGCCAGCGGGTACAGGGGCAGTGAGGTCAATGGGATCTATGGGATATGGGATCTATGGGATCAGTGTGACAGGACACAGCAGTGCCAGCAGGTAGGGGAATTATGGGATCTGTGGGGTATGGGATCAATGGGATATGGGATCAGTGTGGCGGGACGTGGCAGTGCCAGCGGGTATGGGGGCTGTGGCGTCAATGGGATCTATGGGATCTATGGGATCTATGGGATCAATGCGACAGGAATGGCAGCGTCAGCAGGTACTGCTTGGGATATGGGGTCTATGGGATTTGGGATCAGTGGGATCTATGGGATCAGTGCAATGGGACCCACCAGTGCCAGCAGGTATGGGGTCACCAGGGTCAATGGGATCTATGGGATCCACGGGATATGGGATCAATGTGGTATGGGATCGATGGGGTATGAGATCAATGGGGTATGGGATCAGCGTGACAGGACACACATTTTCCAATTATTCCCATTTTCCCCATTTTTTCCCCCATTCCCCGGCACTGGAGGTGGAGCGTCAGCAGAACCTAGTGCAGCCGCTCCCATTTTCCCATTTTTCCTGGGATTTTTCCCCATTTTTTTCACAATTTTTCCCATTTTTTCCATTTTTCTAATTTTTCCCGTTTTCTCCATTTTTTCCCCCATTCCCAGGCTCCAGAGGCGGAGCGTCAGCAGAACCTGGGGCAGCTGCTGCTCCCGTTTTCGTATTTTTCCTGGGTTTTATCCCCATTTTTCCCCTATTTTTCCCGGGGTTTTTTCCCACTTTTCCCGGTTTTTTTCCCATTTTTCCCATTTTCCCGGTTTTTCTCCCCAGGCGCTGGAGGCAGAGCAGCAGCAGAACCTGGCACAGCTGCTGCTCCCATTTTTCCCATTTTCCCCGGGGTTTTTTCCCATTTTTCCCGGTTTTTTTCCCATTTTGCCCATTTTCCCCGTTTTTCTCCCCAGGCGCTGGAGGCGGAGCGGCAGCAGAACCTGGCACAGCTGCTGCGGGCGGAGGAGGCGGGGCTGGTGCTGAACCCGGAGCCGCTCGAGTGCGGGATCTGCCTGCAGGAGGTGCCGGCGGGCCGGGCCGTGCTGCTGCGCGACTGCCTGCACAGCTTCTGCCGGTACCGGCGCACCGGGCACACCTGGGATACACCTGGGATAGACTGGGATACACTGGGATTCAACGGGACACACCTGGGATACACCTGGGCACACGTGGGCAACACAGGGATACAGCTGGGATAGACCGGGATACACCTGGGACACATCTGGGATACACCTGGGACACACCTGGGATATACCTGGGATACACCTGGGCACACCCGGGATAGACCTGGGCACACCTGGGATACACCTGGGCACACCTGGGATAGACTGGGATACACCGGGATAGACCTGGCATACACCTGGGATAGACTGGGATTCAACGGGACACACCTGGGATACACCTGGGCAACACAGGGATACAGCTGGGATAGACCAGGATACACCTGGGCGCATCTGGGCACATCTGGGATACACCTGGGCACACATGGGATACACTTAGGACACACCAGGATACACCTGGGCACACCTGGATAGACCTGAGATACACCTGGGCACACCTGGACACAGCTGGGATACACCTGGGATACACCAGGATAGACTGGGATACACCTGGGCACACCTGGGATAGACTGGGATACACTGGGATTCAATGGGACACACCTGGGATACACCTGGGCAACACAGGGATACAGGTGGGATAGACCGGGATACACCTGGGCGCATCTGGGATACACCTGGGACACATCTGGGCACACCTGGGATAGACTGGGATACACCTGGGCACACCTGGATAGACCTGAGATACACCTGGGCACAGCTGGGATACACCTGGGATACACCTGGGATACAGCAGGATAGACCTGGGCACACCTGGGATACACCTGGGATACACCTGGGATAGACTGGGACACACCTGGGATACACCTGGGACCCTTGGGACACCCCCAGGACCCCCCACCCACCTTTGGAGTGACCCAGCCCTGGGACCCCCCCCCCCTCCCCATTGCCATGAGCGGTCCCAGCATCCCCCGGCCCCAGAGTGACCACTGACCCCCCCCCTTGCAGTGACCGGCCCCAAGAGCCGCCCCGAGCCCCCCACACCACCCCAGTGACCACCCCAGTGACCACCCCAGTGACCACCGCAGTGACCACCCCTGACACCCCCACACCACCCCAGTGACCACCGCAGTGACCACCCCAGTGACCACTCCAGTGACCACCCCAGTGACCACCCCAGTGACCACCCCAGTGACCATCCCAGTGACCACCCCTGACACCCCCACACCACCCCAGTGACCACCGCAGTGACCACCCCAGTGACCACTCCAGTGACCACCGCAGTGACCACCCCTGCCCCCTCACACTACCCCAGCGACCACCGCAGTGACCACTCCAATGACCACACCAGTGACCACCCCTGACACCCCCACACCACCCCAGTGACCACCCCTGACACCCCCACACCACGCCAGTGACCATCCCAGTGACCATCCCATGGCCACCAGCCCCACTCCATCCCTGTGACCATCCCTCACCCCCGCGGTGTCCCTCACCCCCCCGGTGTCCCTGAGCCCCCCAGTGACCCCCCCGGTGTCCCTCATCCCCGCCCCGGTGTCGCCGCTGTCCCCAGGGAGTGCCTGCGGCAGGTGATCAACTTCAGCGAGGAGCCGGTGGTGGCCTGTCCCTTCCGCGATGTCACCTACGCCTGCGGCAGCCACCTGCAGGAGCGCGAGATCCGCGCGGTGCGCGCCGGGAGGGGACGGAGGGACCGAGGGGACCGGGAGGGACCGAGAGGGACCGGGTGGGACACAGCCACCCCCGCGCGGGGGGGCTCCCAGGGGACTGGGCTGTCCCCTGGGGTAGGGCTGGGGTCCCCAAGGTTGGGTGACAGTGACATCGGGGTCCCCAAGGGTGGGTGACAGTGACTCAGGGGGTCCCCAGGGGTGGGTGACAGTGACATCGGGGTCCCCAAGGGTGGGTGACAGTGACTTGGGGGTCCCCCAAGGGTGGGTGACAGTGACTCAGGGGGTCCCCAAGGGTGGGTGACAGTGACTCAGGGGGTCCCCATGGGTGGGTGACATTGACTCAGTGGTCCCAAAGCCACCCCTGGCGCAGGAGCTGATGACTCAGGGGTCCCCACGGAGTGAGTGACAGTGACATGGGGGCCCCCAAAGGTGGGTGACATTGACTCAGGAGGTCCCCATGGAGTGGGTGACAGAGACTTGGGGGTCCCCAAGGCTGGGTGACAGTGGCTCAGGGGTCCCCAAGGCCACCTCTCTCATGTCCCCGTGTCCCCAGCTGCTGTCCCCTGAGGAGCCCGCATGGGGGCTGGCCCAGGGTCCCCAAGGGTGGGTGATGGTGACTCAGGGGGTCCCAGTGCCATCCCCCCCTATGTCCCCAATGTCGCAGCTGCTGTCCCCCGAGGAGCACGCGCGGTTCCTGGCGCGGGGGCTGGCGCTGGCCGAGCGCCGCAGCCGGAACAGTTTCCACTGCCGGGGCCGGGACTGCCCGGGCTGGTGCTTCTACGAGGACGCCGTGAACGAGTTCCGGTGCCCGGTCTGCGGGGCCCTCAACTGCCTCCTGTGCAAGGTCAGCCCGGGGGGGTCCCGCGGGGGTCCGGGGGGGGTCCCGGGGGTCCCGCACTGACCCCCCCCGGCCCCCCCAGGCCATCCACGAGGGCCAGAACTGCCGGCAGTACCAGGACGAGCTGCAGCTGCGGGCGCTGCACGACGCGGCCGCTCGCCAGACGCGGGACATGCTGCAGGTGGGTGCGGGGGTGCTGCAGGTGGGTGGGTGGGTGCGGGGGGGGCTAGGGGGGGTCCGGAGGGGTCCCCGTGGCCCTGACCCCCCCTCCGGACCCCTCCCCAGACGCTGGTGCAGCGGGGCGAGGCCATGCACTGCCCCACGTGCCACATCGTGGTGCAGAAGAAGGACGGGTGCGACTGGATCCGCTGCACCGTGTGCCAGACCGAGATCTGCTGGGTCACCAAGGGACCCCGCTGGGGACCGGCGGTGAGGGGGGCGGTCCCGGGGGGTTTGGGGTGAGCAGGGATCCGGGGGGGGGGTCCTGGGGGTGTCTCGAGGGGGTCCTGAGATGAGGAGGGGTCACCAAGGGCTGTGCTGGGGGTCTTGGGATGATGGGGGACCCCAGGGTGAGGGGGGGACACAGAGTGACCCCAGGGTGTGGGGGGGACACAGAGTGACCTCAGGGTGAGGATGGGGACACAGAGTGACCCCAGGGTGACCCCGGGGTGAGGGGGGGACACAGAGTGACCCCAGGGTGACCCCAGGGTGAGGAGGGGACACAGAGTGACCCCAGGGTGACCCCAGGGTGACCCTAGGATGAGGAGGGGGACACAGAGTGACCCCAGCTGACCCCTCCCCTGTCCCCGCAGGGCCCCGGTGACACCAGCGGTGGCTGTCGCTGCAACGTCAATGGCCAGAGGTGCCACCCCCGGTGCCAGAACTGCCACTGACCCCCCCCACCCCGGGGACACCGAGGGACAGACGGACAGATGGACAGAGCTGGCACCGGGCCGGAAACGCCTGAGGGCTCCGGGAGGGGCCACGTCCAACAGGGATGGAGAGAGAGGACACAGGGACAGACGGACAGGATGGACACATGGACAGAGCCAAGGATGGACACTGGGACGGCCTCGGGGCATGGAGGGGCCACCGGGGGGCCCCGGGACCCGCGGGGGGCCCAATAAAGCCACTGAGTGTCACAGGCTGGCACTGGCACCCGCGTGGGGACAGGGACACGGGGACAACCCTGCACTGCCACCCGCGTGGGGACAGGGACATGGGGACACCTCTGGCACTGCCACCTGCGTGGGGACAGGGACACGGGGACACCCCTGGCATGGGGACAGGGACACCCCTGGCACTGCCACCCACGTGGGGACAGGGACATGGGGACATCCCTGGCATGGGGACAGGGACACCCCTGGCACTGCCACCCACGTGGGGACAGGGACATGGGGACATCCCTGGCATGGGGACAGGGACACCCCTGGCACTGCCACCCGCGTGGGGACAGGGACACGGGGACAGGGACATGGGAACAGCCCCGGTGTGGGAACAGGGACACGGGGACAACCCTGGCACGGCCACTGGCATGGGGACAGGGACACAGGGACACACCTGGCATGGGGACAGGAACAGCCCTGGCACTGCCACCCGCGTGGGGACAGGGACATAGGGACAGCCCCAGTGTGGGGACAGGGACACAGGGATCACTTTGGCACGGCCACTGGTGTGGGGACAGGGGCAGCTCTGGGATTGGGACAGGGACAATGGGGTCACCCCAGCATGGGGACAGGGATGGAGACAACGAGTGGACAGAGGTCACTCCCGGGATGGGGACAGGGACAGGGTCAGAGGTCACTCCCGGGATGGGGACAGGGACAGGGTCAGGGGTCACTCCCTGGGATGGGGACAGGGTCAGAGGTCACTCCCGGGATGGGTCAAGGGGAGCTGGCACTGAACGAGACCCCAAAGCCAGCGGGGGCTGCGGTGGGGACACAGCACCGGCACGGCCTGGGCTGGGCATGGCCTGGGCAAAGACTGACCCACAGACTGACCCACAGACAGACTGACCCACAGGCTGACCCACAGACTGATCCATAGACTGACCCATGGTCTGACCCACAGACAGACTGACCCACAGACTGACCCATAGACTGACCTACAGACTGACCCATGGCACCAGCATGGCCTGGGGACAGCCTGGGCACGGCTGGACCCACACCCCACACAGACGTAGCCCCACACCAAGGACAGACCTGGCCCCACAGCCCCAACAGACCCAGGACAGACCCAGCCCCACTCCCAGCCCCACAGCCATGACAAAGCAAGGACAGACACAGCCCCACACCACAGACACACCCACCCCAGCCCCAGCCCCATATCAGGGACAGACCCAGGACAGCCCCAGCCCCACTCCTGGCCCCACATCCAGGACAGCCTCAGACCCAGCCCCACAGGAAGGACAGCCCCAGGACAGACCCATCCCCACAGGAAGGACAGACTGGCCCCAGGACAGACGGACAGACGGAGCCCCGCTCGTGTTTCTGTTCTGTGGAACCCCAGCCTTTATTCCCCCCCTGCAGCCCCGCGGGGGCCAAGGCCGGGCTCGAACACGAGGGGGGGTGGGGACCCCCCAATGCCCCTCCTGGGGGGGCTCCCCCCGTGCCGTGGGGGGGCCCGGGGGCTCGGGGGGCCCCCCCAGGGCCGATTTTGGGGTCAGGCCCTACTTGGGGGGCCGATAAACCATCTTCCTGCTCTTGAGCACCGCCCACTTGTGTCGCTTCATGTAGTACAGCAGGGGCGTGAGCAGCCCCGAGATCAGCAGCAGCTGGGGGGGACAGCGGGGTCAGGGGGGTCCTGAGCACCCCTGAGCACCCCAGAACCACCCTGAGCACCCCTGAGCCCCCCCAAGCCACCCTGAGACCCCCAGGAAGCCCTCCCCCCCCCAGAGCCCCCAGCCCCACCCTGAGCCCTCCAGCAGCCCCCCAGCCCCCCCGAAGCCCCCACCCCCACCTTGAGCCCCCAGCCCCACCTTGAGCCTCCCCCAGCCCCACCATGAGCCCCCGGCCCCACCTTGGGCCCCCAGCCCCACCTTGAGCCTCCCCCAGCCCCACCCTGAGCCCCCAGCCCCACCGTGAGCCCCCAGACCCACCTTGAGCCCCCAGCCCCACCTTGGGCCCCCAGCCCCACCTTGAGCGCCCCCAGCCCCACCTTGAGCCTTCCCAGCCCCACCCTGAGCCCCCAGCCCCACCCTGAGCCCCTCCAGCCCCACCCTGGGCCCCCAGCCCCACCTTGAGCCCCCAGCCCCACCTTGAGCCCCATCTTTTTGCGGTGGTCGTGCTCGGGCTCGGCCGCCCAGCGCAGGAAGGTGCAAACGTCCTTGGCAATCTGGGACATGGTGGCCGGGGTCCCTGGGGGGGCACGGGAGGAGTGAGACCCCACTGGGACCCCTGAGACCCCCAGGAACCCAACAGATACCAGTGAGAGCCTCTGAACCCCACAGATCCCACTGGGACTCCCAGACCCCAGGACCACCCCAATACCCGGTGTGGTCAAAGCCCCCAGGGACCTCCTCAAACCCCCCCAGGGCACCCCCAGCCCCCCAATCCCCTCCCAACCCCAGCAGGACCCCCCAAATCCCCCAGGACTCCCCTGCAGACCCCCCCAGGAGCCTCAGCCTCCCCTCAGACCTCCCCAAGGCCCCTTTAAGCCCCCCAGGGCCCCCCAAGGCCCCCGTAAGCCCCCCCAGGCCCCCGTACCGTCGTCGTACTCCAGCACCTCGTCGTAGATGGGGGGGGCCATGCCGATGGCCTGGCCAGGGAAGTAGGGGTTGTAATGGAGCCCCTCCCTCAGAGAGACCCCAGCGGGGGCGTCACAGTACCCAGTGAGCAGGGCGAACACGTAATCCTCACCCCCGTGCCTGAAGGGATCAATAACTGATCAATAACTGATCAATAACGGATCAATAACAGGGTCACAGTACCCGGTGAGCAGGGCGAACACGTAATCCTCACCCCCGTGCCTGAAGGGATCAATAACTGATCAATAACTGATCAATAACGGATCAATAACAGGGTCACAGTACCCGGTGAGCAGGGCGAACACGTAATCCTCACCCCCGTGCCTGAAGGGTTAATTACAGACCAATAATGGATCAATAACGGATCAATAACAGATCAATAATGGATCAATAATGGGGTCACAGTACCCAGTGAGCAGGGCAAACACGTAATCCTCACCCCCGTGCCTGAGGAGTTAATTAGAGATCAATAATGGATCAATAATGGATCAATAACAGATCAATAATGGATCAATAACGGATCAATAACGGATCAATAATGGGGTCACAGTGCCCCGTGAGCAGGGCGAACACGTAATCCTCGCCCCTGTGCCTAAAGGGTTAATTACAGATCAATGGGATCAATAATGGATCAATAATGGGGACACAGTGCCCCGTGAGCAGCATGAACACATAGTCCTCACCCCCGTGCCTAAAGGATTAATTACAAATCAATAACAGATCAATAATGGATCAATAATGATGTCACAATACCCCATGAGCAGGGTGAACACATAGTCCTCACCCCTGTGCCTAAAGGGTTAATTACAGATCAATAATGAATCAATAACGGATCAATAATGGGGACACAGTGCCCCATGAGCAGGGCGAACACGTAATCCTCACCCCCGTGCCTGAAGGGTTAATTACAGATCAATAATGGATCAATAATGGATCAATAATGGGGTCACAGTGCCCCATGAGCAGGGCGAACACGTAATCCTCACCCCCGTGCCTGAAGGGTTAATTACAGATCAATAATGGATCAATAATGGATCAATAATGGGGTCACAGTGCCCCATGAGCAGGGCGAACACGTAATCCTCACCCCCGTGCCTGAAGGGTTAATTACAAATCAATAATGGATCAATAATGATGTCACAGTGCCCCGTGAGCAGGGTGAACACATAGTCCTCACCCCTGTGCCTAAAGGGTTAATTAGAGATCAATAACGGATCAATAATGGGGACACAGTGCCCGGTCAGCAGGGTGAACACATAGTCCTCACCCCCGTGCCTGGAAGAACCAATAATGGATCAATAATGGGATCAAAGGGGTCAGAGAACACGTAATCCTCACCCCCGTGCCTGAAGGCTCAATGGGATCAGTAACAGGATCAATAACGGATCAATAACACGATCAATAACGGGATCAATGGGATCACTGGGATCGGTGGGAATGGGATCCACGGGATCAATGGGATCAGTGGGGTCAATGCATTGTGGGGTGACCCCAAAGCCCCCCAGGACCCCCCAAAGCCTCACCTGGCTGCCCCCGTACCCTCACCTGGCATTGATGATGTACCTGAGGTCGGGGGCCAGGGCCCCATTGTGGGGGTGACCCCAAAGCCCCCCAGAGCCCCCCAAACCCTCACCTGGCACTGACCATGTAGCTGAGGTCGGGGGGCAGGGCCCTGTTGTTGGGGTGACCCCAGAGCCCCCCAGAGCCCCCAGAGCCCCCCAGAGCCCCCCAAATCCCCCTCACCTGGCATTGATGATGTAGCTGAGGTCAGGGGGCAGGGCCCCATTGTGGGGGTGACCCCAGGACCCCCCAAAGCCCCCCAGAGCCCCCCAAATCCTCACCTGGCATTGACGATGTAGCTGAGGTCGGGGGGCAGGGCCCCGTTGTTGGCCGCCCGCGCAGCCTCGGGGTTGGGGTAGGGTTTGGGGAAATGATCCGAGATCTTCCCGGGACGCATGAACATCTCCCCGTTCTCATCGGGGCCGTCCTGAACCTCCACCTGTGACAGGTGAGACATGGACAGGTGAGAGACTGGGACAGGTGACACACAGGGACAGGGACAGCAGGGTCCCCATGAACATCTCCCCTTTCTCATCGGGGCCGTCCTGAACCTCCACCTGCACAGGTGACACACAGACAGGTGAGAGACTGGGACAGGTGACACACGGGGACAGCTGAGACACAGGTGAGACACAGGGACAGCAGGGACAGGGACAGCAGGGACAGGGACAGCAGGGTCCCCATAAACATCTCCCTGTTCTCATCGGGGCTGTCCTGAACCTCCACCTGTGACAGGTGACACACAGACAGGTGAGATATGGACAGGTGAGCTGGGGACAGCCGGACAGGGGCACAGGGAATGGCAGGAAAGGGGCAGGGGGACACTGGGGTGGAGCCAGCAAGACACCAAGGACAGCAGGACAGTGACACATCAGGGACAGCAAGGTCACTGGGGACACCAGGGGTGGCAGGACAGGGACAGCAGAATATTGGGGACAGCAGGGCGGGGGACACTGGAGATGGCAGCAGACTGGCACCAGGACAGCAGGGAGGGCAGGACAGGGACAGTGACACATCAGGGACAGCAAGGTGGGGACACTGGGGATGGCAGGGCAGGGACAGGGGGACACTGGGATAGAGCCAGCAGGACATGGAGAGTAGCACACCAGGGGTGGCAGCACAGGGACACTGGGACACCGGGGACAGCAGGACAGGGGGACACTGGGACAGGGCAGGGGGACTCTGGGGACAGCAGGACAGGGGGACACTGTGACATTGGGGACAGGGTGAGGGACACTGAGGACAGCAGGGCAGGGACACTGGGGATGGTAGGACAGGGACACTGGGACATTGGGGACAGCAGGACATGGACAGTGGGGACAGCAGGGGTGGCAGCACAGGGACACCGGGGACAGCAGGACAGGGACACTGGGACAGGGCAGGTGGCAGCAAAGGGACACTGGGGGTGGCACAGGGGTCCCGGTGTCACCTCCTCCGCCAGCGCCTTGGCCTCGGCCTCGGTGTGGGTGACGCCGATGAGGTTCCGGAAAGCCAAATACTCCATGGAGTGACAGGCAGAGCACACCTGGCGGTACACCTGGAACCCCCTGCGGACACTGCGGGACAGACGGACACCAAAATCACCCCAAAATCACCCCAAAATTACCCCAAAATTACCCCAAACACACCTGGCGGTACACCTGGAATCCCCTGCAGATAACGGGGGACAAACAGACCCCAAAATTATCCCAAAACAACCCCAAAATCCCCAAACACACCTGGCAGTACACCTGGAACCCCCTGTGGATACTGGGGGATAAACAGACCCCAAAATCACCCCAAAATCATCCCAAAATTACCCCAAACACGCCTGGCGGTACACCTGGAACCCCCTGTGGATACTGGGGGACAGGAGGGGTTACAGACCCCCAAATCACCCCAGAAACCCCAAAATCACCCCAGAAACCCCAAAATCACCCCAAACACACCTGGAACCCCTGTGGACACCATGGGGACACAGTGGGGTTACAGACCCCAAAAATCCCAAAATGACCCCAAAACACACCGGGAACACCCTGCGCAGATTTCAGGGTTACAGACCCCAAAAGCCCCAAAATGACCCCAAAACACACCCGGAACCACCCCCATGCACACTGAGGGGACAGGGGCTCAGACCCTCCAGGGATCGCCCAGCGACCCCAAATCCCCACAGGGACCCCAAATCCCCCCAGCCCCCATTACCTGCTGCACCCCAGGGACCCCAAATCCCCGTAGAGACCCCAAATATCCCCAGGGACCCCAAATCCCCACAGAGACCCCAAATCCCCCCAGCCCCATTACCTGCTGTGCTCCAGGGACCCCAAACCCTCCCAGGACCCCCCAATTTCCCCAATTTCCCCATTTTTCCCATTTTTCCCCAATTTCCCATACCTGGCGTGGTCCAGCGCTGACAGGGACCCCCAAACCCCCCCAATTTCCCCATTTTTCCCCCATTTTCCCATACCTGGCGTGGTCCAGAGCAGACAGGGACCCCCAGGACCCCCCAGTTTCCCCATTTTTCCCCATTTTTCCCCATTTTTCCCCATTTTCCCTCACCTGGCATGGTCCAGAGCAGACAGGGACCTCCAAACCCCCCCAGGACCCCCCAATTTCCCCATTTTTCCCCCATTTTCCCATACCCGGTGTGGTCCAGGGCTGACAGGGACCCCCAAACCCCCTCAATTTCCCCATTTTTCCCCATTTTTCCCCATTTCCCATACCTGGCATGGTCCAGCGCTGACAGGGACCCCCAAACCCCCCCATTTTCCCCATTTCCCCCATTTTTCCCCATTTTCCCTCACCTGGCGTGGTCCAGCACTGACAGGGACCCCACAAACCCCCCCAGGACCCCCCAATTTCCCCATTTTTCCCCATTTTTCCCCATTTTCCCATACCTGGCATGGTCCAGCGCTGACAGGGACCCCACAAACCCCCCCAGGACCCCCCAATTTCCCCATTTTTCCCCATTTTTCCCCATTTCCCATACCTGGCGTGGTCCAGCGCTGACAGGGACCCCACAAACCCCCCCAGGACCCCCCAATTTCCCCATTTTTCCCCATTTTCCCCCAATTTCCCTCACCTGGCGTGGTCCAGCGCTGACAGGGACCCCCAAACCCCCCAAATTTCCCCATTTTTCCCCATTTTTCCCCATTTTCCCTCACCTGGCGTGGTCCAGCACTGACAGGGACCCCCAAACCCCCCCATTTTTCCCCATTTTCCCCCAATTTCCCTCACCTGGCGTGGTCCAGCGCTGACAGGAAGCCGCCGTGGCTCCAGGGCAGGTTCGGGGGGTGCAGCTCCAGCTCCCCCGCGCTCACGGGGCCCCCCCCGAGGGACAGGGACAGGGCCACGGCCAGGGACCCCCCCCCCGCCAGCGCCCCCAGCACGGCCAGGGACCACCGGGAACGGGGACGGCCCGGGAACGACGACAGCGACACCTGGGGGGGACACAGGGACAGGTGAGGGACACAGGGACAGGTGAGGGACACCTGGGGGGGACACAGGGACAGGTGAGGGACACCTGGGGGGGACAGGGACAGGTGAGGGACACCTGGGGGGGGACACAGGGACACCTGGGGGGACACAGGGACAGGTGAGGGACACCTGGGGGGACACAGGGACACCTGGGGGGACACAGGGACAGGTGAGGGACACCTGGGGGGACACAGGGACACCTGGGGGGACACAGGGACAGGTGAGGGACACCTGGGGGGACACAGGGACAGGTGAGGGACACCTGGGGGGGGACACAGGGACAGGTGAGGGACACCTGGGGGGGGACACGGACACGGACACGTGGGGGGGGGGACAGTGAGACCGGGGTGGGGACAGGGGCTCCAGGGACCCCAAGGCTCGGGGGGGACAAAAGCAATGGGGGGGTCCTGGGGACAGCGGAAATACCGGGAACAGCGGGAATAACGGGAATGGGAACAGCGGGAACACCGGGGATGGTGGGAATAGCGGGAACACCGGAATTACCGGGAACGGGAACAGCGGGAGCAGCGGGAATACCGGAATTACCGGGAACGGGAACAGTGGGAATACCGGGAATAGCGGGGATACCGGAATTCCCAAGAGCGGGGATAGCGAGGATACCGGAATTCCCGAGAACAGGAATAGCGGGAGTACCGGGGATACCGGAATTAGCGGGAACAGCGCGAAGGGCGGGCAGAGGGCACCGCGGGCACGCTGGGAGGCACCGGGGACACCGGGCACCATGCGGGGACAGCTGCCGGGGACACCGCGGGGAACGGGAGAACCGGGGGCACCGGGAACCGGGAGGGGTAACGGGAACGCCTGAGCACGACGGGCAAAGGAACTGGGGGCACCGTGCGGGGCTCGGGCAGGAACCGGGGGCACCGGGAACCGGGAGGGGCCGGGAGCGGAACCGGGAGCACGTGCAGGGCTCGGAAGCACCGGGCACACCGGGGCAAGCACTGATAGTCTCCAGGAAGCCCCGGGGAGCACCGGGAACCGGGAGGGGCCGGGAATGGAACCGCGGACACCGGGAACCCAGAGGGGCCGGGAGTGGAACCGGGGGCACCGGGAACCGGGAGCACCATGGGGGGGCTCGGGCACACTGGGGCAGGCACCGAGGAGCACCGGGAACCCAGAGGGGTCGGGGGTGGAACCGGGGGCACCGGGAACCGGGAGGGGCCGGGAGCGGAACGGGGGCATCGTGCAGGGCTCGGAAGCACCGGGCACACCAGGGCAGGCACCGAGAGCCCCCAGGCAGCCCCGGCGAGCCCCGGGCAGGGCAGCTCCAGGCCCCGAGGCCGCGCGGTGCCCTCAGCGGGGCCGTGACCTTGGCGGGGCCGCACTCACCGTGCTGGGGCCGTGTGCGGGGCCGCGGTCGGGGCGCAGCAGCGCGCGGGGGGGAGCCGGGCCGGGCCGCGCCGGGCCCGGGAGCAGCCGCAGCCCCGGGAGGCCCCGCAGGCCCCGCAGCGCCGCCATCGCCGAGGTCGAGGGGACGCGCCGCGACGCCCCGGAAGTGACGTGAGGGGAGGGACGGAGTGACGTCACGGGACAGGCACGTGACACGGTAACGGTTTTTATTGCGGCGCCCCCTGGCGGAGGGAGGGGGAGGAGCACGGGGATAGACCACGCCCACTCGGAAAACCGAACACGCCCCCGAACAAAACCCACGCCTGATAACAAAACCACGGCCCTGCAAAAGCCACGCCCCTTAAGAAACCACGCCTCCATGCAGAGACACGCCAATTAACAAGAGCTGAGCCCATTAACAAACTATGTAAGGCACGCCCATTAACAAAGCCGCGCCCCTTAACGGATCACACCCCTGCACATAAGCCACGCCCATTAACAGACCACCACCCTGCACAAAAGCCACGCCCATTAACAAGCCACGCCTGTTGACAAACCACACCCCTTGCACATAAGCCACGCCCATTAACAAACCACGTCTTCCGTATAAGACCCGCCCATTAACAAAAGCCACGCCCATTAACAAACCACACCTCTCCGCATCAGACACGCCCATTCATAAAACCACGCCCTCCACAGAAGCCACACCCAACATCAAACCGCGCCCCGACAGAGCCACGCCCCTTTAGGCCCCCATTGCGGGGGTCGTCCCGGTGGGCGGGGTCACAGCAGGGTCACACCTGGGGGGTCTGTCTGGGCATCTGTCCGTGTGTCTGTGTGTCCATCTGGGGCTCTGTCTGTGTGTCCCTTTGGGGCTGTGTCTGTGTGTCTGTGTGTCTGTCCATGTGTCCGTGTGTCCATCTGGGGCTCTGGCCGTGGCTCTGGGGGCACACTGGGGTTTGGCTGTGACTCTGTCGGTGTGTCTGTCTGGGGGGTCTGTCCATGGGTCTGGGGGTCTGTCTGTGTGTCTGTGGGTCCTTCCAGGGCTCTGTCTGTCTGTCTGTCTGGGGCTCTGTCCATCTGTCCATCCGGGGCTCTCACTGTCACAGGGGTCCCTCTGTGGGGACTGTCCCTGCTGGAAATCTGTCCGTGTGTCCATGCCTGTGTCTGTGTGTCCATCCCTGTGTCTGTGTGCCCATCCCCATGTCCATGTGTCCATCCCTGTGTCCGTGTGTCGGTCATTTCCACCAGAGCACGTTCCAGAGCAGCAGCCAGCAGGGGGCTCAGGCAGGTCTGTCTGTCTGTGGGTCTGTCCATGTGTCTGTGTGTCTGTCTGTCCCTCATTTCCAGCAGAGCACGTTCCAGAGCAGCAGCCAGCATGGGTGGGTGCCCAGGCAGAGCAGGGGGCTCAGGCGGGTCTGTCCGTGTGTCCGTGTGTCCGTGTGTCCATGTGTTGGTCATTTCCACCAGAGCACGTTCCAGAGCAGCAGCCAGCATGGATAAGCGCCCAGGCAGAGCAGGGGGCTCAGGTGGGCCCCGTGCAGGGGGTGATGGGGGGCTGTGTATCCATGCCGTGTCTGTCCGTGTGTCGGTCATTTCCACCAGAGCACGTTCCAGAGCAGCAGCCAGCAGGGAGCTCAGGTGGGTCTGTCCGTCTGTCCGTGTGTCCATCCCTGTGTCCGTCTGTCCCTCATTTCCACCAGAGCACGTTCCAGAGCAGCAGCCAGCAGGGGCTCAGGCGGGTCTGTCCGTGTGTCCGTGTGTCCCTGTGTCCGTGTGTCGGTCATTTCCACCAGAGCACGTTCCAGAGCAGCAGCCAGCAGGGAGCTCAGGTGGGTCTGTCCGTGTGTCCATCCCTGTGTCCGTCTGTCCCTCATTTCCACCAGAGCACGTTCCAGAGCAGCAGCCAGCAGGGATAGGCGCCCAGGCAGAGCAGGGGGCTCAGGTGGGCCCCGTGCAGGTGCTCCTGCAGCAGCCCCTGGCCCAGCGCCCCCAGGAAGCGCTGCCAGGCCTCGCCCAGCCCCGCCGGCGCCTCCAGCAGCTCCCGCTCCAGCAGCACGGCCAGGAACAGCGACAGGCCCGGAGTGCTGAGAACCAGCAGGATGGCCAGGGGGAGCCTGGGGAGGGGGACAGGGGGGTTAGAGACACCTGGGACCCCCCTGAGACCACCCTGAGACACCTGGGACCACCCTGAAACACCTGAGACCACCCTGAGACACCTGGGACCACCCTGAGACACCTGGGACCACCGTGAGACACCCAGGAACCACCCAGGAACCACCCAGGAACAGCGACAGGCCCAGCGTGCTGAGAACCAGCAGGATGGCCAGGGGCAGCCTGGGGAGGGGGACAGGGGGGTTAGAGACACCTGGGACCACCCTGAGACACCTGGGACCACCCTGAGGCCACCTTGAGACACCTGGGACACCTGGGACCACCCTGAGACCACCCTGAGACACCTGGGACCACCCTGAGACCACCTTGAGACACCTGAGACACCTGAGACCCCAGAGACCACCCTGAGACCACCCTGAGTCCCCAGGTGAGCATCAGCAGCACTGGGGGCACCATCCAGGGTGGGCAGGGGAGGACAGGGACACCCAGGGACCCCTCCTCACCTGTGTCCAAGGGCTCTCACCTGTCCCCCTTCTGTGTCTCACCTGTCCCCAGGTGTCCCCAGGTGTGTCTCACCTGTTGCCCCCAGGTGTCCCTAGGCTGTCCCCAGGTGTGTCTCACCTGTCCCCAGGTGTCCCTAGGCTGTCCCCATGTCCCCAGGTGTCTCACCTGTCCCCAGGTGTGTCTCACCTGTCCCCAGGTGTCCCTACGCTGTCCCCATGTCCCCAGGTGTGTCTCACCTGTTGCCCCCAGGTGTCCCCAGGTGTCTCACCTGTCCCCAGGTGTGTCTCACCTATTGCCCCCATGTCCCCAGGTGTTTCACCTGTCCCCAGGTGTGTCTCACCTGTTGCCCCCAGGCCTGACGGTGGCCACAAGTGGCACCAGGGTGGCCCCAGGTGTGCCCAGGTGTGTCTCACCTGTCCCCAGGTGTCTCCAGGTGTCCTTAGGCTGTTCCCAGGTGTCCCTAGGCTGTTCCCAGGTGTCTCACCTGTACCCAGGTGTCCCCAGGTGTGTGTCACTTGTAGCCCCCAGGTCTCACAGCAGCTGCAGGTGGCACCAGGGTGTCCCCAGGCTCTCCCCATGTCCCCAGGTGTCCCCAGGTGTGTCTCACCTGTCCCCAGGTGTGTCTCACCTGTTGCCCCCAGGTGTCCCTAGGCTGTCCCCAGGTGTGTCTCACCTGTCCCCAGGTGTCCCCAGGTGTGTCTCACCTGTCCCCAGGTGTCCCCAGGTGTGTCTCACCTGTCCCCAGGTGTGTCTCACCTGTTGCCCCCAGGTCTGACGGCGGCCGCAGGTGGCACCAGGGTGGCGCCCAGCAGGAAGCCCAGGGAGAAGTTGAGCAGGGCCAGGCAGGAGAGGAGCAGGGCCAGGGCCAGCAGGGCCACCAGCTTGAGGGACATCCAGCCACGCTGGCCACCCCCGGACAGGGCCCTGGGGACACAGAGTGACACTGAGTGACACAGAGTGACACAGTGCCACCATCCCTGTCACACAGAGTGACACAGTGCCACCATCCCTGTCACCATCCCTGTCACACAGTGTCACACAGTGCCACCATCCCTGTGACACAGGGCCACCAGCTTGAGGGACATCCAGCCACGCTGGCCACCCCCTGAGAGAGCCCTGTGGGGACACAGAGTGACACAGAGTGACACAGAGTGACACAGAGTGACACAGTGCCACCATCCCTGTCACACAGTGTCACACAGTGCCACCACCCCTGTCACCACCCCTGTCACACAGGGTGACACAGTGCCACCATCTTGAGTGTCACACATCGATACCAGCCCCACACCTATACCTGGGGGTACCTGAGGGGCAGTGCCAGCCCCTCACCCGTGTGTGCTGTGGGTACCTGTGGGTACCTGTGCCAGGCTCACCTGTGGGTGCTGTGGGGCAGTGCCAGCCTCACCTGTGGGTGCTGTGGGTACCTGAGGGTACCTGTGCCAGGCTCACCTGTGGGTGCTGTGGGTACCTGAGGGTACCTGTGCCAGCCTCACCTGTGGGTGCCTTGAGGCAGTGCCAGCTGTACCTGTGGGTACCTGTGTGTGCTGTGGGTACCTGTGCCAGGCTCACCTGTGCCAGGCTCACCTGTGGGTGCTGTGGGTACCTGTGCCAGGCTCACCTGTGCCAGGCTCACCTGTGCGTGCTGTGGGTACCTGTGCCAGGCTCACCTGTGGGTGCTGTGGGTACCTGTGCCAGGCTCACCTGTGTGTGCTGTGGGTACCTGTACCAGGCTCACCTGTGCCAGGCTCACCTGTGGGTGCTGTGGGGCAGTGCCAGCTGTACCTGTGGGTACCTGTGTGTGCTGTGGGTACCTGTGCCAGGCTCACCTGTGCCAGGCTCACCTGTGTGTGCTGTGGGTACCTGTGCCAGGCTCACCTGTGCCAGGCTCACCTGTGCGTGCTGTGGGGCAGTGCCATCCCTGCCACGTAGATGCCGATCAGCGCCAGCACCACGGCCTCGGCCTCGCCCACCGGGAAGTGCTGGGTGGCCACGGCCTGGCCCCGCACGGGCAGCAGGTACAGGGCAGTGCCAGCCCCCCAGGACACCAGGATGGGGGGCACCAGCCACAGGAGACCCCCCCGCGCCTGGGGGGCACAGGAGGGGTGTTAGAGTGGGGGCACACAGGGGGCACACAGGGGGGCACAGGGGGTACAGGGGGTACAGGGGGCACAGGGGGTACACAGGGGGCACAGGGGGCACAGGGGGGCACAGGGGGCACAGGGGGGTACAGGGGGCACAGGGGGTACAGGGGGCACAGGGGGCACAGGGGGGCACAGGGGGCACAGGGGGGTACAGGGGGCACAGGGGGTACACAGGGGGCACAGGGGGCACAGGGGGGCACAGGGGGGCACAGGGGGTACAGGGGGCACAGGGGGGCACAGGGGACACACAGGGGGCACAGGGGGCACAGGGGGTACAGGGGGCACAGGGGGGCACAGGGGACACACAGGGGGCACAGGGGGCACAGGGGGTACAGGGGGCACACAGGGGGTATGGGGGGTACAGGGGGGCACACAGGGGGCACACAGGGGGTATGGGGGGTACAGGGGGGCACACAGGGGGCACACAGGGGGCACAGGGGGGCACAGGGGGGCACAGGGGGCACAGGGGGTACAGGGTGTGGGGCACAGGGGGCACAGGGGGCACAGGGGGCACAGGGGGTATGGGGGTACAGGGGGGTACAGGGGTGAGGGTGGGGGTCCCAGGGGGTCCCAACAGGGACAGGGAGAGGGGTTGGGGGTCAGGGATGGGGGGCTGGGGTCAGCACAGGGGGGGCTGTGGGTCAGGGTGGGGGTCCCAGGGGTGACAATGGGGGTAGGGGGGTCAGGATGGGGGTCCCTGGGGGTCCCAGGTCAGTCTGGGGGTCCGGGGTGGGTCTGGGGTCACTCTGGGGGTCCCAGGCCAGGGTGGGGGTCCCGGGGGTCTCTGGGGTCCCAGGGTGGGGAAGGGATCAGTCTGGGGGTCTCAGGGGGGCCCAAGGGACCCTAGGGGGTCCCAGGTCAGGGTGGGGGTCCCAGGGGGCTCTGGGGGTCTCTGGGCTCAGTCTGGGGGTTCCTGGGGTCCCAGGTCACTCTGGGGGTCCCAGGGGTGGGTCAGGGCTTAGGGTGGGGGTCCCAGGGGGGCCCAGGTCAGTCTGGGGGTCAGGGGTGGGTCTGGGGTCACCCTGGGGCTCTGGGGTCACTCTGGGGGTTCCTGGGGTCCCAGATCAGGGTGGGGGTCCCAGGGTGGGTCCGGGGTCAGTCTGATGGTCCCAGGGGGTCCCAGGGTGGGTCAGGGCTTAGGGTGGGGGTCCCAGATCAGTCTGGGGGTCCCAAGAGGTCCCAGGATGGGTCTGGGGTCACTCTGGGGGTCCCAGGGTGGGTCTGGGGTCTCCTCACCTCCCCTGGGGGGGGGTCCCCCTCCCCCTCCTCGCTCCGGCTCAGCCGCATCCACAGGTCCAGGGCGTGGGGGAGGGGTCAAGGAAAGGGACCCTCGGACCCCCGACCCCAAAATCCCTCCCTTTATCCTAAAATCCCTCCCTTTACCCCAAAATCCTTCCCTTTAACCCCAAAATCCTTCCCTTTAACCCCAAAATCCCTCCCTTTTACCCCAAAATCCCTCCCTTTTACCCCAAAATCCCTCCCTTTACCCCAAAATCACTCCTTTTACCCCAAAATCCCTCCTTTTACCTAAAATCTGTCCTTTAACCCCAAAATCCCTCATTTTCCCCCCAAATCCCTCCTTTGACCCCAAAATCCCCCATTTCCTAAAATCCCCCCATTCCCCAAATGCCCCCAAATCCCTCTTTGCCCATTTTCCCCTCTTCCCTCCCCAAAATTTCCCTTTCCCCCCAAAATCCCACATTTTGCCCCCTCGTGCCCCAATTGCCCCATTTTTCTCTCTTTTCCCCCCAAACCCCATTTTTCCCCCACCTCCCCTTTTCTTTTTCACCCCAAAACCCCCATTTCCCCCCAAACACGCAGTTTCCCCATTTTTTCCTCCAAATCCCAATTTTTCCCCAGTTCTCCCCATTTTTTGCTCATTTCCTCATTTTCCTCATTTCCCCCCATTTCCATCCATTTCCCATTTTTTCCTATTTTTTATCAAATTTTCCCCTATTTTTTTCCCATTTTTTACCCATTTTTTCCCGTTTTTCCCCATTTTCACCCCAGGATATGCACAGGGCCAGCACCAGCACCAGCAGGGCCAGGGCAGGCACACAGGAGCCCAATCCCCATTTTCCTTGTTTTTACCCCATTTTTTACCCCATTTTTCCCATTTTTACCCATTTTTTCCCATTTTTTCCCAATTTCCCGGTTTTTCACCCCAGGATATGCGCAGGGCCAGCACCAGCACCAGCAGGGCCAGGGCGGGCACACAGGAGCCCATTCCCCATTTTCCCCTTGTTTTTACCCCATTTTTTACCACATTTTTATCCCGTTTTTCACCGTTTTTTCACGTTTTCACCCATCTTTTCCCATTTTCCCCATTTTTCAGCCCAGGATATACACAGGCCCAGCACCAGCAGCAGCAGCCCAAGGGCGAGCACACAGGAGCCCATTCCCCATTTTCCCTTGTTTTTACCCCATTTTTTACCCCATTTTTCCCCATTTTTTCCCCATTTTTTCCCATTTTCCCCATTTTTCAGCCCAGGATATGCGCAGGGCCAGCACCAGCAGCAGCAGCAGGGTCAGAGCAGGCACGCAGGAGCCCATTCCCCATTTTCCCCTTGTTTTTACCCCATATTTTACCCCATTTTTTCCCTGTTTTTTCACATTTTCACCCGTTTTTTCCCAATTTCCCCAGTTTTCACCCCAGGATATGCGCAGGCCCAGCACCAGCAGCAGCAGCCCCAGGGCGAGCACACAGGAGCCCATTCCCCATTTTCCCCATGGTTTTACCCCATTGCTATGCGATTTTTCCATTTTTTCCCCATTTTTCCCCATTTTTTCCCCATTTTCACCCATTTCCCATTTTCTCCTATTTTTTACCCAATTTTTCCCTATTTTTTCCCATTTTTACCCATTTTCCCCCCATTTTCACCCATTTCCCATTTTTCCTAGTTTTTACCCTATTTCCCCTATTTTTTTTCCCATTTTTACCCCATTTTTTACCCCATTTTTTCCTATTTTTACCCATTTTTTCCCTATTTCCCAGTTTTTCAGCCCAGGATATGCTCAGGGCCAACAGGAGCAGCAGCAGCAGCAGGGCAGGCACGCAGGAGCCCATTCCCCTTTTCCCCTTGTTTTTACCCCATTTTTTACCCCAATTTTCCCCATTTTTCACCATTTTTTCACATTTTCGCCTATTTTTTCCCATTTTCCCCATTTTTCACCCCAGGATATGCACAGGCCCAGCACCAGCAGCAGCAGGGTCAGGGCAGGCATGCAGGAGCCCATTCCCCTTTTTCCCCTTGTTTTTACCCCATTTTTCCCCAGTTTTCACCGTTTTTTCACATTTTCGCCCATTTTTTCCCAATTTCCCGGTTTTTCACCCCAGGATATGCGCAGGGCCAGCACCAGCACCAGCAGGGCCAGGGCGGGCACACAGGAGCCCATTCCCCTTTTCCCCTTGTTTTTACCCCATTTTTTACCCCATTTTTCCCCGTTTTTCCCCATTTTTCCCCACTTTTTCCCAATTTCCCGTTTTTTCACCCCAGGATATGCACAGGCCCAGCACCAGCAGCAGCAGGGCCAGGGCAGGCACGTAGGAGCCCATTCCCCTTTTCCCCTTGATTTTACCCCATTTTTTATCCCATTTTTCACCGTTTTTTCACGTTTTCGCCCATTTTTTCCCAATTTCCCGGTTTTTCACCCCAGGATATGCACAGGGCCAGCACCAGCAGCAGGGCCAGGGCGGGCACACAGGAGCCCATTCCCCTTTTCCCCTTGTTTTTACCCCATTTTTTACCCATTTTTCCCCGTTTTTCACCATTTTTACCCATTTTTCCCCATTTTTTCCCAATTTCCCGTTTTTTCAGCCCAGGATATGCGCAGGCCCAGCACCAGCAGCAGGGTCAAGGCAGGCACATAAGAGCCCATTCCCCATTTTCCCCATGGTTTTACCCCATTTTTTACCCCATTTTTCCCCGTTTTTCACCATTTTTTCACGTTTTCACCCATTTTTTCCCCATTTTTTTCCAATTTCCCGGTTTTTCAGCCCAAGATATGCGCAGGGCCAGCACCAGCAGCAGCAGGGCCAGGGCGGGCACGTAAGAGCCCATTTCCCATTTCCCCCTCATTTTTACCCCATTTTTTACCCAATTTTTTCCCCGTTTTTCACCAATTTTACCCATTTTTTCCCATTTTCCCCATTTTTCACCCCAGGATATGCACAGGCCCAGCACCAACACCAGGAGGGTCAGGGCGGGCACACAGGAGCCCATTCCCCCTTTTCCCCTTGTTTTTACCCCATTTTTTACCCCATTTTTTCCCCGTTTTTCACCGTTTTTTCACATTTTCACCCACTTTTTCCCAATTTCCTGGTTTTTCACCCCAGGATATGCGCAGGGCCAGCACCAGCAGCAGCAGGGCCAGGGCGGGCACGCAGGAGCCCATTCCCCATTTTCCCCTTGTTTTTACCCCATTTTTTACCCCATTTTTCCCCGTTTTTCCCCGTTTTTTCACATTTTCACCCGCTTTTTCCCAATTTCCCGGTTTTTCAGCCCAGGATATGCGCAAGGCCAGCACCAGCAGCAGCAGGGCCAGGGCAGGCACGCAGGAGCCCATTCCCGTTTTCCCCTTGTTTTTACCCCATTTTTTACCCCATTTTTCCCATTTTTACCCATTTTTTCCCCATTTTTTCTCAATTTCCCGGTTTTTCAGCCCAGGATATGCACAGGCCCAGCACCAGCAGCAGGGTCAAGGCAGGCACGTAAGAGCCCATTCCCCTTTTCCCCTTGTTTTTACCCCATTTTTTACGCCATTTTCCCCGTTTTTCACCGTTTTTTCACGTTTTCACCCATTTTTTCCCCATTTTTTCCCAATTTCCCGGTTTTTCAGCCCAGGATATGCGCAGGGCCAGCACCAGCAGCAGCAGCCCCTGGGCAGGCACACAGGAGCCCAATCCCCATTTTCCCCTTGTTTTTACCCCGTTTTTTACCCCATTTTACCCCATTTTTTCCCCGTTTTTTCACATTTTCACCCGTTTTTTCCCAATTTCCCGGTTTTTCAGCCCAGGATATGCGCAGGGCCAGCACCAGCAGCAGCAGGGCCAGGGCGGGCACGTAGGAGCCGATGGAGACGAAGCGGGACAGGGAGGGCAGCAGGTACAGGAAATAGGATTGGTGCAGCCGCTCCAGGAGGTTGTTCAGCTTCCGGAACATTCCCTCAAGGGTCCTGGGGGGGGGAATGGGAGAGGGGTCAGGGGAGACCCCCAGGGACCCCCCAAATACAGAGAGAGACCCCCTGGAATCCCCCAACCCCATACAGGAACCCCCAGTCCCACACAGGAACCCCAAATCCCACAGTTCCAGAAGGTTCCAGGAGCTTCCGGAACATTCCCTGAAGGGTCCTGGGGGGTGGGAAGGGGAGAGGGGTCAGGGGAGACCCCCTGGGACCCCCCAAATACAAAGAGGGACCCCCTGGAATCCCCCAACCCCATACAGGAACCCCCAGTCCCACACAGGAACCCCCAACCCCACACAGGAACCCCAAATCCCACAGTTCCAGAAGGTTCTGGGAGCTTCTGGAACATTCCCTGAAGGGTCCTGGGGGTGGGAACAGGAAAGGGGTCAGGGGAGACCCCCTGGGACCCCCCAAATACAGAGAGAGACCCCCTGGAATCCCCCAATCCCACACAGGAACCCCAAATCCCACAGTTCCAGAAGGTTCCAGGAGCTTCCAGAATATTCCTTGAAGGGTCCTGGGGGGTGGGAATGGGACTGGGGTGAGGGGAGACCCCCAGGGACCCCCCAAATACAAAGAGGGACCCCCTGGAATCCCCCAACCCCATACAGGAACCCCCAATCCCACAGTTCCAGAAGGTTCTGGGAGCTTCTGGAACATTCCCTGCAGGGTCCTGGGGGGTGGGAACGGGATTGGGGTCAGGGGAGACCCCCAGGGACCCCCCAAATAAGAGAGAGACCCCCCTGGAATCCCCCAATCCCATACAGGAACCCCCAATCCCACAGTTCCAGGAGCTTCTGGAACATTCCCTCAAGGGTCCTGGGGGTTGGGAATGGGACTGGGGTCAGGGGAGACCCCCAGGGATCCCCCAAATACAGAGAGAGACCCCCTGGATTCCCCCAACCCCACACAGGAACCCCAAATCCCACAGTTCCAGAAGGTTCCAGAAGCTTCCGGAACATTCCCTGAAGGGTCATGGGGGTTGGGAATGGGACTGGGGTCAGGGGAGACCCCCTGGGACCTCCCAAATACGGAGAGGGACCCCCTGGAATCCCCCAACCTCACACAGGAACCCCCAAGCCCACAGTTCCAGAAGGTTCTGGGAGCTTCCAGAACATTCCCTGAAGGGTCCTGGGGGTGGGAATGGGAGAGGGGTCAGGGGAGACCCCCAGGGACCCCCCAAATCCAGGGGAGACCCCCAGAATGCCCCAAATACAGAGAGAGACCCCCAGAATCCCCCAATCCCACACAGGAACCCCCAACCCCACAGTTCCAGGAGCTTCTGGAACATTCCCTCAAGGGTCTTGGGGGGTGGGAATGCGATTGGGGTCAGGGGAGACCCCCTGGGACCCCCCAAATACAGAGAGAGACCCCCAGAATCCCCCAACCCCACACAGGAACCCCCAACCCCACACAGGAACCCCCAACCCCACAGTTCCAGAAGGTTCCAGAAGCTTCCGGAACATTCCCTGAAGGGTCCTGGGGGGTGGGAATGGGACTGGGGTCAGGGGAGACCCCCAGGGATCCCCCCAAATACAGAGAAAGACCCCTGGATTCCCCCAATCCCATACAGGAACCCCCAACCCCACACAGGAACCCCAAATCCCACAATTCCAGAAGGTTCCAGGAGCTTCCGGAACATTCCCTGCAGGGTCCTGGGGAGGATTGGGGTCAGGGCAGACCCCTGGGACCCCTCCCCAGTGTCACCCCAAGACCCTCAGGACCCCACAAATACCCCCAGAACCACCCCAAAACAGCCCAGGACCCTCTGGGACCCCCCTCAGGGACCCCCAAACCCAACCAAATCGCCCTCAGGACCCCCCCCAAATCCCCCCTAGGACCCCCCAAATCCTCCCCAAATGCCCCAACCCCCCCCTCAAAACAGCCCTCAGGACCCCCAAACTCCCCCAAATTCAGAATTCCCCCAAAGCCCCCCAAGAACCCCCAAAACCCCCCAAAATCCCCCCGGGACCCCAGACCCACCTGCCCAGGACCCCCAGGTCGAATTTGTGCTGCCTGAAGCTGCTGATGCCCCACAGGGTCAGGGACCCCCAGAGTTCCCAAACCCCCCCAAACCCACTCAGGACCCCCCAAACCCCCTTGGGATCCCCTGGGACCCCCCCAGGACCCCCAGACCCACCTGCCCAGCACCTCCAGGTCAAACTTGTGCTGCCTGAAGCCGTTGATGCCCTGCAGGGTCAGGGACCCCCTGGGACCCCCAGGGTTCCCAAACTCCCCCAGACCCACTCAGGACGCCCCAAATCCCTTTGGGACGCCCCCATAAACCCCCCCAGGACCCCCAGACCCACCTGCCCAGCACGCCCAGGTTGAACTTGTGCTGCCTGAAGCTGTTGATGCCCCGCAGGGTCAGGGACCCCCGGGACCCCCAGGGTTCCCAAACCCCCCCAAACCCCCTTGGGACCCCCCCAAACCCCCCCAGGGACCCCAGACCCACCTGCCCAGGACCCCCAGGTCGAACTTGTGCTGCCTGAAGCTGTTGATGCCCCGCAGGGTCAGGGCCTCGATGCGGAAGCGCAGGAAGAGCCCGTGAGCCCCCCCGGGCCCGCCCCCGGCCTGGCCCAGCACCATCAGCCCCAGCGTGCGCAGGCTCTGGGCATAGCCTGGCCCCGAGGGACCCTCCGGGGGGGGCAGCTGGGGGACAGGGGTCAGTGAGTGACCACTGAGTGACCACTGACCCCTCAGTGCACCCCAAAACCCTCCCAATGCCCCCCTGACCCCCCCAGTGTGCGCAGGCTCTGGGCATAGCCCGGCCCCGAGGGACCCTCCGGGGGGGGCAGCTGGGGGGGAGAGACCGGAGAGTGACCACAGAGTGACCACTGAGTGACCCTGAGAGACGACTGAGTGACCATGAGTGACCACTGAGTGACCACTGAGTGACCCCTGAGTGACCCCTGAGTGACCACTGAGTGACCACTGAGTGACCACTGAGTGACCCTGAGTGACCACTGAGTGACCCCTGAGTGACCCCTGAGTGACCCCTGAGTGACCCCTCAATACCCCCTGAAGCCCCCAGCCCGGGGACTGACCCCTTGGTGCCCCCCCAGCCCAGGAGAGAACCCCTGAAGCCCCCAGGACCCTCCAGGAACCCCCCAAAGTCCCCCCAGGGCTCCCACCTTGCCCTGGAAGGTGCAGAGCAGCCCCCAGATGCTCCCAGGACCCCTTAAAGCCCCCCAAAATCCCACCAAACACCCCCAAAAAGCCCCCCAGGAGCCCCCAAAGCCCCCCAGGACCCCCCAGGACCCCCACCTTGCCCTGGAAGGTGCAGAGCAGGCCGCTCTTGAGGCAGAAGGAGTGGAAGAGGTTGAGCAGGTCCAGGTTGGGCAGTTGCCCGTTCAGCCCCTCCACGGCCACGTCCACGCTGGTCACCACGTCCGAGCTGAGCTCCAGGGCCAGAGCGGCCTGGATGGCCCCTGCCCGGCCTGGGACCCCCCCCGAGTGGATGTCTGGGGGATACAGACCCGTGAGACCCCCCCCGGAATGGCCATGGGACCCCTGGGACCCCCAGAGCCACGGGACCCCCATGGGACCCCCATGTCCACTCTGGTCACTGTGTCCATGGTGTCCGTGCCCTGCCCGGCCTGGGACCCCCCCCCAAGTGGGTGTCTGGGGGATACAGACCCTGTGAGACCCCCCCAGAATGGCCATGGGACCCCTGAGACCCCCAGAACAGCCATGAGACCCCCAGAGCCACAGGATCCCTGTGGGACCCCCATGTCCACTCTGGTCGCTGTGTCCATGGTGTCCGTGCCCTGCCCGGCCTGGGACCCCCCCCAAGTGGGTGTCTGGGGGGGGACAGATGCTGTGAGACCCCCTGAGACCCCCCTGAGACCCCCCCAGAACACCCATGGGACCCCTGAGACCCCCAGAGCCACAGGATCCCCATGGGACCCCCGTGTCCACTCTGGTCGCTGTGTCCATGCCCAGCTCCAGGGTCACCAGATGGGCCCACCTGGCCTGGGACCCCCCTTGAGTGGGTGTCTGGGGGGACAGACCCTGTGAGACCCCCTGAGACCCCCATGGCACCCTCAGAACAGCCACAGGACCCCTGAGACCCCCCCAGAACAGCCATGAGACCCCCAGAGCCATGGGACCCCCGTGGGACACCCGTGTCCACTCTGGTCACTGTGTCCATGCCCTGCCCGGCCAGGGACCCCCCTTGAGTGGGTGTCTGGGGGGGGACAGGCCCTGTGAGACCCCCTGAGACCCCCATGGCACCCCCAGAATGGCCATGGGACCCCCTCGGGACCCCCAGGACAGCCATGGGACCCCCAGAGCCACAGGACCCCCATGGGACCCCCATGGGACCCCCAAAAAAGCCACGGGACCCCCATGGGACCCCCGTGTCCACTGTGGTCACTGTGTCCGTGCTCTGGCCAAGGGCGCCTGGATGGGCCCTGAGCCCTCCCAGTGCTCCCAGTCTGACCAGTAAGGATCACACCCTGTACCCCAGTGCCCCCAGTCTGACCAGTAAGGATCACACCCTGTACCCCAGTGCTCCCAGTCCCTCCCAGTCTGACCAGTAAGGATCACACCCTGTACCCCAGTGCTCCCAGTCCCTCCCAGTGCTCCCAGTCTGACCAGTAAGGATCACACCCTGTACCCCAGTGCTCCCAGTCCCTCCCAGTCTGACCAGTAAGGATCACACCCTGTACCCCAGTGCTCCCAGTCTGACCAGTAAGGCTGAGCCATAGCACCCCCAGTGCCCCCCCCCAGTGCTCCCAGTTTAACCAGTAAGGTCCACACCACGTACCTCAGTCCCTCCCAGTGCTCCCAGTCTGACCAGTAAGGGATTACACCCTGTACCCCAGTCCCTCCCAGTTCATCCCAGTTCATCCCAGTAAGGTTCCCACTGTCCATCCCAGTCCCTCCCAGTCCCTCCCAGTGCTCCCAGTCTCACCAGTAATGATCAGACCATGTCCCCCAGTGTCTCCCAGTTCATCCCAGTCTCACCAGTTCACCAGTAAGGTTCCCACTGTCCATCCCAGCCCCTCCCAGTCCCTCCCAGTGCTCCCAGTCTCACCAGTAATGATCAGACTATGTCCCCCAGTCCCTCCCAGTTCATCCCAGTAAGGTTCCCACTGTCTCTCCCAGTCCCTCCCAGCCCCTCCCAGTGCTCCCAGTCTCACCAGTAAGGTTCCCACTGTCTCTCCCAGTCTCTCCCAGTGCTCCCAGTTCATCCCAGTAAGGTTCCCACCATCCCTCCCAGTCCCTCCCAGTCCCTCCCAGTGCTCCCAGTCTCACCAGTAAGGTTGACATTGTGGTACCCAGTCCCTCCCAGTGCTCCCAGTCTCACCAGTAAGGTTGACATTGTGGTACCCAGCCCCTCCCAGTCCCTCCCAGTGCTCCCAGTCTCACCAGTAAGGTTGACATCGTGGTAGGCCTCCAGCCAGGCCTGTGTCCCCACCAGGTCGTGCTCGGTCACCAGGAAGATGAGATCCTTGGCCCAGTACACCTGGCCTGGGGAAACTGGGAGCTCTGGGACTGACCAGTATGGCCCAGTACAGCCCAGTATGGCCCAGTCCCTGCCCCAGTCCCTGCCCAGTACACCCAGTACAGCCCCAATGAGATGAGATCCTTGGCCCAGTACACCTGGCCTGGGGAAACTGGGAGCTCTGGGACTGACCAGTATGGCCCAGTACAGCCCAGTACAGCCCAGTCCCTGCCCCAGTCCCTGCCCAGCCCCTCTAAGGACCCCCCCAGCACCCCAGGGCTCCCTCCAGCCCCAGTATCCCCCAGTACCCCCCCAGAAACCCCCAGCCCCAGCTGCCTCCAGGTGCCCCCTGGACCTTCCCAGGACCCCCATTAGCCCCCCCCAGACCCCCAGAACCCCCCCAGGACACCCCAGGACCCCCATTAGACCCCCAGGACCCCCCAGGACCCCCATTAGACCCCCAGGACCCCCCTGAACTTGGCAGAACCCCACCAGGGCCAGCAGCAGCCCCACGGCCCGGTCATTTTGGGGTCCCTCAGAGCAGCCCCCAGGACCCTCATTAGCCCCCCAGGACCCCCCTGGGACCCCCAGGACCCCCCCAGGAACCCCCAGGACCCCCAGGACCCCCCAACCTCGGCAGAAGCCCGCCAGGGCCAGCAGCAGCCCCATGGCCTGGGCATTGTGGGGTCCCTCAGAGCAGCCCCCAGGACCCCCATTAGCCCCCCAGAACCCTCCAGGACCCCCCCAGGACCCCCATTATCCCCCTAGGACCCCCAGGACCCCCCCAGGACCCCCCAGGACCCCCAGGACCCCCCAACCTCGGCAGAAGCCGGCCAGGGCCAGCAGCAGCCCCACGGCCTGGTTGTTCTTGCTGCCCTCGGAGCAGGGCACGAGCAGCAGCAGCGCCTCCGTGCTGGCGGCGCGGGGGGCTCGGAGCACCCCGAAAACGTTGGTGCCACGGACCAGCTGGGGAGGGACAGACGGACACCCCAAAATCACACAGGGACCCCCAAAACCTGCCTTGAGACCCCAAAACACCCCAACATCCCCACAGCACCCCGAAAACGTTGGTGCCACGGACCAGCTGGGGAGGGACAGACGGACACCCCAAAATCATACAGAGATCCCCAAATCTGGCCAGGAACCCCCAATTCACCCAGAGACACCAAAACACCCCAACATCCCCACAGCACCCCGAAAATGTTGGGGCCCCAAACCAGCTGGGGAGGGACAGACGGACACCCCAAAATCACACAGGGAGCCCCAAAACCTGCCCTGAGACCCCAAAACACCCCAACATCCCCACAGTAACCCCAAAAACGTTGGTGCCACGGACCAGCTGGGGATGTAATGGAACAGGGATCAGCACCCCAAAACTGCCCAGGGACCCCAAATCCTCCCAGAGACCACCAAAGCTGCCCTGAGACCCCCAATCTACACAGGGACCCCAACACAACATCCCCACAGCACCCCAAAAACGTTGGGGCCCAGCTGGGGAGGGACAGACGGACACCCCAAAACCCAAACAGGGACCCCCATTCCCAGTGCTCCCAGTCCCCCTCTCAGTGCCCCCAGTCCCCACCAGTGCCCCCAGTCTCTCCAGTCCCTCCCAGTCCCCCCCAGTTCCCAGTGCTCCCACTCCCCCCCTTACCCCCTCCCAGTGCTCCCAGTCCCTCCCAGTCCCCATTCCCAGTGCCCCCAGTCCCCATTCCCAGTGCTCCCAGTGCTCCCAGTGCTCCAAGTCCCCCCAGTGCCCATTCCCAGTGCTCCCAGTGCCCCCAGTGCCCGTTCCCAGTGCTCCCAGTGCTCCCAGTCCCCCCAGTGCCCGTTCCCAGTGCTCCCAGTGCTCCCAGTTCCCCCAGTCCCCGTTCCCAGTGCTCCCAGTGCTCCCAGTCCCCCCAGTGCCCGTTCCCAGTGCTCCCAGTGCTCCCAGTTCCCCCAGTCCCCGTTCCCAGTGCTCCCAGTGCTCCCAGTTCCCCCAGTCCCCGTTCCCAGTGCTCCCAGTGCTCCCAGTGCCCCCAGTCCCCATTCCCAGTGCTCCCAGTGCTCCCAGTTCCCCCAGTCCCCATTCCCAGTGCTCCCAGTGCCCCCAGTCCCCATTCCCGGTGCTCCCAGTGCTCCCAGTGCTCCCAGTCCCCATTCCCAGTGCTCCCAGTGCTCCCAGTCCCCCCAGTGCCCGTTCCCAGTGCTCCCAGTGCTCCCAGTTCCCCCAGTACGTAGCGCTCGTGGGCCTCGTCGGGGAAGGGCAGCGTGCGGCTGAAGGGCTGGCGATGGACCTCGAGCCCCAGCTGGAACATGGTCTGCTCCAGCCACCCCACAGGCATTCCCCTATAAAATATATGGGATTGGGGCACCCCAGAGCGTCCCCAAACCCCACAGGCTCTGCTCCAGCCACCCCACAGGCATTCCCCTAAAAATATATGGGAAATGACAGGGGATTGGGGCACCCCAGAGCGTCCCCAAACCCCACAGGCTCTGCTCCAGCCACCCCACAGGCATTCCCCTATAAATTAATAGGGGATTGGGGCACCCTGAACCCTGCCTGAGCCCCACAGGCTCTGCTCCAGCCACCCCACAGGCATTCCTCTACAAATATATGGGAAATAACAGGGGATTGGGGCACCCCAAACCTTCCCTGAGCCCCACAGGCTCTGCTCCAGCCACCCCACAGGCATTCCCCTACAAAATATATGGGAAATAACAGGGGATTGGCGCACCCCAGAGCGTCCCCAAACCCCACAGGCTCTGCTTCAGACACCCCACAGGCATTCCCCTACAAAATAACAGGGGATTGGGGCACCCCAAACCTTCCCTGAGCCCCAAACCCTCCCTGAGCCCCACAGGCTCAGCTCCAGACACCCCACAGGCACTCCCCTATAAATTAATAGGGGATTGGGGCACCCCGAACCCTCCCCAAATCCCTTCTCCAGCCTCTCCAACCAGCAGTGGGGATGGGAACCCCCTAGAACTCCCCAAACCCCAAAGGGGTCCCCCTGCTCTCCAGTTATCCCCCAAAATTCCTGTCCCCCCTCCCCAAACCCCCCCAGTCCACCCCAAACCCAACCCTAAATCCCTATCCCCAAACCCCCCAAACTCAACCCCAAATCCCCCAATCCAACCCCAAACCCAACCCCAAACCCCCTCCCCAAATCCCCCCATTCTCACCCCACTCTCCTCTTGTGCCCCCCCAGGTGTGACCCTCCCCAAACCCGACCCCAAACCCCCCAATCCTGACCCCAAACCCCCCAAATCCCCCCCAAACCCCCAAACCTGACCCCAAACCCCCCAATCCTGACCCCAAACCCCCCAATCCAACCCCAAACCCCCCAAACCTGACCCCAAACTCCCCAAATCCCCCAAATCCAATCCCAAACCCAACCCCAAACCCCCCAAACCTGACACCAAATGCCCCAAATCCCAATCCCAAACCCCCAAACCTGACCCCAAACCCCCCAAATCCCAATCCCAAATCCCCAAATCCAACCCCAAACCCAACCCCAAACCCCCCAAACCCCAAATCCCACCGTTCTCACCCCACTTTCCTCTTGTGCCCCCCGAATTCCCAGCTGTGTTCCCCTCCCCAAACCCCCAAATCCAATCCCAAACCCCCCAAACCCCAAATCCCCCAAACCTGACCCCACTCTTCTCTTGTGTCCCCTGAAGTCCCGGGCCTGTCCCCCTCCCCAAATCCCCCAAACCCCAAATCCCCCCATTCTCACCCCACTTTCCTCTTGTACCCCCCAAATCCCCCCTCCCCAAATCCCCCCCCAAACCCAACCCCAAATCCCCCCCCAAACCCCAATCCCAACCCCCCCAAGCCCCCAACCCCAAACCCCAAATCCCAGGGGTCTCACCCCACTTTCCTTTTGTGCCCCTTGAATTCCCGGGCCTGTCCCCTGCCCCAAACCCCCAAATCCAACCCCAAATCCAACCCCAACCCCAACCCCAACCCCCCCTAACCTGACCCCAAACCCCCCAAATCCCCTAAATCCAATCCCAAACCTAACACCAAACCCCCCAAACCTGACCCCAAACTCCCCAAATCCCAATCCCAAACCCCCCAAACTCCCCAAATCCCCCAAATCCAACCCCAAACCCAACCCCAAACCCCCCAAGCCTGACCCCAAACTCCCCAAATCCAATCCCAAACCCCCCAAACCTGACCCCAAACCCCCCAAATCCCAATCCCAAATCCCCCAAATCTAACCCCAAACCCAAACCCCCAAACCTGACCCCAAACCCCCCAAATCCCCTAAATCCAATCCCAAACCCAATCCCAAATCCCCCAAACCTGACCCCAAACTCCCCAAACCTGACCCCAAACCCCCAAACCTGACCCCAAACTCCCCAAACCCAATCCCAAACCTCCCAATCCCAAATCCCCCAAACCCGACCCCAAACCCCCCAAATCCCAATCCCAAACCCCCCAAATCCAACCCCAAACCCCCCAAACCTGACCCTAAACTCCCCAAACCTGACCCCAAACCCCCAAATCCCAAATCCCCTAAATCCAACCCTAAACCTAACACCAAACCCCCCAAACCTGACCCCACACCCCACCCCAAATCCCCCAAATACCAATCCCAAACCCCCCAAACCTGACCCCAAACCCCCCAAATTCCAATCCCAAACCCCAAATCCCCCCGTCCTTACCCCGCTTTCCTCTTGTGCCCCCCGAATTCCCGGGCCAGCGCCAGCGCTCGGGCCCCCAGGTCGGAGCCCTCGCCCACCATGGTGGAGCCCATGGCGTTCTCAGACAGGTACGTGCGGGGGGCCAGGGCTGGGAGGAGCAGGAACCACGTGAGCCCTGACAGGTAACTCAGGACACTGTGAGGGACACCCCAAAACCATCAGTGACACCCCAAAAATAACCCCCAAACCATCAGTGACACCCCAAAGCCAGCACAGGTACGTGCAGGAGGCCAGGGCTGGGAGGAGCAGCAACCACGTGAGGCCCCCCAGGTAACTCAGGATGCTGTGAGGGACACCCCAAAACCATC